>NC_091765.1:3855852-4162994 GCF_029378745.1 Bos indicus
TCTTTTCAGTTTTTATATTCAAATTCCAGCTGGCTTTATGTTCAGGGCTAGAGGAGGGATGTGTCAGGGAGGAAAGCAGGAGCAAAGCACTATCTTCCATGACTGTTTCTCCCTGAACCTTAAACCCCACTATAGGAGAAGAATCTCAGGTGCAGACAGAATCTCTTGGCCTGGAACACAAAATGAAGGCTTTCCTAGAGTTTAGAAAATACTGGCTTCCAGCTGGGAGGTGAAAGACGAGGTCAACACTGGGACCTGTGGGTCTCGAGTGGCCGGAATATGTGCCCTGCTTCCCTGGCAGAGCCCTTGAGGAAAAAGCCTGGGGAAGTGGCCAGATTGTGAATCTATGAGCTGACAGTATGAAAGGAGTGTTGAAATAAAAAATTCAGAACTGGAACCACTCTTCTCAGAGTGCAAAGCACCTCTCTGCAGCTGGTATAGAGGCTCCTCTCTTACACATCAGGACCATGGAGGCTTTAAAAACTCATTGGTAGGACCAGGCTAACTGGTCAGACTGAGGTCAGGTTGTACTGCCTCCAATAAAAAATGAACACTTTTGTTGGCACGTGTTTTATGCTAGGGATGCTGTAATAGAGAACCACAAGGTGTGGGGCTTAAACAACAGAACTTTGTCTTTTAGTTCTGGAGGATAAGAGTCTGAGACCAAAGTATTGCCAAAGTTGGTTCCTTCTAAGGTTGGTGAAGAAATCTGTTCTGTGCCTGTTTCTGGTGTTTTGGTGGCAACTTTTGGCATTCCTTATCTTTTAGATATATCTCCCTGATCTCTGCCTTCACCTCCACATGGCTGTCTGCTTCTATGCATATCTTTGTGTCCCAGTTCAGTTCAGTCACTCAGCCGTGTCCCACTCTTTAAGACCCCATGAATCGCAGCACGCCAGGCCTCCGTGTCCATCACCAACTCCTGAAGTTCACCCAAACTCAGTGCATTGAGTCGGTGATGCCATCCAGCCATCTCATCCTCTGTCATCCCCTTCTCCTCCTACTCCCAATCCCTCCCAGCATCAGGGTCTTTTCCAATGAGTCAACTCTTCGCATGAGGTGGCCAAAGTATTGGAGTTTCAGCCTCAGCATCAGTCCTTCCAATGAAAACCCAGAACAGATCTCCTATAGGATGGACTGGTGGATCTCTTTGCAGTCCAAGGGACTTGCAAGAGTCTTCTCCAGCACCACAGTTCAAAAGTATCAATTCTTCATCATTCAGCTTTCTTCACAGTCCAACTCTCACATCCATACATGACCACTGGAAAAACCATAGCCTTGACTAAATGGACCTTTGTTGGCAAAGTAATGTCTCTGTTTTTGAATATGCTGTCTAGGTTGGTCATAACTTTCCTTCCAAGGAGTAAGCATCTTTCAATTTTATGGCTGCAGTCAACATCTGCAGTGATTTTGGAGCCCCCCAAAATAAAGTCTGACACTGTTTCCACTGTTTCCCCATCTATTTCCCATGAAGTGATGGGACCAGATGCCATGATCTTAGTTTTCTGAATGTTGAGCTTTAAGCCAACTTTTTCACTCTCCTCTTTCACTTTCATCAAGAGGCTTTTTAGTTGCTCCTCACTTTCTGCCATAAGGGTGGTGTCATCTGCATATCTGAGGTTATTGATTTTTCTCCCGGCAATCTTGATTCCAGCTTGTGCTTCTTCCAGTCCAGCATTTCTCATGATGTACTCTGCATAGAAGTTAAATAAGCAGGGTGACAATATACAGCCTTGATGAACTCCTTTTCCTACTTGGAACCAGTCTGTTGTTCCATGTCCGGTTCTAACTGTTGCTTCCTGACCTGAATATACGTTTCTCAAGAGGCAGGTCAGGTGATCTGGTATTCCCGTCTCTTTCAGAATTTCCCACAGTTTATTGTGATCCACACAGTCAAAGGTTTTGGCATAGTCAATAAAGCAGAAATAGATGTTTTTCTGGAACTCTCTTGCTTTTACTATGATCCAGCGGATGTTAGCAATTTGATCTCTGGTTCCTCTGCCTTTTCTAAAACCAGCTTGAACACCTGGAAGTTCACGGTTCACATACTGCTGAAGCCTGGCTTGGAGAATTTTGAGCATTACTTTACTAGCGTGTGAGATGAGTGCAATTGTGCGGTAGTTTGAGCATTCTTTGGCATTGCCTTTCTTTGGGATCGGAATGAAAACTGACCTTTTCCAGTCCTGTGGCCACTGCCGAGTTTTCCAAATTTGCTGGCATATTGAGTGCAGCACTTTCACAGCATCATCTTTCAGGATTTGAAATAGCTCAACTGGAATTCCATCACCTCCACTAGCTTTGTTCGTAGTGATGCTTTCCAAGGCCCACTTGACTTCACATTCCAGGATGTCTGGCTCTAGGTGAGTGATCACACCATCGTGATTATCTGGTCCATGAAGATCTTTTTTGTATAGTTCTTCTGTGTATTCTTGCCACCTCTTCTTAATATCTTCTGTTTCTGTTAGGTCCATACCATTTCTGTCCTCTATCGAGCCCATCTTTGCATGAAATGTTCCTTTGGTATCTCTGATTTTCTTGAAGAGATCTCTAGTCTTTCCCATTCTGTTGTTTTCCTCTATTTCTTTGCATTGGTTGCTGAGGAAGACTTTCTTATCTCTCCTTGCTATTCTTTGGAACTCTGCATTCAGATGCTTATATTTTTCCTTTTCTCCTTTGCTTATCACTCCTCTTCTTTTCACAGCTATTTGTAAGGCTTCCTCAGACAGCCATTTTGCTTTTTTGCATTTCTTTTTCTTGGAGATGGTCTGTCTCTGTACAATGTCACTAACCTCCATCCATAGTTCATCAGGCAGTCTATCTATCAGATCTAGTCCCTTAAACCTATTTCTCACTTTCACTGTATAATCATAGGGATTTGATTTAGGTCACACCTCAATGGTCTAGTGGTTTTCCCTACCTTCTTCAATTTAAGTCTGAATTTGGCAATAAGGAGTTCATGATCTGAGCCACAGTCAGCTCCCAGTCTTGATTTTGCTGACTGTATATAGCTTCTCCATCTTTGTATCTAAATGTCTCTTTTTATGAAGGCACCAGTCGAATTGCATCAGGGGCAACCTCATGACCTCATGATAACTTGATAACTTCTGTGAAGATCTGCCGGGGGCCGGCGAGAGGTGCTCCACTCATGACAAAGGTCATGAGGAAGGAGGATCAGCATATGCAAAGGCGGGATCGAGCCTCAGGAGAGCCCCTGGATATTATCGAGCATCTACCCCCAAAAAACCAGAGTCTGCCTACTTTATTGCTTTGTGCTCTCACCTCTGACTTTACTGGGGGCTGTCCCCCACCACCATCTGCTCTATCTGACAAAGAGTTAACTTACAGCTCCAATTAATAAAGTTCCTGGGCAATTAGGAGTGTTTAAATCCAAACCCCTCAGATGGCTCTCTAACTCGCCTGACAAGTTTACCCGGACTCCTACAGCTATGCATACGATTGTTTACAGTCTCTCAGCCTCGAGGGGCTCGGGAAGCTTAAGATATTCAAATAGCTTACAGCCTCTCAGAGAGTTAGAAACTGTCAGAATAAAACTAGTAAAAGATTTCATTGATGAGCCAATGCTTGCTGCCAAGTTTCCACATCCCCTGTATTGTATCCTTGAACGTGTAGTAATTAATATAGTTGGTATGTAGAAAAAATAAATAGTGGCCTTAGTGTTAGCAACTGTAGACCCTTAAGGTAATAAATTCTTTCCTTTGTTGTAAACCCATTTCACCTCTGCCCTGTAGGAATGCAATTTTATCTAACACCTTCGGAAGATGGCGCCAAACCTTAAAATAATTACTCTTAGAGAAAATAAGTCTTAAGGTTGACAAACCTTTGTCAAGAGTCATAAAATGTTAATAGGCCTTCTGGTCAGAAGATGACGTAAATCACCTAAACCATTTGTATACGATAAATTTGCAGGAAAGAAACCCTGGTTTTTGATAAGGATCAAAGACTGCTGACTTTGCATCCCCTATTATCCTCTATGTGTAACTTAGGGTATAAAAACCCCTGTTGAAAATAAAGCTACGGGCCTTGCTCACCAAAGCTTGGTCTCCCCACGTCATTCTTCTCCTTAACTTCCAGCTGAGTCTCCGTCTGGGGCGTGGAGGTCCTCTGCGACCATTTATTTGCCTGGGCTTCTAAGACCCACTTGAGAAGGTGTCCAAGGTGGGGCACCTTCTGCTATTCAAGAGGGCACCTGTGGCTTCCATGGTCAGAGCTAACCTGGTGTCACAGGTTATATTGATTTTCCGTGTAAACCAAGCTACTCAGCCTCTTTTCTCCACTGAATTTTCCTACTGAGCTATCCTCATTCTATTACTCTTTATATCTTTGATGAATATTTAAATAGTCGCCGACACCGTCTCTCCTTCGAATACCCTGGATCAGCCGGGGCTGGACCCCAGCAAAGACCCTATTTCCAAATATGGTCCAAATAACCCAACCTCTAACAATAGGTGAACTTGCTAGTAAGGAAACCAAATAATGTTCTTTTTGCTGGTTGAAGACCCATTTCACTTTCATTTAAGGATGTAGATCATCAATGAAAAGAGGAAAATATGCATTACTTCTGATGATCTGACAGAATAATGTCTTCAAGGTTCAGGGAAGAACTGAGGTAAAGGATGGGAACAGAAATTTTTCTTCTTGTGGTGAGGTGAGAATTTCCCTGGATAGAGAGAGGGGATTGATCAAAGGACTTGAAAAAACTGGGCTAGTTGGAAAGAAGAGGAAATTAAAGATAGAGGAGGGATGAGACGGGGATTGGAAAGAGAAACAGCTACCTGGGATACCCTTTCTGAGTCTTGGTGTGTTATAAAGGAAATATTAAGTTAAATAAAAGTATAACTTCTCTTCATCCTGACTTTGTGTGAGTTTGCTCTTCTGAGATGAGTCCTTTGGTTAAGTGCTTTGTGTGCCTTTGTCATAGTCCTGGGTGTCCTGCTCTGTGGGAGACCAAAAGCAGGAAGTCTGTGGGGACTTCTTCAATTATCCTGCATGGACTCTACAGGATGTAGCCTCCTTGGTCCTCCCTGGAATCACCAGGGCTGTGGGCATAGACAAGAGAACCACAGGCCACCACTGCAAAGCAGATACACTCAGTCTGAGCTCCCTCAGGAGATCACAGACCACCTTTCAGGACCATAAAGGAGATGCCCTGTGCAGTGTGACAGGTGAATGTTCAAACATTAATTAATTCCCTTGAGGAATCAGAGAGAGAGAGCTTATGAACCTTGATATTTTGACTTCAGATGAAGTTTGAACCTTTTGAAATTTGTCATTCTTTCTTGAGGGAAAGGAAAGGAGGTGAGGAAGTTCTTCAAACATTTATGACAAAAAACTTCAAGACATCTAAAAGCTTTCACGAAACAATATTTGATGACTTAAATGTAAGTGCACTGTAAGCTTGTAGTTTGAAAACATTTTAATTTTCAAAAACTAAGTAGAAGAGAAAATTTGGAATGTGGGAGAGAAGGTAATAAAGTTAGAGGAGACAGAAAATGATTTAGATAGATTTTGAATTTGTTTTTCTTGTTTTTTCCATGTGTTGTCAATATGTTTTTCAGAACTCATCATTTGCTTTATTCCTTTTTTAAAATCATTTTAAAATAAAAACCTTGTGCTTGGTTTGTGTAATGTATGCATGTATATATGTCTTTAGCTCAGCAACAACTTTAAAAATAGTAATTCACTTTCTGCATGTGGGCACTGAATGAATATTGCAGAGAGTGTTTACAATCAGCATCTTTATTTTCAAGATCCAGGACATTTACAAAGTGCAAGACCTGTGTGTTTCTACACATTACAGCATTAAAAATAAAGCTTGAAAAGGAAATTTTAAACATTTTCTATCCCCTTCTTTGGCCTATAGGTCAAAGGTTACTCTGTAGTGGAGGCTCTTGAGAGCAGCAGCCTGTTTATTCATTTTTGCATCCCTGGACCTTAGCGCAGTGCTTGGAATGAATAGTCCATCAGAATATAATTGTCAAATGAATCAAAACCCTTGGTAGGTTTTCAAGGTACTCTAAGAATTAAAATGTTTATTTTTGTTAGTTTTTTAATGTATTATTAATGTGAAAAGTGTTATAAACCTATTGTAGTACAGTACTATGTAGCTGATTGTGTTAGTTGGGTACCTAAGCTAAATTTGTTGTACTTAATGAATACGTTCTTGAAATGGAACTGACTCATATGTACATATATGAGTACTGTAGAGAATATATATAATATAATATAATTATAATTATAACAATATATTATAACACATTATATATTTATATATATATATAATTAATATATATTATATGTTATAATATATAATATATCCCTGAAAAATGACAAAGAAAACACAACAACTCAAAACCTATGGGATGCAGCAAAAACAATTCTAAGAGGGACGTTTGTAGCAAAACAATATATATAATATATATTTATTGTGTAATATGTAATTTATTATATTATAAGAATATATAATATAAATATATAATATGAGATATATATATGAGATTATATAGTCTCATTATTATCCTTTGTATTTCTATATTGCTACATTGTAGAAATTCTACATTCTACATTCTCTCTCTATATATAATTCTATACATTCTACATCCTATATATATGTAATAGAAATTCTACATTCTATATATATATAATAAATATATATAATATATATTATATATATTATATATGAGATATATATATATATGAGGTTATATAGTCTCATTATTATCCTTTGTATTTCTACATTTCTACGTTTCTACATTGTATTTCTATATTGTTGTAACCTCTCTTTATCATTTCTAGTTTTGTTGATTTCAATATTCTTTTTTTTTTAATTAATAAGTCTGGCTAAAGGTTTGCCAATTTTGTTTGTCTTCTCAAAGAACCAGCTTTTAGTTTTATTATATTTACTATTGTTTCTTTCATTTTTTTTCCATTTATGATTTCTTTCCATCTGCCATCTTTGGGAGTTTTTTGTTCTTCTTTTTCCATTTGTTTAGCTGTAAAGTTAGGTTTTCTATTAGATGTTTTTCTTGTTTCATGAGGTAGGATTGTTTTGCTACAAACATCCCTCTTAGAACTGCTTTTGCTGCATCTCATAGATTTTGAGTTGTTCTGTTTTCTTCATCATGTTTCTGGGATTTTTTTTTTTAATGTCTTTTTTGATTTCTTCAGTAACCTGTTCATTATTTAGAAACATATTGTTTAATCTCCCTGTGTTTGTGTTTTTTACATTTTTTTTCTTGTAATTGATATCTAGTATCATAGTGTTGTGGTCAGAAAAGATGCTTGATACAATTTCAGTTTTCTTAAATTGACTGAGGCTTGATTTGTAACCCAAGATGTGGTCTATCCTGGAGAATATTCCATGTGCACTTAAGAAGAAGGTGTATTCTTCTGCATTTGGATGCAATATCCTGAAGATAGCAGTGAAATTTACTAATGTGTCATTTAAGACTTGTGTTTCCTCACTAGATTTTCTGTTTTGATGATCTGTCCATTGGTGTAAGTGGAGTATTAAAGTCCCCTACTATTATTGCATTACTGTCAATTTCTCCTTTTATAGCCATTGATTTTGTCTTATGTATTGATGTGCTGCTATTATGGGTGCATAAATATTTACAATTGTTATGTCTTCCTCTTGGATTGATCCCTTGATCATTATGTAGCGTCTTCCTTATCTCTTGTAATATTCTTTATTTTAAGGTCTATTTTATTTGATATGAGAATTCCTACTCCAGCTTAATTCTGATTTTCATTTCCATGGAATTATTTTTCCATTTTTTCACTTTCAGTCTATATGTGTGTCTTTAGGTCTGAAGTGGGTTTCTTGTAGACAGCATATATTTGGGTCTTGTTTTCATATACATTCAGCCAGTCTGTGTCTTTTGGAGCATTTAATCCATTTCCATTTAAAGTACTTATTGATATATATGTTCCTATTGCCATTTTCTTAATTGTTTGGAGTTTGTTTTTGTAGATCTTTTTCTTCTCTTGTATTTTCTGACAATATGAGTCCCTTTAACATTTGTTGTAAAGCTGGTTTGGTGGTACTAAATTCTCTTAACTTTTGCTTATCTGTAAAGCTTTTGATTTCTCCATTAATTCTCGATGAGATCCTTGCTGAGTAGAGTAATCTTGGTTGTAGATTTTTCCCATTCAGTGCTTTAAATATATCCTGCCACTCCCTTGTCTGGAAGTTTCTGTTGAAAGATCAGCTGTTAAACATATGGGGTTTCCCTTGTATTCCCCCCGCCCTTGTTTGTTACTTATTGCTTTTCCTTTGCTGCTTTTAATATTCTTTCTTTGTGTTTAATCTTTGATAGTTTGATTAGTATGTATCTTGGGGTGTTTCTCCTTGGGCTTCTCCTGTATGGGATTCTTTGTGCTTCTTGACTATTTCCTTTCCCATGTTGGGGAAAATTTTCAGCTATAATCTCTTAAAAATTTTTCTCATACCCTTTCTTTTTCTCTTCCTCTTCTGGGACCCCTATAATTCAAACGTTGATGCATTTAATATTATCCCAGAGGCCTCTGAGACTGTTTTCAGTTCTTTTCAATCTTTTTCCTTTATTCTACTCTTCAGCAGTTATTTCCACCATTCTATCTTCCAGCTCACTTATCCATTCTTCTGCCTCAGATATCATTCTTCTGCCTCTCACAGAGGATGAGATAGTTGGATGGCATCACCAACTCAATGGATAAGAGTTTGAGTAAGGAGATAGTGAAGGACAGAAAAGCCTGGTGTGCTGCAGTCCACAGGTTCACAGAGTTGAACATGACTGAGCGACTGATCAGCAAAAGGGCTCTTTCTAGCCTGTGGCAGCTCTGCCCCAGAGAGGATTAAGCATGGTAGTGGCACAGCTGCTTGGGTTGCAGGGACCCTGGTGGTTCCAAGTGCAGGGACACCGACTGCCTCAGCTGCAGGAGCTATGGCCCCATCACAGTCTTCCTAGCCTCACAGTGGCCAATGAGAAGGCCTCTTTGGCTGGTCCTTCTCTGTTGCTTCGCCTGTTCAGGCCCTTAAAAGGGCCACCTGGCTGGGGTCCTATTCTGTTGTTTGGCGTGTCAGGCACTTAAAGGGCCAAACTCTCTATTGTCCAGCTGCCCGTGCTGGTGTGTGGGGAGAGAGAGGCTACAGTCATGGCTCCACCATCTACACATGACTCAGCAGAATTGCCTTGCCTCCATGGCTGCTTGTTTTTCATCCATAAGTATTTCCCACCACAATCTTCACTCTCCTGTCCCCTTGGGAGGCACAGTCGGCACAATCAACACAGTCACCAGCAGCCCTTACCCTGGGATTGCTCCACAATCCCTATGTTCCAGCTCCCAGCTGCTGTGCCTTGCAGGGGACCCACATCGCTGTCTGGGGTACATACAACTGTACATATGACTGTGGCAAGGATTTTCTGTATGATTCTCATTCCATTTAGACTGTCACAGATCCGCTGCTTCACTCTCAGCCTCAAATGTTTCTCCTCTGTCCCTAACAATTGCCCTGATGTGGGGATCACACCCCTGCTTCAGTTCCTCTACCCACCAAGGGCAGGTCTAGTCCTCCTAACTCTCCTCGTTTCCCCACTACTTCCTTCATCCTGTCAAGTTTTGCGTGGTTCTACATATTCTTTTCTGGTGGTCAGGTTCTCCTGCCTGCTCTCATTTGGTGTTCTGCAAGCACTTCTGTGTCTGACGGTGTATTCCTGATGTTTCCATGGAGAAAAACTACTCCAAGTCTATCTACTCCCACGCCATCCTGTTCTTTCCATCCTTTCTTTCTTCATTTAACTCAACTCTCTTTGCAGGTTTCTATACAGTAGGTGAAACAACCACATCTCACAGTCTGAAGGAATGACCTTATACAGGTGGTGAACCTTGTTATTCAACCCTGTCCTAGCTCTTTTTGGTCTCTAAAACCTTTGTGCTCATCCAAGCAGCCTATTATACTTTTAATAGCCTTGGTAGTTGAGGATATGCCAAGACATGTCAGTATCCCTAAGGGAAGTATTTCAGCACCTAGATTCAAGGTATTCAGAAGCCGGATCCTCAGGCAGCAGTTTTTAAAAGAATGCAAATATATACAATCCTATGTGACCTAAAGAGTAACCTTTGCTGGCCAGAGGATCTGGCTGTGTTCCCTAGGTGGCAGTCTCAAAAATTAGGAGCTCCAGACAAGTGTATAAGTTCTTTCCTGTGAGATACCAGTGAGCTAGAGCAAGTCAGGACAGAGCACCAAAATGGTGTCCACAGCCCATGTTTCTTAAAAGAAGTTCCTCAGTCCATAAGATGTGTGCCAACTCTGAAAAGGAAAAACAACAAAGCCGAAAGTAAATACTAGACTAGAGCAGAAATAAATAAAATAGAGACTAAAAAGACAATAGAAAAGGTCAATAAGACTAAGAGTTGGTTTTTCAAGAAAACAAAGTAAATTGATAAGTCTTTAGCTAGACTTACCAAGGCCAAGAGAAAAAGACAGATAGAGTTAAAAAAAATCAGAAATGAAAGAAGGAATGTTACAACTGATAACACCTAATTACAAAGGATCATAAAAGACTGAACTCTGAACAATTATGCACCAACATATTGTACAATCTAGAAGAAACAGATAAATTCCTAGAAACATACAATCTCCAAAGACTCAATCATGATGAAATAGAACATATCAACAGATTTATTACAGGTAAAGATTAAATTAGTAATAAAAAGATTTCCCAATGGACAAAAGTCCAGGACCAGAGCTCTTCATTGTGAATTCTAGTGAATATTCAAAGAATAATATGAATACTTCCCAAATTGTTCCAAAAATTTAAAGAGGAGAAAAATCTTCCAAACTTCTCCAAGAGAAATGAAAATTATAGGCTAGTAAGTCTGATTAACATAAATGAAAAAATCCACAACAAAATATTAGCAAATCAAATTCAAAAATACATTAAAAGGGTCATACACATGATAAATAGGATTTATTCCACATCTACAAATCAGTCAGTGTGATATACCACATTATTAAAATGAAAGATAAAAATCATTTGGTCATATAAACAGATGCAGAGAAAGCATATAACAAAATTCACCATCCATTTATTATTAAAAAAAAACCTTGCAAAAAAGTGGACATAGAGGAAACATACCTTAACATAATAAAGGCCATATATAACAAGCCCAGAACTAATATCATACTCAACTATGAAAAACTGAAATCCTTTAAGATTGGATGCCCACTCTTCCCACTTTTATTCAATATAGTATTGGAAATCCTAGCCAGACCAATTAGTAAAAGTAAATTAAAAGCATTCAAACTGAAAAGGAATAAGTTAAACTGTAACTATTTGCACATGATATGATATTATATATTGTTGTTCAGTCACTCAGTCATGTCTGACTCTACTGCAGCATGCCTGGCTTCCTTGTCCTTCATTATCTCCCGGAGTTTGCTCAAACTCATGTCCATTGAGTTGGTGATGCTGTCTAACCATCCCATCCTCTGTTACCTCTTTCTCCTTTTGCCTTCAATCTTTCCCAGCATCAGTGTCTTTTCCAATGAGTCAGCTCTTCGCATCAGGTGGCAAAGTGTTGGAGCCACCTGATGGAGGCTTCAGCGTCAGCTGAAGTATTGGAGCTTTGGCTTCAGCATCAGTCCTTCCAACTAATATTGAGGATTGATTTCATAGAATTGGCTGGTTTGATCTCCTTGAAATCCTAGGGACTCTTAAGAGTCTTTTCCAGCACCACAGCTGGAAAGCATCAATTTTTCAGTGCTCAGCCATCGTTATGTTCCAACTCTCACATCTGTACATGACTACTGGAAAAACCATAGGTCTGACATATAGGCCTTTATTGGCAAAGTGATGACTCTGCTTTTTAATACAACATATAGGTTTGTCATAGGTTTTTTTTCCCAAGGAGCAAATGTCTTTTAATTTCATGGCTTCAGTCACTGTCCACAGTGATTTTGAAGCCAAGAAAATAAAGTCTGACACTTTATTTCCCCCGATCTATTTGCCATGAAGTGATGGGACCAGATGCCATGATCTTCACTTTTTGAATATTGAGTTTTAAGCTAACCTGTTCATTCTCCTCTTTCAGCTTCATTAAGAGGCTCTTTAGGATCTCCTTGCTTTCTACCATTAGGGTGGTGTCATTTGCATCAATCAAGATTGCTAGAAGAAATGTCAATAACGTCAGATATGCAAATGACACCACATCTGACGTTATTGACATTTCTTCTAGCAATCTTGATTCCAGCTTGTGATTCTTTCAGCCCAGCATTTCACATGATGTACTCTGCATATGAGGGCTTCCCTCATAGCTCAGTTGGTAAAAAATCCACCTACAATACAGAAGACCCCAGTTCGATTCCTGGGTCGGGAAGATCCGCTGGAGAAGGGATAGGCTACTGACTTCAGTATTCTTGGGCTTCTGTTGTGGCTCAGCTGGTAAAGAATCTGCCTGCAATGCAGGAGACCTGGATTCAATCCCTGGGTTGCAAAGATCCCTTGGAGAAGGGAAAGGCTACCCACTCCAGTATTCTGGCCTGGAGAATTCCATGGACTTTATAGTCCATGGGGTCGCAGAGTCGAACACAATTGAGAGACTTTCACTTTCACTGCAGTACAGAGCTTTAACATACTCCTTGCCCATTTTGAACTGGTCAGTTGTTCCATGTTTGGTTCTAACTCTTGCTTCTTGAGCTGCATATAGGTTTCTCAGGAGGCAGGTAAGGTGGTCTGGTATTTCCATCTCTTCAAGAATTTCCCACAGTTTGTTGTAATCCACATAGTCAAAGGCTTTAGCATAGTCAATAAATTAGAAATATATATATATATATATATATATTTTTTTTTTTTTTTTTCTGAAATTGCCTTGCTTTCTTTATGATCCAGAAGATATTGGCAATTTGATCTCTGGCTTCTCTGCCTTTTCCAAATCTAGCTTGTACATCTGGAAGTTCTTGGTTCACATATTGTTGAAGCATAGCTTGAAGCATAGCTTAAACATTTAGAGCAGTACCTTGCTACCTTGTGAAATGAGCTCAAAACGGGCGGTAATTTGAACATTCGTTGTCACTGCCCTTCTTTGGGATTGGGATAAAAACTGAGATTTTCCAGACCTGTGGCCATTGCTGAGTTTTCCAAATTTGCTGGTGTATTGAGTACAGTGCTTTAATAACATTGACTTTTAGGATTAGAAATAGCTCAGCTGGAATTCCACCACCTCCATGAGCTTTGTTTGTAGTAATGCTTCCTAAGGTCCACTTGACTTCACACTCCAGGAGATCTGGCTCTAGGTGAGTGATCACACCATCATGGTTTTTTCAGGTCATTAAGACCTGTTTTATATAGTTATTCAGTGTATTCTTGCCACCTCTTCTTAATCTCTTCTGCCTCTGTTAGATCCTTGCTGTTTCTGTACTTTATTGTGCCCATGTTTGCATGAAGTGTTCCCTTAGAGTCACTAATTTTCTTGAAGTGATCTCTAGTCTTTCCCATTCTATTTTTCCCTCTGTTTCTTTGCATTGTTCACCTAAGAAGGCTTTCTTATCTCTCATTGCTACTCTTTGGATCTCTGCATTCAGTTGGTATATCTTTCCCTTTCTATTTTGCCTTTCACTTCTGTTCTTTCCTCATTTATGTGTAAAGCCTCCTCAGACAACCATTTTGCCTTCTTTTTCTTAGGGATTTCCTAGGGATGCATTTTTATTTTTCTTAGAGATGGTTTTAGGTAACACCTCCATCCATGGGATTTTCCAGGCAAGAGTACTGGAGTGGGGTGCCATTGCCTTGTCCATCCTATACACAGTTGTGCATTTTCTTTTTTTCTTAGGTGATCCATTTCTTTTTTTAGGGATGGTTTTAGTTAACACCTCCTGTACACAGTTATGACCCTCTTCCATAGTTCCTCAGGTACACTATCAGATCTAATCCCTTGTATGTATTTGTCACTTCTACTGTATAATCATAAGGGATTTGGTTTAGGTCATACCTGAATAACCTAGTGGTTTTTTCCTGCTTTCTTCAATTTAAGTTTGAATTTTGCAATAAGTAGCTTATAATCTGAGCCACAGTAAGCTCCAGGTCTTGTTTTGCTGACTGTATAGAGCTTATCCATCTGCAAGGAATATAATCAATCTCATGTCAGTATTGAGAATCTGGGGTCCATGTGTAGTCTCTTTTGTTGCTGGAAGAGTGTGTTTGCTATTCCAGTGCACTCGCTTGACAAAACTCTGTTAGACTTTGCTCTGCTTCATTTTGTACTCCAAGGCCAAACTTGCCCATTTCTCCAGGTATCTCTTGACTTCCTACTTTTGCATTCCAATTTGCTTTGATGAAAAGGGTATCTTTTTTTGGTGTTGGTTCTAGAAGGTTTTGTAGGTCTTCATAGAACTGTTCAACTTCAGCTTCTTTGGTATAATGCTTGGGCCATAGACTTGGGTTACAGTGATGTTGAACGGTTTGTCTTGTAAAGGAACTGAGATCATTCTATTGTTTTTGAGATTGCACCAAGTACTGCATTTTGGACTCTTGTTGACTGTGAGAGCTATTCCATTTCTTCTAAGGAACTCTTGCCCACAGTAGTATATATAAAGGTCATTTGAATTAAATTCACCCATTCCTATTCATTTTAGTTCACTAATTCCTAATGTCAATTTTCATTCTTGTCATCTCCTGTTTGACCACATCCAATTTACCTTGATTCATGGACCTAACATTCCAGGTTCCTATGCAATATCGTTTTTCACAGCATCAGACTTTACTTTTACCATCAGACACATCCACAGCTGGGCTTCATTTCTGCTTTGGCTCAATTTCTTTGTTCTTTCTGGAGCTATTTCTCTATACTTCCCCAGTAGCATATTGGATACCTACCAACCTGGGGCGCTCATCTTCTGGTGTCATATCTTTTTGCCTTTTTGTACTGTTCACGGGGTTTTAAAGGCAACTTTACTGAGTGGCTTGCCATTCCCTTCTCCAGTGGACCACATTTTGTCAGAACTCTCCACCATGACCCATTCATCTTGGATGCCCCTGCATGGCATGGCTTATAGTTTCATTGAGTTACACAAGGCTGTGGTCCATGCAATCATTTTGGTTAGTTTTCTTTTGGAGGCCATGGGATTGTAGTTCTTGCTTCTTCCTTCTTCCCATTGAAGGTGAGGATAAGAGGCTTGTGCAAGCAAGCTTCCTGATGGGAGGGTCTGGCTGTGGGGAAAACTGGATCCAGCTCTGGTGGACATGGCCATGCTCAGTAAATTATTAATCCTATTTTCTGCTGATGGGTGGGGCTGTGATCCCTCTTTGATTTATTGTTTGGCCTGAGTCAGTCCAGTCTTGAAGTCTTCAGTCTCTATGGTAGGGCTACAGGCTCTATGGTAGGGCTAATGGTGACTTTCTCCAAGAGAACTTATCCCAACAAGCTGTGCCTCCCAGGACTGCTGCTGCCAGTGCCCAGATCCTGCATCAGGCCACTGTCAACCCACTCCTCTGCAGGAGACCCACAAACACTCACAGGCAGGTCTGGCTCAGTCTCTTGTGGGAAAGGATATTTTGTTCATTAAATTGTGTTGGAAAAACTGGACAGCTGTGTGCAAAAGAATGGAATTCATCTACTATCTTCCATTATATTGAAAATATATTGAAATGAATCAAAGACTTGAACATAAGACCTGAAACCATAAAACTCCTAGAAGAAAATACAAACCATTAACTCCTTGACAGAGGTCTTAGATATGATTTTTTGAATTTGACACCGAAAGCAAAAGCCACAAAAATAAATAAGTAGAATCATATCATTATAAAAGTCTTTTGTACAAAAAAGAAAATGATCAACAAAATGAGAAGACAACCTATTAAACGAGAGAATATCATATATCTAATAAGGGACTAATGCTAATGCTAAGTCACTTCAGTCGTGTTCGACTCTGTGCGACCCCATAGACGGCAGCCCACCAGGCTCACCCGTCCCTGGGATTCTCCAGGCAAGAACAATGGAGTGGGCTGCCATTTCCTTCTCCAATGCATGAAAGTGAAAAGTGAAAGTGAAGTCACTCAGTCGTGTCCGACTCTTAGCGACCCCATGGATTGCAGCCTAACAGGCTCCTCCGTCCATGGGATTTTCCAAGCAAGAGTACTGAAGTGGGGTGCCATTACCTTCTCCGAATAAGGGACTAAAATGTATGAAAAACTCATACAACTCAATAACAAAAATAAAGAAGCAAATGAAAAAATCTCCAACAATACAATTAAAAATGGGTAGAAGATCTAAGCAGAACTTTTCCCAAAGAAAACATAATACATGGTTAATTTTATTAATATTATATACATTATATTATATATCATATAATATATAATATATTATACATATTATTATAATTATTATATATTATACTAATATTATATATTATATATTATTATATAATTATAAATAAATAATTATAAGAATATTATAATTATATTATATATTATAATATATATGATATATAATTATATATTATATATGAAATATAATTATATATATTATATTATATATTAATATAATATATATGGTATACATGTTATATGTTATATTATATATTATATGTTATAATATATATAATATACATATATTATATAATTATATTATTAATATTTAATATATATTATAACATACTATATATAGTATGTCAATGAATTAGTATTATTGAATGAATACTTAATTATTGAATGAGTTAATGAATACTGAAATATTGAATGAGTTAATGAATATAGTGTTATAATGAATTATAATATATTATAATATTATAATTATATATGATATATATTATATGAATATAATATATATTATATATGATATATTAATTATATATTATACATTATATAATTAATATTATATGTAATTAATATATTACATATATGATATATATAACAAATATTATATATAACATATATATAACATATAATATACATATACATATATATTATATATAATTATTAAATAATATATATATTAGATATATTAGATATATAACATATACCATATATAACTTATATGTTATATATAATATATAAATATATATAAATATTTTAAAATATATATATAATTATATCTAATATATATGTTATATATATTATGTGTTATATATAATATATGTGATATATAATATATATTGTATAATAATAATATAATTATATAATATATGTATATTATATATATTATAACATATACTATATTTAGAATATTATATATATAGCATATAATATTGAGATTGAGTTTTTTATATATAATATAATATAATATAATATATATAATTAATATATATTAAAAATATAATTATATAAAATTATAAAAATATAAAATAATATAAAAACATAATTAATATATTGTATTAAAAATATAACTTTCAGGAAGTAAAACATGGTATAATGATTATCTTTTTCTATCTGAAGATGTCTTTTTCCCTTAATTTTTGATCTAAGCTTTAGTTCTTTTTTTAATTTCTCCAAGGGAAAAGGAAATCTTGAAGAGACTGGTCAAGAAAGGTGCACGTAAATTGTAACAGTTTTTTTTTTTTTATGTGGGTGTGTCTGGGCTAATGCTGTGATGTAAAGTGTATTTTAGAGTTTTGCATTTTCTTATCAAACTTGTTTTCAAAGTCCATCAGCAGATGAATGGATAAGAAAGCTGTGGTACATATACACAATGGAGTATTACTCTGCCATTAAAAAGAATACATTTGAATCAGTTCTAATGAGGTGGATGAAACTGGAGCCTATTATACAGAATTAAATAAGCCAGAAAGAAAAACACCAAGACAGTATACTAATGCATATATATGGAATTTAGAAAGATGGTAACAATAACCCTGTATCAGATCAGATCACATCAGTTGCTCAGTCGTGTCTGACTCTTTGCAATCCCATGAATTGCAGCACACCAGGCCTCCCTGTCCATCACCAACTCCCGGAGTTCACTCAGACTCATGTCCATCAAGCCAGTGATGCCATCCAGCCATCTCATCCTCTGTCGTCCCCTTCTCTTCCTGCACCCAATCCCTCCCAGCATCAGAGTCTTTTCCAATGAATCAACTCTTTGCATGAGATGGCCAAAGTACTGGAGTTTCAGCTTTAGTATCATTCCTTCCAAAGAAATCCCAGGGCTGATCTCCTTCAGAATGGACTGGTTGGATCTCCTTGCAGTCCAAGGGACTCTCAAGAGTCTTCTCCAACACCACAGTTCAAAAGCATCAATTCTTCAGCGCTCAGCCTTCTTCACAGTCCAACTCTCACATCCATACATGACCACAGGAAAAACCATAGCCTTGACTAGACGAACCTTTGTTGGCAAAGTAATGTCTCTGCTTTTGAATATGCTATCTAGGTTGGTCATAACTTTCCTTCCAAGGAGTTAGCGTCTTTTAATTTCATGGCTGCAGTCACCATCTGTAGTGATTTTGGAGCCCAGAAAAATAAAGTCTGACACTGTTTCCCCATCTACCTCCCATGAAGCGGTGGGACCAGGTGGCATGATCTTCATTTTCTGAATGTTGAGCTTTAAGCCAACTTTTTCACTCTCCACTTTCACTTTCATCAAGAGGCTTTTGAGTTCCTCTTCACTTTCTGCCATAAGGGTGGTGTCATCTGCATATCTGAGGTTATTGATATTTCTCCCGGCAATCTTGATTCCAGTTTGTGTTTCTTCCAGTCCAGCGTTTCTCATGATGTACTCTGCATAGAAGTTAAACAGGGTGACAATATACAGCCTTGACGAACTCCTTTTCCTATTTGGAACCAGTCTGTTGTTCCATGTCCAGTTCTAACTGTTGCTTCCTGACCTGCATACAAATTTCTCAAGAGGCAGATCAGGTGGTCTGGTATTCCCTTCTCTTTCAGAATTTTCCACAGTTTATTGTGATCCACACAGTCAAAGGCTTTGGCATAGTCAATAAAGCAGAAATAGATGTTTTTCTGGAACTCTCTTGCTTTTTCTACGATCCAGCGGATGTTGGCAATTTGATCTCGTGTTCCTCTGCCTTTTCTAAATCCAGCTTGAACATCAGGAAGTTCACGGTTCACATATTGCTGAAGCCTGGCTTGGAGAATTTTGAGCATTACTTTACTAGCATGTGAGATGAGTGCAATTGTGCAGTAGTTTGAGCATTCTTTGGCATTGCCTTTCTTTGGGATCGGAATAAAAACTGACCTTTTCCAGTCCTGTGGCCACTGCTGAGTTTTCCAAATTTGCTGGCATATTGAGTGAAGCACTTTCACAGCATCATCTTTTACGATTTGGAATAGCTCAAGTGGAATTCCATCACCTCCACTAGCTTTGTTCGTAGTGATTTTTTCTAAGGCCCACTTGATTTCACTTTCCAGGATGTCTGGCTCTAGGTGAGTGATCACACCATCGTGATTATCTGGTCCATGAAGATCTTTTTTGTACAGTTGCAAAAGAGACACTGATGTATAGAACAGTCTTTTGGACTCTGTGGGAGAAGAAGAGGGTGGGATGATTTGGGAGAATGGCATTGAAATATGTATAATATCACATACGAAACGAGTTGCCTGTCCGGGTTTGATGCATGATACTGGATGCTTGGGGGTGGTGCACTGGGATGACCCAGAGGGATGGTATGGGGAGGGAGGAGGGAGGAGGGTTCAGGATGAGGAACACATGTATACTTGTGGCAGATTCATTTTGATATATGGCAAAACCAATACAATATTGTAAAGTTAAATAAAATTAAATTAAAAAAGAATTTACTTGTTGTAGAATAGCATTTGTTTGTCTAGCAGGTTAGCTATGCAAAGGAACTCTGACTTGTTATTCCAAAGGATGGAAATAAATAGAAATAACCTTAAAAAAATAAATACAAAGTATTTTTAGTGAACCCAAGCTTGCAGCCATTTAGCTTATGAAAAGAGCAAAGTTGCTGTCTTTGCCCTTTCCTTTACCTCAGTGTTGGACAGCAGTTCTGAAGAGTGAAAGAAGAAACCTGAAGAATCACATATTATGGGTTATGGATAGCAAGTTGAGAGTTCATTAATGAGAATTTCCTGGACAACAGCACTAGGAATTTATCTTGATATACATGCACATGCCTGCATCACTCTGTCTTTACTCAGCACTCACCCCTCTGTGTCTAAGTCTTTTCTTTTCTTATGCTGTTGTTTAGCTGCTAAGTCACATCCGACTCTTTGCAACTCCTTGGACTGCAGCATGCCAAGCCTCGCTGTTCCTTACTATCTCCCTAAGTTTGCTCAGACTCACATCCACTGAGTCGTTGATGCTATCAGACTCACATCCACTGAGTCGTTGATGCTATTCAGCCATCTCATCCTCTGCCCCCTCCCCGCTCCTTCCCTCAATCTTTCTCAGCATCAGTGTCTTTTCCAATGAGTCAGTTCTTTGCATCAGGTGGCCAAAGTATTGGAGCTTCAGCATCAGTCCTTCCAATGAATATTCAGGGTTGATTTCCTTTAGGATTTACTGGTTTGATCTCCTTGCAGTCCAAGGGACTCTCAAGAGTCTTCTCTAACATAATTGGAAAGCATCAATTTTTTGTTGCTCAGTCATCTTTATGGTCCAGCTCTCACAATCTGTACATGACTACTGGAAAGACCATAGCTTTGACTATATGGACTTTTTTTGGCAGTGATGTCTCTGCTTTTTAATACGCTGTCTAGGTTTGTCATAGCTTTACTTCCAAGAAACAAGCATCTTCTAATTTCATGGCTACAGTCACCATCCAGTGATTGTGGAGCCCAAGAAGAGAAAAATCTGTCACTGCTTCTACTATTCCCCCTTCTATTTGCCATGAAGTGATGGGACCAGATGCCATGATCTTTATTTTTTGAATGTTGAGTTTTAAGCCAGCTTTTTCACCCTCTTCTTTCACCCTCTTCAAGAGGATCTTTAGTTCCTCTTCCCTTTCTGCCATTAGAGTGATATTATCTAACATATCTGATATTGTTGATACTTCACCTAGCAATCTTAATTCCAGCTTGTAACTCATCTAGCCCAATATTTCACATGATGCAGACTTTATATAAGTTAAATAAACAGAGTGACAATATACAGCCTTGTCGTACTCCTTTCCCAATTTTGAACCAGTCAGTTGTTCATGTAACGTTCTAATTGTTGCTTCTTGATCCATATAAAGGTTTCTCAGAAGATAGGTAAGATGGCCTAGTATTCCCACGTCTTTAAGAATTTTCCACATATTTTTTTTGTGATCCACACATCAAAGGCATTTAGTCAATGAAGCAGAAGTCAATGTTTTTCTGGAATTTCCTTGCTTTCTCTATGATCCAATGAACGTTGGCAATTTGATCATTGGTTCTTATGCCTTTTCTAAACCCAGTTTGTACATCTGGAAGTTCTTGATTCAAGTACCGCTGAAGCCTAGCTTGAAGAATTTTGAGCATGACCTTACTAGCATGGGAAATTAGTGTAATTGTGCAGTAGTGTGAGCATTCTTTAGCACTGTACTTCTTTGAGATTGGGATGAAAACTGACCTTTTCCAGATATTTGGCCACTGATGAGTTTTCCAAATTTGCTGGCATATTGAATGCAACACTTTAACAGCATCATCTTTAGTATTTGAAATAGCTCAGCTGGAATTCCATCACCTCCACTAGCTTTGTTTATAGTAATGATTCCTAAGGCCCACTTGATTTCACTCTCCAGGATGTCTAGATTTAGGTGAGTGATCACGCCATCATGATTATCTCGGTTATGAAGATCTTTTTTGTACAGTTCTTCTTTGTATTCTTGACACCTCTTCTTAATTTCTTCTGCCTCTGTTAGATCCATACCATTTCTGTCCTTTATCAAGCCCATCCTTGCATGAAATGTTCCTTTGATATCTCTAATTTTCTTGGTGAGATCTTTATTCTTTCTCATTCTATTGTTTTCCTCTATTTCTTTGCCTTGTTCATTGAAGATGGCTTTCTTATCTCTCCTTGCTATTCTCTGGAATTGTGCATTCAGTTGAGTATATCTTTACCTTTCTCCCTTGCTTTTTGCTTCTCTTCTTTCTTCAGCCATTTGTAAAGCCTCCTCAGACAACTGCTTTGCCTTTTTGCATTTCTTCTTTTTTGGTATGATTTTGGTCACTGTCTCCTATACACTATTACAGATTTCTGTCCATACTTGTTTAGGCACTCTGTATACCAGATCTAATCCATTGAATCTATTCATAACTTTCACTGTTTAATCATAAGGGATTTAGTTTAGGTCACCTGAATGGCCTAGTGGTTTTTCCCACTTTTGTTAGTTTAAGCCTGAATTTTGCAATAAGGAGCTGATGATCTGAGACACAGTCAGTGCCAGGTCTTGTTTGTGCTGACTGTATAAACCTTCTCCAGCTTTGGCTGCAAAGAATATAATCAATCTGATTTCACTCTTGATCATTTGGTGATTTCCATATGTAGAAACATTGTGTTGTTAGAAAAGAGTGTTTGCTATGACCATTGCATTCTCTTGGCAAAACTCTTTTAACTGTTGCCCTGCCATTTTGTACTCTAAAGCCAAACTTGCTTGTTTCTCCAAGTACCTCTTGACTTCCTATTTGCATTCCAGTCCCCTAAGATGAAAAGGCCTTCTTCTTCTTCTTCTTTTTTGTGTTAGATCTAGAAGGTCTTATAGCTCTTCATAGAACAGATCAATATCAGCTTCTTTGACATCAGTGGTTGGGGCATAGACTTGGATTACTGCGATGTTGAATAGTTTGTCTTGGAAACAAACCAAGATCATTCTGTTGCTTTTCAGATTGCCCCCAAGTTGATTATAAGGGCTACTCCATTTTTTCTTTGAGATTCTTGTGCACAGTAGTAGGTATAATGGTCATCCAAATTAAATTCACCCATTCCTATCCATTTAGTTCACTGATTCCTAAGATGTCAATGTTTACTCTTGCCATCTTCTGCCTGACTGTGTCTAGTTCACCTTGATTCATGGACCTAACATTCCAGGTTCCTAAATAAGACTTCCAGGTTCCTAAATAAATCTAAATAAATCTTCACAGCATCAGATTTTACTTTCAGCACAAGACATATCCACAACTGAACATCATTTCTTCTTTGGCCCAGCTGCTTCATTCTTTCTGGAGCTATTAGTAATTGCCCTCCACTCTTCCCTATTAGCGTATTAGACTCCTTTTGACCTGGGGTCTCATCTTCCATTGTCATATCTTTTTACCTTTTTATACTGTTCATGGGGTTCTTGCAGCAAGAAATGCTGGAATGGTTTGCCATTCTCTCCTCCAATGGGCCATATTTTATCAGAAGTCTCCACCATGACCCTTTTTGGGGGCCCCACACAGCATGGCTCATAACTTCATTGAGTTACCCAAGCCCCTTCTCCATGACAAGGCAGTGATCCATAAAGGGGTTCCTTTTCTTATAAGGACACTTAGAAGGATGAGGGCTCACCTTAATCCAATATGACCTCAGCTCCTCTTGATTACATCTATAAAGACCCTAGATCCAAATAAAGTTACAAGTATGAAGGATTAGGACTTAAACATATATCTTGGGGAAACCCAGTTCAATCCACAAGAGGCAAATAGAGTGTGTTGGTGTTGGTACTGAAAAAGAAGCAACTAGCAGCCTGCAGGAAGGAGGGACAATCTTTCAGAGAAAGTGATACAGGAGCCAGATCTTGAAAGATAGGCAGGTATCTGCTATCTGCCATCTAAAGAGCAAAGGGGAGGTCATTTACACAGATATCAAAGCATATGCTATAACATAGGCACACTGTGGGAATGACAACTTTTGTATAGTGAAGCATAAGGCATGCAGTGTCAAAGCTTTGGGGAAAGAAACCAGACGTGCAGACTGACACCAGCTTGTAAAGGACTCTTACAGCTTTGCCCAAGAATTGGTCTTCATCCTGAAGAAAACGGGAATCTGTCGAGGCTTAGATGTAGGCAAGGAGTGAAATCTGATTTGTGTTTGAGAGATGTCTTTGTGCCGCTGTGAGGATGGATAGCAGGATGCAGGAAGAAGTTTAGGACACTCCCTTGGTTTTGTCACACGAGTGTATGTTTCTCGGTTCTTTGTCTCATCACAACAAAGATTTGGAGTGATGGACATTAAAGCCCCCTCGGTGTGTCACAGCTCTCAGGTCTTGGATAGATCGTGTTATAGCTCTCAGGTCTCGAAAGGACCATGTTATAGCTCTTAGACAAATCAGTGTTACAGCTCAGTGTTACAGCTCTATTTTATTTAGAAGATAGCAGGAAAACCCATCTTCGAGGCGTGAGTCCATGAGGATCCAAAGACACAAGGAGAAGAGTGCCCCAGCATGTGGGAGAGAGAGAGAGAGAGCTAGCTTTGGCTCCTCTATTTATATGTTTATCTCTCCCTGGGCCGGTCCTATGTAAATTGGGCCAGGCAGGAGTGTTGTTTGTTTTACCTGAGGTCCTCATTCCGGTCCTTGGACCTTCTTTTGTTCTATTTTCAAGGGCTTTTCCCTTCCTTGTCTTTTAGCCACTGCCATTTTGGACTCCTTTTCTCTATTCTACCTACCTAACAGTTTCATGGCTGTTGTAATTGTCCAGGTAAGAGGGAATCAGGGCACAGGCTAAGGAGGTGGACAAGGAAGAGGGGAGAAAAGAGGAAGACTTTGGAGGCAGAGTTGATTAGACTTAATGAGGAAGGAATAATTTGCTGAGTTTTCTAGATTAGGAAACCAAGTAGATGGTGAGATCAGTATCTATGACAGAGACAGAGAAAGGAGGGATTTTGGTGAAAAGACAGTGGGTCAGTTTTGATCATGTTGAATTTGAAGGACTGGTGGACATCCACGTGGAGTTGTCAGGTATGAATCTGCATCAGTGTCAGGGTCTGGAGCTCTTAGTCTGGAAATAACTGAGAATTGTCCTGAGAACATTATATTGCTGATGAAGACTTTGGGCCTTCATCTGGGGGAAATGCATAGAATGTATAGGCTTCCTTTTAGTGTTCCCATCTGATCTTTTGACTGGGTGCAAATTTTGTTAATGGAAGTGAGAAGGTAACTGGTTTGTAAGGTTGGCACACACCAAGCATCTTCTGTTCAGCCAAAAGCAGTTTTAAAATTTGGGGTCATGGGTAGCCCTAGGACTCAGTGGAGAATCTGACTTTGGCTTCTGTGCCTTGTGAAGGGTGTTTTGTAAAAAAAAAAAAAAAAAAAATTCTTGGATCTTTGTTACACTCCCTTGATTATAGAAATATGTTTTAAGTGTTGTGGTCCTTTGAGGAACCACCCCAGTAGGAGTGATAAGGCAAGGGACCAACTTAAAAATTTCCCAAAACACTTCACATGAGATTTTATCTGCATACTTTTCTAAAAATATCATTGTCATGAATTTTTGGTGAGTAACAAAACTTCATAAGTTTGGCATATAAAGGATTGTTTCCGTTCTTGAGATCACACATGCCGGGGAGCCCTTGAGAGCTCAGCTAGATTTAAGATTTTCAAACTATGCCCTGGGGAAGCTAATATTCTGCAGGGGAATATGTAAAGGAGAAGGCCGAGTTTTAGAAAATCTGCATGATTTTTCTTTTACCCAGAATCATTTAATTATCCTCTCTTCTTTCTCTAAATGTGTTCATTTATTTACAGGTAACCTTTTTATTTATGGATCCATAGCTTTGTTTATGGAGAAGGAGATGGCAACCCACTCCAGTGTTCTTACCTGGAGAATCCCAGGGACAGTGGAGCCTGGTGGACTGCCTGCTGTCTATGGGGTTGCACAAAGTCAGACACGACTGAAGTGACTTAGCAGCAGCAGCAGCAGCTTTGTTTATTCCCTTCCTCCCATCCCATGGGTGTCCTTCAGCCCTTCTTTTCGCCTCTACCTGGCTGCTTCTGCAATTGCCTGCAGTTTTCTTGGGGCCTAAGGCATAGTGTTCTCATTAAAAAACAATCATCAGGTGCTAAAGATAGCTGTTAAAGGCAAATAACATGCTTGAAGGATGCTTGAAGCTTCCTCTATAATGTGATTAGAGGAATTTAACAACAGCTTTGATAAAGGTAGGGCTTTTGAAGAGAAAATGGGCAGCTGAGGGCTTTGGTATCTGCTGGAAGATGTGCAATGCATTTATGTGGAGTGAATCATGACTATTAGAAGTACTGGCCAGCTTGTCTAGTTCTCAAAGTTTTTAAGTATGAAAGTTTTAGAATGTGAAACATAGCTTGCCCTCAGAATATAAAGATGGGATTTTGACAAAAGCAACTTATAGGCAACTAGTTCCTGGGTGTGACTGTATGAGATGTAGGTGACCCAAATGAAAAAACGCATCCATGCATGTTTCTGTATTAAATCCATTTCTTTCTAAACTAAATATACTATCCACTAGTCACTAATTTTACAGTTTTCTAAATTACTTTTCCTGTCTGGTGTGCATATTTCAGATCAGTTATTTGTGAGTGGGAACATTTAACAGTGAACTTCCTTTTTTTATTCCTGCCATTCCCTTCTGAAAGTAAGACTACTGGACTTGGGAGAGCAGAATTCTGTTTCCTTTTTGGCTGTGTTTGTTCTTGTTTCCTTTAGATGGAACAGACCACTGCTTGCCTTTAGGCATTTTCACATATGCTGCTGCTGCTGCTGAATTGCTTCAGTCATGTCCGGCTGAAGCCGGATGGCAGCCCACCAGGCTCCACTGTCCCTGGGATTCTCCAGGCAAGAACACTGGAGTGGGTTGCCATTTCCTTCTCCAATGCATGAAAGTGAAAAGTGAAAGTGAAGTTTCTCAGTCATGTCCGACTCTTAGCTACCCCATGGACTGCAGCCTACCAGGCTCCTCCATCCATGGGATTCTCCAGGCAAGAGTACTGGAGTGGGTTGCCATTGCCTTCTTCGATTTTTATATATTCTGCCCTATTTATAGGATCTCAGCTTTGAAATGGGGCTTGTGCTGTAGGAGGAAGAACATGGGTGTTGGAAACATGGTTTGGTTGAAAATTGTCTTTTCTATTCTGTTTAATGGGCAGGAAAGCAAATTTTCCCAAGCCTCTATTTCTGTCTGTAACATGAGGTAGAGCAATCCTGAGCTCAAAAGGGTTGTATTTACCTCCTAGCACAGTTCAGCGTGGAATCTTTGAAGGTTATTTTTAAGGCTAGCTTTAATAAAACACCCACAATATGCTTCTGTTTGTATTTGAAAATTATATTAGTGCTTCATTTCTGAAAGGATATGTTTAGCCCTTGATGGAACTCAAGGACTTTCCTTTCCTTGGCTCTTACCACTTCCACACAAAAAAGTTGGAAGTCAATAACGGAAATGAGCTTTATTTCACAAGGAGGAGAGGAGTCACTCAAGTTCAAGCAGTCTAAGGGGCCACATTTTCAAAGGCAGATACGTCAGAGGGGCTGAAGTCCTGTGTGGGGATAATGTTTCTCTTCTCTTTGTGTCCTTCCGTCTGGAAGAATAAGGAACAATGGGAGAAGGAAGCCTCCTTCTCTCTGTTTAAAGTCCCTGCTTAACCTCTTACCTTGGTCTAGGAAGACCTGGAATAGGTGGGTTAAGAATGCATCAACTACTCTTTCAGTCTTTGTTCCCATCTGCTGTTCTCTAGTTTGGGAATAGATTTTCCATGTGATATACCACCCTGTGTGTAAGATCTCAGGCTTAGTTGGAGTCAGCCGGGGAAACCAACAAAGCATGTTTCACACTCTAAGATCTCCATGTAGACTGGTCTAGTTTATTGGACTTGTGTGCTGGGCTTTGGGACCAAAACCCCCAGCTCTGTGATTGGGAATTTTTTGTTTCATTTGTGCAACTTTCTAAGTTGCATTTTCTAACTGTTTGTAAGCTAGTCAGATGCTGCTTCTCCCACTACAATCTTACAAAGTATACACTTGACTATGCTTTCTTAGAAAGGATAGATTGGAGTAAACTTCCACATTTTCTTTATAAGTATAATAATTTATTTCCTGAAGCACACATTTGCTAGATTTGAGGTGAATTTCTGTGGAGCAGAATGAAGCCAACTCACCCACGAGGGGCTGGAAGACAGGACTGGAACTATACTTATATTATTTTGAGTCAGTTAACTAGTTATAGATGATCTGGATGCATATAAGTATGTACAAGGTGGGTGTCCTGGTGAAGGAGAGATTCACTTAGCCATCAACTTATCCTATCCAGTTATTTTGGCTGTTAAGATAACAAAAATATTCTTTTTTAGTAAAGGTACTGATGGAACACAGTATCATAGGTTGGCTTGTGTTCTGTAGTCATGTCTCCAAACCTTTGCCTAACCCATATGCACACACACATTCCCAGACCTTTAGGGTAGGTTAGGTCCTTGTTATTTGAGAAAATCCACCCTCCACTGGGTCCCTGCTCTCTGCCTGCTGTCCCTGGAGTGCAGTTATAACAGGCTTTCTCCATGTCTGCTCTCTGGATTGACAGAAAGATACTTTCACCAGAAAGGAATCCTAAATTTCTTAAATCCCTATATAAAATTTCAGCAATGTGTAACTCAGTGTGCTGTGCATACCTGGCTACTTTAAGATACCAGAAACATGAAAACATGACCTTAGACACCCCCACATTTATGAGGCATAAGACTTAAGTTTTGAGTGCAACATGAGAGATGGCAGACTAGCATTGTAGGCTGTCTGAAGTAGATGGAATAAATCTACTTACCCTTTAACATGAAACCCTGCCAATGCTGTGCTTCAGTTTAGCCATTTCCTTCTCTAGGAATCAATACTCATTTGATGCCTCTTTTGTGGAAGCATCCAATCTGGATTGTATTCCTCTAAAAGCAGTAGTTTGCAAACTTGCATACAAATGTTACCACTTGGAGAGCTTTATGAACTCCTGATACCCAGATTGCACTCCAGACCCACCACTATTTATCATCATCTTCACAGTGGCAGGAAGCTGACATCAGTAATTTTTAAAGATTGCAGGTGATTCCAACGTACAGTCAAGGTGGAGAAGCATTTCTGCAAAGACCCTATAGCTTAAAAATATTCTCCTTAAATGTTATTACCTGAGGTAGGTATAGCACATATACTGATCACACATAAAATAGATAAACCATTACTATTTTATTTTCTTTTATTTGAACCTCATGCTTTTAAGATGAAAACTACACTAACATAAAGTTTAAAATCTCTAGCATATAACTATATAATATATATACATGAAATGTAACATGTTTTAAACTATAGTTTAAAAAAATGAGCACCCACAGTCAACCTATCAACTAGACTATTACCAGCTCCATTAAAACAAAATATTATTTCCTCAATTCTAATCTTTCTTCCCTCATGAATTTGATGGTCATAATTTCTTTGCTTTTTCAAGTATAATTATACTACATCTGCATGTATCATTAAACAATATAGTTTGTTTGCTTTGAAGCTTTATGAAGATCATATTATGCTGTATATAGTAGTTTCAACTTGCTTTACTCTCAATATTATATTGCTAAATTCCAGAAGAGCATCTATTTCTGCTTTATTGACTATGCCAAAGCCTTTGACTGTGTGGATCACAATAAACTGTGGAAAATTCTGAAAGAGATGGGAATACCAGACCACCTGATCTGCCTCTTGAGAAATTTGTATGCAGGTCAGGAAGCAACAGTTAGAACTGGACATGGAACAACAGACTGGTTCCAAATAGGAAAAGGAGTTCGTCAAGGCTGTATATTGTCACCCTGT
Source organism: Bos indicus (assembly GCF_029378745.1). Classification (NCBI taxonomy): domain Eukaryota; kingdom Metazoa; phylum Chordata; class Mammalia; order Artiodactyla; family Bovidae; genus Bos; species Bos indicus. Next base: position 3,885,507 of record NC_091765.1, read on the forward strand.
TTATTTAACTTCTATGCAGAGTACATCATGAGAAACGCTGGACTGGAAGAAACACAAGCTGGAATCAAGATTGCCAGGAGAAATATCAATAACCTCAGATATGCAGATGACACCACCCTTATGGCAGAAAGTGAGGAGGAACTAAAAAGCCTCTTGATGAAAGTGAAAGGGGAGAGTGAAAAAGTTGGCTTAAAGCTCAACATTCAGAAAACACAGATCATGGGATCCAGTCCCATCACTTCATGGGAAATAGATGGGGAAACAGTGGAAACAGTGTCAGACTTTATTTTTCTGAGCTCCAAAATCACTACAGATGGTGACTGCAGCCATGAAATTAAAAGACGCTTACTCCTTGGAAGGAAAGTTATGAACAACCTAGATAGCATATTCAAAAGCAGAGACATTACTTTGCCAACAAAGGTTTGTCTAGTCAAGGCTATGGTTTTTCCTATGGTCATGTATGGATGTGAGAGTTGGACTATGAAGAAGGCTGAGTGCCAAAGAATTGATGCTTTTGAACTGTGGTGTTGGAGAAGACTCTTGAGAGTCCCTTGGACTGCAAGGAGATCCAACCAGTCCATTCTGAAGGAGATCAGCCCTGGGATTTCTTTGGAAGGAATGATGCTAAAGCTGAAACTCCAGTACTTTGGCCACCTCATGCGAAGAGTTGACTCATTGGAAAAGACTCTGATGCTGGGAGGGACTGGGGGCAAGAGGAGAAGGGGACGACAGAGGATGAGATGGCTGGATGGCATCACTGACTTGCTGGACGTGAGTCTGAGTGAACTCAGGGAGTTGGTGATGGACAGGGAGGCCTGGCGTGCTGCTATTCGTGGGGTTGCAAGGAGTCGGACATAACTGAGTGACTGATCTGATCTGAAGAATCATCTATGTAGCTGTAATTCATTCACTTACTACTATTGTGAGAATTCATTTTTCCCTGTGTACGTACATAACTGGATATAGACCTGGCTACAGTTTTCCTATTTTCACATTTTTTTGAATTTGCTAATGACAGTGCTTTGGACCTGTAGCCTAGTACAGTTTCTCTGCCTAAAGTATGGGAGCAGATACTATGGGTTGGCATGTTTTTCATTTATCTTCCTTTTATTTACTTTTATTCATCTGCCTTCTTATTTAGCAGAGCCTAGAAAGAGAACAGTTGTATTTCCTAGGTTTCCTTGCAGCCAAGAGTTCTGGAATGGATTTCTCTGTCAGATATACTCACAGGAGTCTTCAATTCACAACTGATGTCAGGGAGAGATATTTTATTGACAGCTCTTAGCAGAGGCCACCCCACTTTTCTGGAGGTGGCAGCATCTCACCTTGGCATGTGCTTTCTTGTGGTAGGTGGTGGTGTGGTTCTGGAGCTGGTAGCTGGCCTCCTGAGTACTTGCAAAGTGGTTCTTGCTGTGTCAGTTCAGTTTTGTGCTATCACTTTCCATTCCTGGAAGCTGAGCCTATAATCTGATTCTTCTATAGCTCAATGATTATATAAGCCATTTATTCCATTCAGCTCAGTTGCTCAGTCGTGTCTGACTCTTTGTGGCCCCCTGGACTGCAGCACACCAGGCCTCTCTGTCCATCACCAACTCCTGGAGCTTGCTCAAACACATGTCCATTGAGTCAGTGATGACATCCAACCATCTCATCCTTTGTTGTCCCCTTCTCCTCCTGCCTTTTATTAATCAGAATCAATTCTTTGTCCTTAAGCAATTCCAGTGTGATTTTAACTCTTTCTATTGGTATTCTCACAGAGCCAGCATCAATACTGAGCATGGTACAGGCCACAGACTCTCAAGGAAATGTGAATATACAACTTGTTTCTAATCTGGTTATATTTGAAGTCTTTAAAGATATCACTAGGACCAGAGGATGGAACCAGAGAAGGCAATGGCACCCCACTCCAGTACTCTTGCCTGGAAAATCCCATAGACGGAGGACCCTGGTGGGCTGCAGTCCAAGGGGGTCGCTAAGAGTCGGACACGACTGAGAGACTTCACTTTCACTTTTCACTTTTATGCACTGGAGAAGGAAATGGCAACCCACTCCAGTGTTCTTTTTTTTTTTTTCCTGAAAATTTTTTTTAAATTTAATTTTATTTTTAAACTTTACAATATTGTATTAGTTTTGCCAAATATCGAAATGAATCTGCCACAGGTATACCTGTGTTCCCCATCCTGAACCCTTCTCCCTCCTCCCTCCCCATACCCTCCCAGTGTTCTTGCCTGGAGAATCCCATTGACAGGGGAGCCTGGTGGGCTGCCATCTGTGAGGTCACACAGAGTCAGACACGAGTGAAGAGACTTAGCAGCAGCAGTAGCAGCAGCAGAGGATGGAACACCAAAACTATTGTATATCATGGTAAAATATGTACTTGAACACCTGGAATGAAGTGTGTATTGAAAACAAATAGTTTTGTCAGGACAAATTGTTTCTAAGATGAAATACTATGGCAAGAAGGTGGAATATAAAGACTATAGGTGGGCTGCATATATCTAACTGTACTAGAGAGCTTAAAAAAATAGCAAGACTAAGGTTTTAAATTCAAGACAGGATCTCAAGTGCTAGAGAGCCTCCACTGCTGCACAGAAGGTATCTCTGATCCCTTTTAAATCTCTTTTAGAGCCAACATATCCCTAAGCCAGATGCTGAATCTAATATTACATTTTGTTGAATTAATGTGTAGGTTGAATTTATACTTTGCCAGTTCTCTTAAGGGGAAGTTAAGATATCGATGGGGAAAATGTAAGAGCCCAAGAATCAGAAGATGAATGTTTTGTAAATTCAGATGTATTTAAGTGCCCCAAACTTTCCAACCCCACCAAGTCTCCTTGATGCAGACAAATCATCCTCCTTTGTTGGTTAAGTTGTTCTAGTTCCTAAAGAACTTTAAGGACCTCACTTGTGCCAGCTGCCTTGAAATGAGATGCAGTTCCATGTCATAGCCCACACATGCCACTTGGCATTGCTACTTGACCTATAACTGGAGTCCAAGTCAAGCATGCCTCAAGGGGCAAGTACAGGGTAAACCATATGAGTAGAGGCTTAGACTCAAGAGAATTATATATATTATATTAGCAATATGCATATTTAGTATTCTTGCCTGGGAAATCCCATGGACAGAGTAGCATGGTGAGCTACATCCCATGAGGTAGCAAAGAGTTGGACACAACTGAGCGACTAACACACACATATGTTACTAATGTTTGTGGGCAGAGCCCTGAGTGTGTGTGTGAGAATGTATTCCAAAAGCAGCAGACTGCATTCATTGAACAGAAGTCTGCTTGAATCATCAGTATATTGAAGTCCTGGTCTCGCACTGATTCACATGTTCATGATTCACATATTCCCCCTTGAATAAAGGGGAAGTGGGATTAAAAGTTCTTGTGATGATACTTCAAGTACATAAAGCACTCCTCGCCTTTCTCAAGGAGAGCTGAAGCCACTGACTGATGTAACTACATCCTGAGAAAAGGAAAATATCTACAACTTTTGGGGGCTTATTAGGGACTGAGTACATCATGAGAAACGCTGGACTGGAAGAAACACAAGTTGGAATCAAGATTGCCGGGAGAAACAGAAATAACCTCAGATATGCAGATGACACCACCCTTATGGCAGAAAGTGAAGAGGAACTAAAAAGCCTCTTGATGAAAGTAAAAGTGGAGAGTGAAAAAGTTGGCTTAAAGCTCAACATTCAGAAAACAAAGATCATGGCATCTGGTCCACTTCATGGGAAATAGATGGGGAAACAGTGGAAACAGTGTCAGACTTTATTTTTCTGGGCTCCAAAAACACTGCAGATGGTGATTGCAGCCATGAAATTAAAAGACGCTTACTCCTTGGAAGGAAAGTTATGACCAACCTAGATAGCATATTGAAAAGCAGAGACATTACTTTGCCAACAAAGGTTCGTCTAGTCCAGGCTCTGGTTTTTCCTGTGGTCATGTATGGATGTGAGAGTTGGACTATGAAGAAGGCTGAGCACCAAAGAATTGATGCTTTTGAACTGTGGTGTTGGAGAAGACTCTTGAGAGTCCCTTGGACTGCAAGGAGATCCAACCAGTCCATTCTGAAGGAGATCAGCCCTGGGATTTCTTTGGAAGGAATGATGCTAAAGCTGAAACTCCAGTACTTTGGCCACCTCATGCGAAGAGTTGACTCATTGGAAAAGACTCTGATGCTGGGAGGGACTGGGGGCAAGAGGAGAAGGGGACGACAGAGGATGAGATGGCTAGATGGCATCACTGACTCGATGGATGTGAGTCTGAGTGAACTCCGGGAGTTGGTGATGGACAGGGAGACTTGGCTTGCTGCGATTCATGGCGTCACAAAGAGTCGAACACGACTGAGTGACTGATCTGATCTGATCTGATCTAGGGACTGAGAATATCACTGTAGTCCATTGGTGGTGGGGACTTGAGTGGGTCAGGTGATTAAAACATTTTGGCTTGGTTGTTTTTCATGGAGGACTGAGTAGATTTGTGATGCTAGAATAATTTCCCAGTGTCTGGGATGTGTGACTGGATCAGACAGATGCAACAACCACAGAATTCCTTCCATTTGCTTTCTTATTCATGCAGCAGGGTTTATTTTGATTGAACTTATTGAAAACCTCTGAAATTACCCTCACCTACCAAAACAGTAAAACAATTCCCAAACTCAGGGAGATTCACAGAAAATTAGTGTCACCATAAAGGTTACAAGAGTGGTTATTTTTATAGCATGTGCATTTAGTTTGCCTTTTTGCCTTGTGCAGAATAAATTTGGATCCTGGAAAATTATAATAGATTGTTATAAACCTAATCATGTGGTGATTATGATGGTATCTGCTGTTTCAGTTGACATCTCTCACAAGAACAAGTCAATATGACTCCTGACACTTACAGACAACTATTAATCTGGCAGAACCCTTTTTTTTTTCCCCTTCTATTTTAATAAGTAGAGAATAGGTATTTTGGTTTTTCTTAGCAGGGGCCAAGGTATACCTTCATTATTCCTCAGAGCCATGTCAATTCTCAATTCTTAGGCACTATTTGATTTGCAATGGCCTTAGTATCTTAGATATCTTAGTATCTCAAAGAATGTAATGCTTATCCACCATCTTGATGAAATTATGCTGCTTGGACTTGATGATTGGTAAGTAGTAAGAATATTCGGCTTTCCCTCATAGCTCAGTCGGTAAAGAATCTGTTTGCAATGCAGGAGACCCAGGTTTGATTCCTGAGTTGGGAAGATCTCCTGGAGAAGGAAATGGCAACCCATTCAAGTATTCTTGCCTGGAGTATCCCATGGACAGAAGAGCCTGGCAGGCTGATCTTTGGGGTTGCAAGAGTCAGAAAAGACTGAGCGACTAAGCACACACACAAGACTATTTTATGCTCCAGTAAGACACTTGTCAGAGTGGGAATATATTAGTGAAAATTTATGAACCTTCTACATCAGGAAATGTCAGAGCCAGCTGTGATATCTTCTCCAAAGCAAAAAGGAAATTTCTGCATCTCTAATCTCCCATCACTGAGAAATAAATCCAAAGCTTTTTGGTTCTCTATGGATATTTTAAGCAACATCTGACATGTTTGGGTGTACTGCTTATCTAGTTATGAAATTATCTCTGAAGTTTCCAATTTGAATGGCATATAGAATAAGAGAAGTCTCTTCAGGTTGTTTATGTTGCTGTGGAAGACACTGGCTGCTTAATCTTGACAATGTAGTGCGTTCCATGATCTTGGCATGTTTGTGGTAGCTCACATTGCTTTCTTGGGTCTGAGCATGCCCTAAAAGAAGTCTGGCAGTGAAGGCCCCTAGGTCTTTTGAGCAAATATATGCCATATTAGTTAAATTATGATTTTCTTTTTGAGAAACCAGAACCTCCTATCATGAATGCTCAAGTAACTAGGAGAACAAAACTGCCCATTACAAAATGGGAATTATTTTATTCATGAGGCCTTAGATTTGGTGTGCTTGGCAGTGCTCTATCACCAAGAGGAGGCATCAAGATGTGATCTGAGCAGGACTCAGGCACAAATTAGGTGCATGATCTTGTAGTTCATACTCTCAGGGCACCAACTACTTCTGTATTTTTTTCTTACCCTTAGCCTATACCTACAGCCCATGTAGAGTTCTACATGACCAGTAGGCTAGCAAAAACCATTTAAGCATGGTTTTTGGGTGGTTACATCTGCTAAAGTAAGCTGTTACAATGTTACAGCCCCACTTAGGAGTAGCTCTGAAAAATACTAGAGAAAAGAAAAACCTCTCTCTCATTGGGTTGAACGTTAAGGAATATATCTGATTATTTGTTTTGCCTGGAGGGAGAGCTGTGCAGAAGTGTGAATGCATTCCAGTTTGGGAGCTCAGAATAATGCTTTAGTAGAAAGAATAAAATTGGAAGATTTGCAACAAAGAGAACTGAGGAAAAGTATGATATGGATAAAACTTTCATGGTCACAGCACGGAAGAACTTGCTTGGCCCAAATGAATGTTTACCAAATATTCCTCTGCAAAGGAAAAGAAAAATCAGTAGAGACATAGTAGATCTGAATTGCACTATTGGCGACTTTGATCTTAATAATAATTATAAAACACTGGTTAATAACTGCAAAATACACATTCTTCTGAACTGTACATGGTTAATTATACAAGAAAGACTGTATTCTAGGCAATAAAGTAAGTCTCAACCAATTTAAAAGAATTGACATTGTATATAGAATACTTTCTGACCATTTTGAAATCAGATAAAATATCAACAACATTAAAGTACCTTGGGAAACATCACCCAATACATGGAAATTAAATAACATGCTTCTAAGTAATCTATTAATCAAGGAAGGAATCAAGGGAAACTAGAAAATATTTTAGACAATCTATGAATCTAGGTAATAAAAACATCAAAATTTGTGGGATATAGTAACAGTAGTGCTTAGACGAAAATTTATATTTCTAAATGCTTATATTAGAAATGAAAAAAGGCCTAAAATCCAGTGACATAACTTCCAGCTTAAGAAACTACAAAAAGAAGAGCAAAGTAAATCCATTGTAAGTAAAAACAAAAGAAATAATAATAAATGCAAAAATCACTGAGATAGAAAGAAAGCAACAGAAAAAGCCAAAATCTGGTTCTTTTAAAAGTTCAATGAAATTGAGAAACCCCTAGTAGATTGATTGAGAGAGAAAGAAGAAAGGAGGGGAGTAAGGAAGATGAGAGGAAGAGCCAAAATTATCAATACCTGGGTTGAAAGAAAAGTTTCACATTAGAATTTACAAAATCAATTGGTGAAGAATTAACACTAAAATAGCATACATTCTTGATATTCAATACATGTGGCTTTATTTAGTTCTTTAATATGTGCTTAGTGGCTTAGTCATGTCTGACTCTTTGTGACCCCATGGATTGCAGCCTGCCAGACTCCTCTGTCCATGGGATTCTCCAGGCCAAAATTCTGGAGTGGGTTGCCATTTCCTTCTCCAAGGGATCTTCCCAACCCAGGAATTGAATCCAGGTCTCCTGCATTGCAGGTGGATTCTTTATCATCTGAGCCACTAGAGAAGCCCCAGTTCTTTAATATATCTCAATAAATATTCCAAATTTTCTCTAGATACCTTTATTATATATAGATAAGATATCTTTATCTTGTTTTTGTTTGTAAATATCTTTACTTGTTTGTGTTTGTTGCTGATGTATATAAATATAAATAATTTTGTGTATTTATTTTAAAGGTAGCTATGTTGCTAAATCCTTTTATTAATTCTAAGAATCTGACATAGATTTAAAAATTTTCCTACATGTTACTCAATGTGTATTTCATGAGCCAGTGTTAGTTCCTGAACTGTTTGTTACTGGTCTGCAATGAGATAAGAAGTTGAGAGTAGGAGGTTAGAAATGTTCATAGTAATTTGATAGGGTAATTATATATTTGCATAATCTAACAAGAGATAGCAAGAGTGAACATCAACATTTTAGCAATCAGTGAACTCAAATGGACTGGAATTGGTGAATTTAATTCAGATGACCATTATGTCTACTACTGTGGGCAAGAATCCCTTAGAAGAAATGGGATAGTCCATCATAGTCAACAAAAAGAGTCTGAAATGCAGTGCTTGGGTGCAATCTCAAAAATGACAGAATGATCTCTGTTTGTTTCCAAGGCAAACCATTAAATATCATAGTAATCCAAGTCTATGCCCCAACCAGCAATGCTGAAGAAGCTGAAATTGAACGGTTCTATGAAGACCTACAAGACCTTCTAGAACTAACACCAAAAAAATCATTTTTTTTTGGTAATGAAAATCCTTTTCATCATAGGGGACTGGAATGCAAAAGTAGGAAGTCAAGAGATACCCGGAGTAACAGGCAAATTTAATCTCAGAGTGCAAAATGAAGGAGGTCAAAGGCTAATAGAGTTTTACCAAGAGAATGCACTGGCCATAGCAAACACCCCCTTCCAACAACACAAGAGAAGACTCTACACATGGACATCACCAGATGATCAATACATAAATCATATTGATTATATTCTTTGCAGCCAAACATGGTTGAAGCTCTATACGGTCAGCAAAAACAAGACTGGGAGCTGACTGTGACTCAGAAAATGAACTCCTTATTGCAAAATTCAGACTTATATTGAAGAAAATAGGGGAAAACCACTAGACCATTCAGGTAAGACCTAAATCAAATCCCTTAAGATTATACAGTGTAAGTGAGAAATAGATTCAAGGGATTAGATCTGATAGACAGAGTGCCTGAAGAACTATGGATGAGGAGGCAGTGATCAAGACCATCCACAAGAAAAAGAAATGAAAAAAGGAAAAATGATGGCCTGAGGAAGCTTTACAAATAGCTGAGAAAAGAAGAGAAGCAAAAGGCAAAGGAGAAAAGGAAAGATATACCCATTTGAATGCAGAATTCCAAAGAATAGCAAGAAGAGATAAGAAAGCCTTCCTCAGCAATTAAAGTGAAGTGAAGTCATTCAGTAGTGTCCAACTCTTTGTGACCCCATGAACTGTAGCCTACCAGGCTCATCCATCCATGGGATTTTCCAGGTAAGAATACTGGAGTGGGCTGCCATTTCCTTCTCCAGGGGATCTTTCAGACCCAGGGATCAAACAGCAGTCTCCTGTATTGCAGACAGATGATTTACCATCTGAGCCAAAGGAAAACAATAGAATGGGAAAGACTAGAGATCTCTTCAAGAAAACTAGAGACACCAAGGGAATATTTCATGCAAAGATGGGCTCAGAAAAGGACAGAAATGGTATGGACGTAACAGAAGCAGAAGATATTAAGAAGAGATGGCAAGAATACATAGAAGAACTATACAAGAAAGATCTTCATGACCTAGATAACCCCGATGGTGTGATCACTCATCTAGAGCTAGACATCCTGGAATGAGAAGTCAAGTGGGCTTTAGGAAGCATCACTATGAACAAAGCTAGTGAAGGTGATGGAATTCCAGCTGAGCTATTTAAAATCTTAAAAGATGATGCTGTGAAAGTGTTGCACTCAATATGCCAGCAAATTTGGAAAACTCAGCAGTGGCCACAGGACTGGAAAATGTCAGTTTTCATTCCAATCCCAAAGAAAGGCAATGCCAAAGAATGCTCAAACTACCACACAATTGCACACATCTCACACGCTAGTAAAGTAATGCTCAAAATTCTCCAAGCCAGCTTCAGCTATATGTGAACCGTGAACTTCCAGATGTTTAAGCTGGTTTTAGAAAAGCCAGAGGAACCAGAGCTCAAATTGCCAATATCCACTGGATCTTCAAAAAAGCAAGAGAGTTCCAGAAAAACATCTATTTCTGCTTTATTGACTATGCCAAAGCTTTTGACTGTGTGGGTCACAATAAACAGGAAAAATCTGAAATAGATGGGAATACCAGACCACCTGACCTGCCTCCTGAGAAACCTATCCACAGATCAGGAAGCAACAGTTAGAACTGGACATGAAACAACAGACTGGTTCCAAATAGGAAAAGGAGTACGTTGAGGCTGTATATTGTCTCCCTGCTTACTTAATTTATATGCAGAGTACATCATGAGAAATGCTGGGCTGGAAGAAGCACAAGCTGGAATCAAGATTGCTGGGAGAAATATCAATAACCTCAGATATGCAGATGACACCACCATTATGGCAGAAAGTAAAGAAGAAATAAAGACTCTCTTGATAAAAGTGAAACAGGAGAGTGAAAAGTTGGCTTAAAACTCAACATTCAAAAAACTAAGATCATGGCATCTGATCCCATCACTTCATGGGAAATAGATGGGGAAACAATGGAAACAGTGACAGACTTTATTTTCTTGGGCTCCCAAATCACTGCAGATGGTGACTGCAGCCTTGAAATCAAAAGACTCTTGCTCCTTGGAAGAAAAGTTATGACCAACCTAGACAGCATATTAAAAAGAAGAGACATTATTTTGCCAACAAAGGTCCATCTAATAAAATCTATGGTTTTTCCACTAGTCATGTATGGATGGGAGAGTTGATTAAAGAAAGAAAGCTGAGCACTGAAGAATTGATGCTTCTAAACTGTGGTGCTGGAGAAGACTCTTGTGAATCCCTTGGACTGAAAGGAGATCTAATAAGCCCATTTTAAAGGATATCAGTCCTGAATATTCATTGGAAGGACTGATGCTGAAGCTGAAGCTCCAAGACTTTGGCCACCTGATGTGAATAACTGACTCATTGGAAAAGACTCTGAGGATGGGAAAGATTGAAGGCAGGAGGAGAAGGGGATGACAGAGGATGAGATGGCTGGATGGCATCACTGACTCAATGGACTTGAGTTTGAGCAAGCTCTGGGTGTTGGTGATGGATAGGGAAGCCTGGCGTGCTACAGCCCATGGGGTCACAAAGAGTCTGACACAACTGAGTGACTGAACTGAACTGACTGAGAATCTAACAATAAAAATTTTGGTTTGTATTTTTTATGTCTTTATTTTTCCTTCTCTATTTTATTTTACAAAGATCAGTCTATGTAGGTCAGGGGAAAAAGCTGATTCTTACCGTGGAAAATCTGAAAAACACTGATGTGTAGTGTTATCATCTGAAAGTAATGAGGATTTTGTTCTTTCCTTTCTTACTTAGTAGGTTTGGGCTGTTACAACAAAATAGACTGGTGGCTAATAAACAATAGACCTTTATTCCTCACAATTCTGGAGGCTGGAAGTCTGAGATCAGGGTGCTAGCAAGTCAGCTTGCTTCTTTGGCCTGATTGAGTTTGAAAACTGTGATGACCCTAAAGCCTTGGAAATAGGATATCCTGGTGGCTCAGATGGTAAAGAATCTGCTTGCAATGCAGGAGACCCAGGTTCAATCCCTTCATCGGGAAGATCCCCTGGAGAAGGGAATGGCTACCCACTCCAGTATTCTTAACTGGAGAATTCCATGATCAGAGGAGCCTGGCAGGCTACTGTCCATGGGGTCACAAAGAGTTGGACATGACTGAGGGACTTTCAGTTTCAATAATGACATATGGTGACAGACATTTACTTTACTTGTTATATGTAAATGCAAGACTTTGGAAAATCAGCTGGCCATTCTGTGTGTGTTTTACATTTTATTGGAGTATAGTTGGTTTATAATTTTGTATTTCTTTCAGTTATACAGGAAAGTGATTCAGTTATACATATATTCATTCTTTTTTGGATTCTTTTTTCATCTAGGTTATTACATAATACTGAGTAGAGTTCCCTACACTCTACAGTAGCTGTACTAAACAGTACTATTCAGTAGCTGCTGTGTTTTAATAGGAATAAAGAATGTACAACTGTGAGGTGGACTGGATATTTCTGACAGTGCTTAAAATGGGCTAACAGTTTTAAATTCTTTGCTAATGAGATAGTCAGAGGACCAGGGTACAATTATTGACATCAAAAAAATCTTTATCTTTTGTAGTTCTAGGACTGGTATAGCCAGAAAACAGATATGAGTCTGACTTTGAATGCTGATAAATTACAGGCTTGTCAGGACTCTAATGTAAGAGTTAGAACACTGCTATGAAAAGGGAAGGGACCCAGCAACTTGAATGGAGACATTTAGTTGGAATCAGGTAGCTTAAGTGTCTGGAGATTTTAAATTCCACGAGCTTTTGTTGCCAAGTGGTTCTCTCAACAGAGCATTTCACGCTGTGGCAGCTTGCTGTATCAGAGCAAGTGAGCAAGAAGGCAACAGAACTGTCAGCATGAGAGAGCATTAGCCAGTTGTAAGTCACAGACTTTTGTATCCTTATCATGAAAGTGACATCCCCCACTACTGCTATATTCTCCTCTTTATAAGTAAGTCACTAGGTTCAGCCCACTTTTATGGGGGAGAGGCAGTCACAGGATGTGACAGTCAACAGGTAGGGATCCCTGAGAGTCATGTCAGAAGTTGCCTACTGCACAAGTGTCTATACAAAATGTATACAGAATTTCATATAAAATTTTATGCAAAATCCAAAAGGAAACTATACATTATTAAGGCTTGTTAATTTACTTGATGAGATTATGAAAGTAAGCACAAAATTAAGGATAGTCATAACTTTTGAGGTGGAAGGAAGAGTGATGATGCCTTTCTAAAAGGTAAAAAGGGACTCCAACTTTATCTGTGATTGTATTTGTCACATTTTATTTCTTTCCCTGTGAAGTAAATAATGAGTAATTTAGTATGTTATTTTTAAACTTTTTGTATATATATTTCATAATAAAAATTTAAGGAGAGATAAAATTCTCTCTTTCTTTGCCCCACACGATCATTTTGTGGGGAGGCATTCACTTACGATAGACGCCAACATTCTGTTGAAATCTAAGGTGCTCGGTCTCTCCTGTTAATTTTCCTTCTCATATCCCTATCTCTTGTGCCTTTCTGCCATTAGTCTAGGAGAATGTTGTTGCAATAAAACTAGTAAAATTCAGTTTATAGAATTGTTCAGACTCTTTTCCTTTCTGAATTGAGCTTGATAAATTGGCTCAGAAACTTTCTTAGTGTATGGGTACCATATCATCAAGAGAGCCTCCTACGATCTTCGTTTTTCATTGTTGTTCAGCTGCTAAATCATGTCTGACTCTTTGAGAACCCGTGGACTGCAGCACTCCAGGCTTCCTTGTCCTTCACTACCTCCCGAAGTTTGCTCAAACTCATGTCTGTTGAGTTGGTGATGCCATCCAACCATCTCATCCTCTTGTTTCCCCCTTTTCCTCCTGCCCTCAATCTTACCCAACATCAGTCTTTTCCAATGCATCAGCTCTTCACATCAGGTGGCCAAAGTAATGGAGCTTCAGCATCAGTCCTTCCAATGAATATTCAGGACTGATTTCCTTTAGGATTGACTTGTTGGATGTCCTTGCTGTCCAAGGGACTCTCAAGAGTCTTCTCCAGCACCACAGTTTGAAAACATCAATTCTTCTGTGCTCATCCTTATTTCTGGTCCAATTCTCACATCCATACATGACTACTGGAAAAACCATAACTTTGACTATATGGGCCTTTGTCAGCAAAGTGATGTCCCTGCTTTGTAATATGCTGTCTAGGTTTGTCATACCTTTTCTTCCAAGAAGCAAGTATCTTTTAATTTCATGGCTGCAGTCACCATCCTCAGTGATTTTGGAGCCCAAGAAAATAAAATCTGCCACTGTTTCCATTTTTTCCATCTATTTGTCAGGAAGTGGTAGAACCAGACACCATTATCTTAGTTTTTTGAATGTTGAGTTTTAAGCCAGCTTTTTCACTCTCTACTTTCACTTTCAACAAGAGACTCTTAAGTTCCTCTTCACTTTTTGCCATTAGGGTGGTATGATCTGCATTTCTGAGGTTGTTGATATTTCTCCTTGCTATCTTGATTCCAGCTTGTGATTCAACCAGCCTGACATTTTGCATGATGTACTCTGCATATAAGTTAAATACACAGGGTAACAATATGCAGCCTTGATTAATCCTTTCCCAGTTTTGAACCAGTCCATTGTTCATGTCTGGTTCTGTTTCTTCTTGACCTACATGTAGGTTTCTCACATTGGCCTGCTAATAGTTTATGCCTTAACGTATATACCTTTAGAAAATTAAGACAAGGTAGAGGTGCCTTCTGGAAGTCATAAAACTATTATTATATTGGCTATGTGCTGAAGAACAAAGAATGCAGGTTTGGGGTCAAACAGATATGAGCTTGAAATTTTTTAAATCAGTATTTGCTATGTGATCTTGCATGTTTTGCCTAATTTCTCAAAACTTCTATTTTCTTTTATGTGAAGTGAGGAAAAAAGTAACAGTTTTATAGGTGTGATGTGAAGAATAAATCATGTGTAGAGTGCATGTGTTCTCAACTCCTCAGTCATGTCCGACTCTGCAACCCCATGGACTATAGCCCAACAGGCTCCTCTGTCCATGGAATTGTTCAGGGAAGAATACAGAGTGGCTTGCCATTCCCTATGCCAGGGAATCTTCCCGACCCAGGCATCAAAGCTGCATCTCTTGTGTCTCCTGACTTGTCAGGTGGATTCTTTACCATTGTAAAGAAGTGGGAAGCCCCTGTGTAAAATGGTAAAGCCCCTTCTTTACCACTGTGAAGAAGGGTACCTAGTGCATTACAGATATCTGATAATTGTTGATCATATTTTATACTATTTGATTCTCCAGTTTTTTTTTAAGATCAACATGAAATGTAAAAATTATTCTAAAGTTTAATTTATGACTAAATAATTTCAACAGATTTTAGAGGTGCTTGCAAGAAAAGTTGTTTACATCCAGGGAATCAGTATTTTATGGATTTTTTTTCTTCTGGGAAACATTTTAAGCAAACTGTTTTTTTTTTTTTTTTTTTTAATACATACAATTTTATTTGTCAGTTGTACATCAGTGAAGCTGAACAAGTTAAAAACAAAATAAATGCAATGCAAACTGCTTTTAATTCTTTAATTCAGAAGAAAATTTGTTAATTCTCCTATAGCATCTATCTTAAAGAAAAGAATTTTCTAACTGAATCTTGGTACTCTTCCAAAATGTATTAGGTTGTGGTGGTAGGAGTAGGCCAACAGGTAGAAAGTGACAGAATAAAAATTAAAAGAGAACATCTGTCCTGTTTTCATAATGGCTTATATATTTATTCCATTAATATCTGATGTTCTGACCTGAAGGCTTCTTTGTAAAGCTTACAGCTCATTATGAGTATCATACATTCTCAGTGTGTGTATCTTTGTTTATACTGCATGGTGTAATAAAATAAGATTTAAGAAGGCATCTCAAAGATACACCATGCTACAAGGCAAAAAGAAGAGTGAAATTGGGGTGCAAGCTTAAGGAAGAGGAGGCCAGAAGTAAGGTTAGTTTCAAAGGCACATTCTAAGTTACTGAGATGGGTTCAATAGGCAGGGCACATGAACAGTTCTTGGTTCTTGCCTTTTATTGCCTTAGAGTTATTCTTTTTAAAGAGATAAATGTGCTCTAATTTATGACATCCATAACATAGTAGTAATAATCACTGTGGCCCAAGGAAAGTACAGCTCTTCTGAATACAGAGAGCCATGGAGTGATATCCTAACAGATCAGGGAGTTATCTCTGCAGTAACCCACCTAGTAAAAATATCTTCTTAGTCTGGCACTTGTCCCAGCCTTTTGATATATATTGTTTTCTGGAGTTTTAAATACCAACTTTTTTGTCAGTTTTAATGTAGAATTTTTTAAAAATGTGTATTTTAGCATCCTTGAAGTTGGAAAGTATTGCTCAATCTGTGGCATTTTAGGTTCAATGTAGTATGCTATTTCATTTGGACTATTTTAACTCGGATACCCAGGAGGTATCTTGTTATGTATAAACCTGGTCTTTCACTATGTGCAAAGACTCCATGTTTAAAAATGTTTAATTAAGACAAAGAAATCATCTGATGTACATTCTTCACAGGCATGTCATGTTAAATTCAAGTTTCAAAAATTTCCCTAGATATAATTTCTATTTTGTCTCTGAGTTTCTGAATGCATATTATATATTTACCTGTGCTCATTGCTTGCTTGGGGTAATATTAAATTTAGTTGACATTTCTAAGGCCACAGAGAAGAGAACTGTCTGGGACCATACTGCATAGAGCCTTGTTTGGAATTTATAAGAAACATGCAGGTAATTGAGAGTAGTTATAAAAGAGAAATGAAACTTCAGTTATTGTACCAGTGTGTTTTATGTCCTCCTCTAGAGGTAAATTGACAGTAATTTTTCTATGACTGGTACTGCCCTAATATATTATTTGAAGAAATTTATTAGTAAGTTTTCTAAAAGATTCATCTGAAACAGTGGAGCCAACAAGCTAAATTTATTAATAGAAGTAGGGTCAGAATGTTCTGATCTTATTAAACTTCTATTGCTACTTTCAAAGATCCCTTTTGATTGAAAAAGAGTGAAGGCTAGGGGAAGAGTACTCTGAACATGATTTGAAATTTTATTGGACAGAGATGACTTTTTCTCTGTGTTACCAATGTCATTTATTAAAAGCAACATAAATACATTCTTACAGCACCGAACAACTACAAAAGAAAGTAAAACTACTGAAAGATGAATTGCATTTTATGGTAAACTATTGCTTGAGGGATTGCAAAAAGGAGGGTTTTTGTTGTTGTTACATCAGTAGCAGAGTTACTGATGTTTTCTATGGCTAGTTCTTTTTGCAATTAGATTTAGCAGCCATGTAATATATTAATACATATGTATAGCCACATATGGGCTTCCCTGGTGGTTCAGATGGTAAAGGATCCACCTGCAAGGTAGGAGACCTGGGTTCAATCCCTGGGTTGGGAAGATCCCTTGGAGAAGGGAATGGCTACCCACTCCAGTGTTCTGGCCTGGAAAATTCCATGGACAAAGGGGCCTGGTGGGCTACAGTCCATGGGGTCTCAAAGAGTCGTACATGATCTAGCGACTTTCACTTATAACCACATATATATCCATATATATATTCACACATACAGAATGAGTCTTCATTTAAGTGTACATTTGTTAGATTATTCAACTATTTAAAGGTTGAAAGCATACAAAATAATAAACCTCATGAATGTTTAATAGTAATGGACAATAACTAGATTGGAGAGCTGGAAACAACAAATGAAAAGGCTTAAAAGGAAGAAATTCTAAAATAAGAGTCTATATTGTTGTAGAGTATAGCTAAGCACCGGTCTGTATTTCTATAGTTTGTTGTCGCCAAAACCTGTCTCTGAATTAAGACAATCTGGCTTGAATCCTTGTTTTACTAGTTATTACCTGTGTGCTTTCTGAGAAAGTTTTTTAACGTTTCTATACCTCCATTCTTCATAAATAAGGTAGGAATGTTAACAGTAGTTCCTTGTTGAAATTTTTATGGTAATCAAATGAGTTTATACATATAAAGTATTTAATTAGAATAGTGAATATAAGTACTAAATAATGTGTAAGTAAGCTATTGCTGCTGCTTTGAGATGTCAATTGTTGACATATGTTTATGTTAAAATATCAGAAATCAGCCTTTATAAACATGTAGGAATAGAGAAAGATAATCACGTCATGTTGGATTTTACAAGAAACAAAATGTGCAATATTTAAGTTAAAGGAAGGTAAAGGTCATCTAGTTTACCCCCTTATTTTTTACAGATAAAGAAACAGATGTTTGTGGGACAAAGTGTTTCCTCTAATATCATACGCCAGACTAGTAGGTTACCATTTCCTTCTCCAGGGGATCTTCCCAACCTAGGGATTGAACCTGGGTCTATCTGCATTGCAGCCATATTCTTTACCATCTGAGTCAACAGGAAGTCTCACAGGAAATTCTAGAACCAAATCTGATGCTCTTTTCAAGATGCTAGGTGGCATAACTTAGGTGTCACTGTGGCATATTTCAAACGAAGACTGAATGTGTGAGGTCACCATTCAAAATCTGGAATGAAAACCAAAGCTGAACTTATTTCTAACTTAAGTAAGGAAGAACTAGACTGAGTAGTCAAAGGCTCATTAAGCAAAGTGAAGTGCTGGTTTTATATAGGGTTTAGGGGAAGGATTTGTTCAAATGTATATCGATTTCCAGGAAAGAAGTGGGTTAAATCAGTCTGAGAGACACGGTTGGGTTGCTTCCACAAGACAATGTGTTGATAGTGTACTGACCTTAGCCTTAGAAGCATGTTTTCTAGGGTAAGTCGTCTGCTAACTGGCTGACTTTTGGTGTCATTGGTCGGTTGACTTTCAGAGGCATGTTCATTGAAGCAAGTTGTCACTGATCTATTAGGTTAAACTAGCTGTGCTGGTTATTACCATGGCTGTAAAACAATCAATCTTTCATTAGGAGTGTGACACTGCTTTTTGTTTTTAAAGCAATATTCTAGCAGAAAAATTGTTCAGGATGATGAATAATTATGTAGATGATTTAAAGTTGTTTCATATCATATAGAAGCATCATATATATTTTTTTAAGCCAAGATAAATATACAAAAAAGAGGGACACTTAGAGTAAGGAAGACACAGTGTTTCCTCACAAGAGCCAGAGCTTAGCAAAGTCCACTTTTCTTCCCCTTCTGTGGGTCCATTAAACAGAAGGGAGCAAATGGAGACTCTTTTCTTCCCAGTTTGAGAGCTTGGAAACCTTAATTACTCCATGTAAGAGCCTTTTCAACATTCCCATTGAGTACACACTCCTCTCCTGGCCTCTCTTAGGTATCCTACCTCCACTTTGAGGGCTCCATCACTGTCTCTAAATCCTGTTCTTCATTACACAATCCTGAGCCACAATATCTGTTTGATGAATCAAGCCACATTCCATAAGGGCACATACAAATATATCTGCCTACTCCTGAAGTTTTCCTCCTGTCCTGATCCTCCTAACATTTAATAAGATATCAAACCAAATGTGTCATCACCATTAAAAATACACATAAGCAAGGGAAAGGGACTTCTGGTCCTCTTTCTTCCACAACTTTATCATCTGAAGGGTAAGGCCAACAAATGTATGACTTCTTGTATCAAGAAATGGACTTAGTGATTCATGATCCTTCAGTTAAGTTCAGTTCAGTCGCTCGGTCATGTCTGACTCTTTGAGATCCCGTGGACTACAGAACGCCAGGCCTCCCTGTCCATCACCAACTCCAGGAGTTTACTCAAACTCATGTCCATTGAGTCAGTGATGCCATCCTACTATCTCATCCTCTGTTGTCCCCTTCTCCCCCTGCCCTCAATCTTTCCCAGCATCAGGGTCTTTTCAAATGAGTCAGCTCTTCACATCAGGTGGCCAAAGTATTGGAGTTTCAGCCTCAACATCAGTCCTTCCAATGAATATTCAGGACTGATTTCCTTTAGGATGG
Source organism: Bos indicus (assembly GCF_029378745.1). Classification (NCBI taxonomy): domain Eukaryota; kingdom Metazoa; phylum Chordata; class Mammalia; order Artiodactyla; family Bovidae; genus Bos; species Bos indicus. Next base: position 3,904,789 of record NC_091765.1, read on the forward strand.
ACTGATTGGATCTCCTTGGAGTCCAAGGAATGCTCAAGAGTCTTTTCCAACACCACAGTTCAAAAGCATCAATTCTTCAGCGCTCAGCTTTCTTTATAGTCCAACTCTCACATCCATACATGACTACTGGAAAAACCATAGCCTTGACTGGATGGACCTTTGTTGGCAAAGTAATGTCTCTGCTTTTTAATATGCTGTCTAGGTTTGTCATAACTTTCCTTTCAAGGAGTAAGTGTCTTTTAATTTCATGGCTGCAATCACCATCTGCAGTGATTTTGGAGCCCAGAAAAAGAAAGTCAGCCACTATTTCCACTGTTTCCCCATCTATTTCCCATGAAGTGATGGGACCAGATGCCATGATCTTCGTTTTCCGAACATTGAGCTTTAAACCAATTTTTTCACTCTCTTCTTTCACTTTCATCAGAGGCTTTTTAGTTCGTCTTCACTTTCTGTCATAAGGGTGGTGTCATCTGCATATCTGAGGTTAGTGATATTTCTCCCGGCAATCTTGATTCCAGCTTGTGCTTCTTTCAGTCCAGTGTTTCTCATTATGTACACTGCATAGAAGTTAAATAAGCAGGGTGATAATATACAGCCTTGACATACTCCTTTTCCTATTTGGAAACAATCTGTTGTTCCATGTCCAATTCTAACTGTTGCTTCCTGACCTGCATATAGGTTTCTCAAGAAGCAGGTCAGGTGGTCTGATATTCCCATCTCTTGAAGAATTTTCCACAGTTTATTGAGATCCACACAGCCAAAGGCTTTGGCATAGTCAATAAAGCAGAAATAGGTGTTTTTCTGGAACTCTCTTGCTCCTTGGTCAATGCATTTAATCTGTTGCCTGTTGTAACTACAACCGCACTACATCCTCATCATAACAAGACCCTTAAGTTGGACTTATGATGGCTCTCACTGGAGAAATGAAAGAAAAAGTTTTTCATTGGACTGCCTGCCTCATCTGGGATACTACAAATAAATCTTTATTGCTGGGGCTTTGATCTGGCTACTCTGCATGTAGATTTATAATGAAGTTCAGAAGATTTAACTTATAGTTTAGAGGGTTTAAGTAGTTAAAGTATCTCAAGCTTCTGGTAGCCAGGAACTCTCTTCCCTTCTTTGAGGCACAAACCGAGGGGCAAGACAGAGACAAAACATATCAGTAATTGCAGACACGCAGTAGATGATTAGCAACACAGAGTCAGCATCTCAATCTTTATTTTTAAAAATAGACTGAGTGGAGACAAATGTTTGGGTGACTGACGATGAGCTTGAGAGAAACTATTTGTTGAAGGGAAGGTCAGGGTTGGAAGTTAGAACACATAGGTTGCTGGGTACAAGCACTTGAGGAATGTAACCCAGGGATGGACAACACGGAAGATGTGAAGGCTTATTCTGATGGCTTCCTACTTTACTTTTGTATCCCTCAGTGTCTGTCATAGAGTAGACTCTTAGTAAATGCTTTTGGGATTAAGGAGTTAATTGTGACAAGATTAGAGATTGGCTCCTTTGTTAGAGCATTGCACACCAGGCTTTTAAGGAAGACTAGGAAGATTTTGGGAGAAGGCAATGGCACCCCACTCCAGCACTCTTGCCTGGAAAATCCCAGGGATGGAGGAGCCTGCTAGGCTGCAGTCCATGGGGTCGCTAAGAGCTGGACACAACTGAGCGACTTCACTTTCACTTTTCACTATCATGCATTGGAGAAGGAAATGGCAACCCACTCCAGTGTTCTTGCCTGGAGAATCCCAGAGACAGAGGAGCCTGGTTGGGCTGCCTTCTATGGGGTCACACAGAGTCGGACACGACTGAAGCGACTTAGCTGCAGCAGGAAGATTTTGACTTGTCTACACTTTGTCAGGCATATCTGGACATCTTGATCTCTCAGCTCTGAAAGATGTTGGCTGTGTCTGACCTCGCTGTTGCGGAGATGTGATGGAATGAAAACAGAGCACCCTGGAGTACAGAAACCCCATAATCATATCCTGGCAGCTTCCAGAGCTCTGTAGCGGGTTGCCATTTCCTTTTCCAATGCATGAAAGTGAAAAGGGAAAGTAAAGTCGCTCAGTCATGCCCGACTCTTAGCGACCCCATGGACTGCAGCCTACCAGGCTCCTCCGTCCATGGGATTTTCCAGGCAAGAGTACTGGAGTGGGGTGCCATTGCCTCTTCCGATATTAATAGAATGATAGCCCCAAATGTTACCAAAGATGGAGCCATTTCTGAAGACTCTGTCAGCGCAGGGTACATAAGAGCATTACCTCATCTGTCTAGATATTTAGGTTATATATGTTCCATAGTGATAGGCAGCACTTTTGTTTGTCAAGGTTTGTGGATAAAGAAGAGAATGAAACACTGATCTATTGTAACAAATATTTTATTAATATCTTAAAATGCTTAGGGTTTCTTTGCAGATAAAGTTTAAAATCCTTCTATTTTGCTTCCACTGGAAATTAACAATCATCAGAGATTTGGAAGGAAAGTAGAAGTATGTAACTGTCATTTTGAATTCCAAGCACCTAAAAAATGTCTACCTTGAGAGAGCCAGCTCTTTCTTCTAACAGTGTTTTCTGAGATAGTACAGTTGACCCATTAACAACAAGGATTTGAACTGTGTGGATCCACTTATATGCAGGTTAAAAAAATGCATATGGGTTTCCCACGTGGCTCAGTGGTAAAAGAATCCTCCTGCCAAGGCAGGAGTTGCAGGAGACACCAGTTCTATCCCTGGGTTCAGAAGATCCCCTGGAGAAGGAAATGGCAACCCACTCCAGTATTCTTGCCTGGAGAACCCCATGGACAGAGGGGCCTGGTGGCCTATAGTCCTTGGGGTTGAAAAGAGTCAGGCAGGACTGAGCACGCATGTGTATCATAGTACTACAAAGTTGGCAGTTGGTTGAACTGTGGATGTGGAACCATTGACACGGAGGGACAACTGCACAGATATGCAATTATCTGGGGTATTTTGTGTTATTGTGGTTTACTTACATTGCACTTCAAAATATTGTGTTTTGTTGTTGTTTTACAATTTGAAGCTTTATGGAAACTCTGTATTGTCAGATGATGGTTAGCATATTAAGCAATGAAACATTGTAAAATTAGGGTATTTACATCGATTTTTACATATTCATTCATTTACTTTTGGCTGCGCAGTGTCTCTTTTGCTGCACTCAGGCTTGCTCTGGTTGCAGTGAGTGGGGTCTGACCTCCAGTTGCAGTGTGCAGGCTTCTCTTGTTGCAGGGAACAGGCTCTAGGATGCTCAGGCTCAGTACTTGTGGCATGTGAGCTTAGCTGCCCTGTGGCATGTGGGATCTTCCTGTACCAGGGAACCTGTTTCTCCTGCATTGGCAGGTGGATGCTTAACCACTGGACCCCCAGGGAAGCCCTTATGTTGTTTTTTAAGACACAGTGCTACTACATACTTAATAGACTAAAGTGTAAACATAACGTTTATATGTACTGGGAAACCAAAAAAATTTGTACAACTCTCATTATGAATGTTTGATAGAATATAAATTAGTGTGGCCACCATATAAACAGTATAGAGTTTCCTCAAAAAATTAGAGCTGCCATACGAACCAGCAGTTCTACTTTGAGGTATTAACCTGAAGAAATGAAAACAGTAACTCAAAAAGATATTTGCACCCATATGTTCATTACAGCATTATTTATAATAGCCAAGATATGGGAACAATGTGTGTATCCATCGATGCATAAATGAATAAAGAAATCATGTGTATATATATGTAGACAGTGGAATATTATTCAGCCATAAAAATGAATGAAATCTTATAATTTCCAGCAGTATGGATAGACCTGAAGGCAGTATGCTAAGCAAAAAAGTTAAAGACAAATACTGTATTATCTTTTTTATATATGAAATATAAAACAAAAAAACAAGTCATAGATGCAGTTAACAGATTGGTGGTTTCCAGAGATAGAAGGGGAAGGGTAGGAGAAATGGGTGGAGTATAAATTTATTTTAAAATGTTTTTAAAAAGAATAAGACATTCTCCTAGACAACTACCATAAAATTACTGCCCTTAAATGCCTAAAGTAGTTAGTAATTAGTAGTTTCATCATAAAATCTAGCATTCAGTTCATATTCACAAAAAAAGAAAAAAGAAGAAAATCTCATGTGGTCAGCTTTCTATGCAATTATAGACAGAGTAGGCAGAGCAATTGCCTTGTCTGTCTCTCTTTAGTTTCCTAATATGTAAATTGAGAGGGTTAGCTGGAATGTGTGGTACTTTCTGGCTTTATGATTCCATGATGTTACTTGAGGTTAGGAGGGTTTAAAAGTAAAACAGTATAACAAAACAAACAAATCAAACCTCCTTGACTTAATGGTTCCCTAGCTCCCTCAAGCTCCTGAGGCATTTCTGTGCTCCCCTGAGTGGCAGTGCTTCTAACATGAGTGGTCTGTAGGGCAGTTTTCATTCCATTGAAAGTGCTTGTGGTTTTCAATGATTCCCAGGATGATATTGCCGTAGTCCCCCGACTGCCTCCTAGCATGCTCTTCTTGAAATGTGCTCTTCTCTTGGCTTCCGTGGAACCATTTTCTCCTTTCTGGATTTTCTCCTACCTCACTAGATGATTCTTCTGTTTTTGTTGTTCTTTTGATTCTTTTTCTACTCAATCTGGGAAAGTTAGAGGATCCCAAAGTCCTGGTCCTCTTCACTAACTACACTCTATTTTTAAGTATGTCTTTTATTTATACGGCTTTAAATGCTATTTATATTTTGATGGGTTTCAAAACAATAACCATTGCTGACTCCTCCACTTAAATTCAAATACATGGTTAACAGATATTTCCAAACTCAACATAGCCAAAACAGAACTTGTAGTTGTCCACCTCAAAACCCATCCTCCCTTAGCGTTCCTTGGTTTAGCAAGTGGCACTACAGTTGTTGAAGCTGAGCATTTAAGACCTATCCATAATTCCCCTGTGTTCCTCAAACTTGAGATATCATCTGTTTCAGCTACATATTGCTACATAACAAACTACAACAAACATAGGGGCTTAAAAAACAGTGGTTTATTGGTTTTCACAATTCTGTGGGCTGGGAGATTATCTTGCTAGGTTTATTTGCACTCATGTGGCTCATTCAGCTGACAAGCTGGCTGGATTGCAAGGACCATGAAGGTTTTATTCACCTGTCTGGCAGTTGATGCTGTTAGTTGGAGTGCTTGATTCTTTTCCACATGATTCTTTGTTCAATAACAAGCTAAATACATTTTCTTATAAAAGTGCCTCATCACAACATTTCAAGAGAGCAAAACCTTAAGCTGCAATATCTCTTAATGCCTAGCTTTAAGATTTGCATGAAGTCACTTCTTCCCCAATTTACTGGTCAATCAAGTTATAAAGCAACCAGATTCAAGAGGGTAGATAGATTTCATCTCTGGATGGGAGAAGAAATTCACCTTGCTTAGTGGAAGTAAAAACAAACAAACAAACAAAAAAATGGGACCTAAAAAGTTTAAAGCCTTTGCCCATCAAGGGAAACTGTAAACAAGATGAAAAGATAACCTTCAGAATGGGAGAATATAATTGCCAATGAAGCAACTGACAAAGGGTTAAACTCCAAAATATATAAGTAGCTCATACAGCTCAATATCAGAAAAACAAACAACCCAATCAAAAAATGGGGAGAGGGTCTAAACAGACCAAAAGACATGCAGATGGCCAATAAACACATAGAAAGATGCTCAATATCACTAATTATAAGAGAAATGCAAATCAAAACTACAATGAGGTACCCCATACCTGTCAGAGTGACATCATCAAAAAATCTTCAAACAATAAATGCTGGACAGGATGTGCAGAAAAGGGAGTCCTCCTGTGCTGTTGGTGGGAGTGTAAACTGACGCAGCCACTATGGAGAACAGTATGGAGTCCTTAAAAAATCCTAGGAATAAATCTACCATATGGCCCAGCAACCCCACTACTGGGCATACACTCTGGGAAAACCACAACTCTAAAAGACACATATACCCCAGTGTTCACTGAAGCAATATTTACAATAGGCAGGACATGGAAGCAACCTAGGTGTCCACAGATAGATGAAGGGTTAAAGAAGGTGGGGAACGTTTATTGCATTTATTATGGAATATTGCTTGGCCACAGAAAGGAATGAATTTGAGTTAGTTGTAGTGAGGTAGATGAACCTAGAACCTCTTATACAGAGTGAAGTAAGTCAGAGAAAAACAAGTATTGTATATTAATGCATGTACATGGAATATAGAAAAATGGTACTGATAAAGTTAGCAGAAAACAGACTTGTGGATCAAGTGGGAGAAGATGAGGGTTGGATGAATTGAGAAAGTAGCATTGACCTGTATACATTATCATGTGTAAAATAGTTAGTGGAAGGTTGCTAAATAACACAGGGAGCCCAGCCTGGTGCTCTATGATGACCTACAGGGGTGCGGTTGAGGGAGGAGAGGGAGGCCCAGGAACAAAGGGAGATATATATACATATATATATATATATATACATATATATATATATATAATCATGACTGATTCACATTGTTGTATGGCAGAAACCAACACAAAATTGTAAAGCAATTTTCCACCAATTAAAAAAATAAATAAAAGACTAGCAAAAATTAAAACAAAAGAAATTCACCTTGCAAGGGATCATATATATTGGGATGGAAGAAATTCGTGTCAGTAATTTATCACCCATCTATATAATCCTGTGAGTTCTAATTTCAAAATATATCCTAAATATAACTGTAGTTGATATTACTGTGTGGGTCCACTTATATAACACCTAAATTTGTTTTCAATAGTTAATGATACAGGAGTATATAAGTGGTTTGAATACTATGTAAATGCAATCCAGTGTTATATAATTGGATTGAATCAATAGATACAGAACCACAGATACAGAGAAACCATGTAAAAGGAGGTTAGTAATTATAAAAATTGTATGTAAATTTTTGACTGTGCAGAGGGTTTCAGCACCTCTAACTTCCACTTTGTTCAAGGGTCAGCTGCCCTGCTCCTGACCCCCTGTGCTCAACTTGTCCATGACAGTAATATCTGGCCTGCCTCAGTAGCTCTCAACAGCTCACCCTGCTTAACTCCTACTGGCTACCCTCTTGCTAGTACAAACAGCATAAAATTCCAGTTAATCAAGATGAATAAGCTCTAAAGATCTGCTGTATAGTGTTGTGTACACCCCTACATCCCTTCACACACACACACACATAGCAGCCAGAATGATCTTTTAAAATGCAAAGAAAATTATTAGCTCCTTCTGTGGAAACACTTTAATAGCTTTTCACTGTTACTAGAGTAAGATCTAAAGTTTGAAGACAACTTAGGGGGTACTTTACAATTCAGCTTCCACTTAACACTCTGAATTATTTCCTATCACTGTCCTTGATCACAATGCTCCTGAAAATTCAGTTGATATTCAGTGGAAAGGGCACATTGTCTTTTTTTTTCTCCTGTTTTTATAATTTTTAAACATGTTGAAAATTTTTTTTCAATCTTTCGCTCTTTGTCTTGAATATCTGCACCCAAACAATTACTTGTCTGACTCATTCAGATCTCACCCAGCTCAAACAGCTCTGCAGACAGGCCCTTCAGCACATCTTTAGAACTTATTCATCTTAACTAACTGAAATTTTCTGCTCCTTGATTAGTAACTCCCATTTCCCTGTCTCCCTTACCCTCTGGAAGTCACTAGTCCACTCTTTGATTATATAAACTTGACAATTTAGGTTCCTTATATAAGAAGAATTATGCAGTATTTGTTTATATATTATTGGTTTATTTCACTTAGTATAGTGTCCTCAGGTTCATCCATGTTTTTGCACATAATGCAGTTTCCTTCTGATATCCCTTCAGAATTAAGGCAAATCATATTCCATTGTAATGTATGTGTCATACTTTACGTATCCATCTGTTGATGGACATTTAGGCTGTTTCCACATCCTGGCTATTGTGCTGCAATGAATATGAAATATTAATGTATCTATGAGATTCTTCCTGATTTTAATTATTTTTAAAAATTTTTATTGAAGTACAGTTGATTTACAATGTTGTAAATCAACTGTAGTTTCAGGAGTACACCAAAGTGAATTTGTTATTCAAATATAAATATAAATAACCACTCTTTTTTAGATTGTTTTCATTGTGGAGTATTGAGTATGGTTCTCAGTGCTATGGATCCATTATTAGTTACCTATTTTATATACTGTAGTGTATGTATGTACATTTCAATTCCCTGATTCCTCTCTCCCTCCCTCCCTCCCTCCCTCCACCCACTTTGCCAGTTAGTAACCATAACTTTGTTTTCTACATCCGTGACTCTATTTTTGTTGTGTAAATAAGTTAATTTGTTGTTGTTGTTCAGTTGCTAAGTTGTGTCCAATTCTTTGTGACCCCATGGACTACAGCACCCCAGGCTTCCCTGTCCTTCCCTATCTCCCAGAGTGTGCTCAGACTCATGTCCTTTAAGTTGATAATGCCATCAACCATCCTGTCTTCTGTGGTCCCCTTCTCCTCCTGCCCACAGTGTTTTCCAGTATCAGGGTCTTTTCCAGTGCGTTGGCTCTTTGCGTCAGGTGGCTAAAGTATTGGAGCTTCAGCTTCACCATCAGTCCTTCCAATGAATGTTAGGGTTGATTTTCTTTAGGATTGATTTGTTTGATCTCTTTTGCTGTCCAAAGGACTCTCAAGAGTATTCTCCAGTACCACAATTTGAAAGCATTGATTCTTTGGCACGCAGCCTTCTTTATGGTCCAACTCTCACATTCGTACAACTGGAAAAACCATAGCTTTGACTATATGGACCTTTGTCAGCAAAGTGATGTCTCTGCTTTTAATATGCTAAATTTCTCATAGCTTTTCTTCCAAGGAGTATTTTAATTTCATGGCTATAGTCACTATCCACAGTCATTCTGGAGCCCCCCAAAATAAAGTCTATTACTGTTTCCATTTCCCCTCCATCTATTTGTCATGAAGTGATGGGACCAAATGCCATGATCTTGTTTTTTTTTTTTTTTTTAATATTGATTTTAAGCCATATTTTTCACTCTTCTCTTTCACTCTTATCAAGAGCCTTTTTAGTTCCTCTTTGCTTTCTGCCATTATGGTGGTGTCATCTACATATATGAGGTTTTTGGCAGTCTTGATTCCAGCTTGTGATTCATCCAGGCTGGCATTTTTCACAATGTGCTCTGCATACAAGTTGAATAAGCAGGGTGACAAGATACATTCTTGACATACTCCTTTCCCAATTTGAAATCAGTCCATTGTTCCATGTCAGGTTCTAACTGTTGCTTCTTGACCTGCATATAGGTTTCTCAGGAGGCAGGAAAAGTGGTCTTGTATCCCCATCTCTTTAAGAATTTTCCACAGTTTATTGTTATCCACACAGTCAAATGCTTTAGTGTAGTCAATGAAGCAGAAGTAGATATTTTCTGGAATTTCCTTAGTTTTTCTATGGTCCAGTGGATGTTGGCAATTTGATCTCTGTTCCTCTGCCTTTTCTAAATCCAGCTTGTACATCTGGAAGTTCTTAGTTCATGTACTGTTGAAATGTAGCTTGATGGGAGAATTTACCTTGCTAGCATGTGAAATGAGTACAATTGTGCAGTAGTTTGAGCATTCTTTGGCATTGCCCTTCTTTGGGATTGGAATGAAAATTGACCTTTTCCAGTACTGTGGCCACTGCCGAGTTTTCCAAATTTGCTGGCATATTGAGTGTAGCACTTTAACAGCATCATCTTTCAGGATTTGTAATAGCTCAACTGGAATTCCATCACTTCCAAGAGCTTTGTTTGTAGTAATGCTTCCTAATGCCTATTTGACTTCACACTTCAGGATATCTGGCTCTAGGTGAGTGATCACACCATCATGGTTATCCAGGTCATTCAGACTTTTTTTTTTTTTTTTTTTTAAACACTTATGTGTATTCTTGCCACCTCTTCTTTATCTCTTCTGCTTCTGATAGGTCCATACCATTTCTGTCCTTTATTGTGCCATCCTTGCATGAAATTCATACTTGGTATCTCTAATGCTCTTGAAGAGATCTCTAGTCTTTCCCATTCTATTGTTTTTCTCTCTTTCTTTACATTGTTCACTTAAGAAGGCTTTCTTATCTCTCACTACTCCTCTTGGGAACTCTTCATTCAGATGGATATGTCTTTACTTTTCTCCTTCACCTTTCACTTCTCTTCTTTTCTCAGCTGTTTGTAATGCTCAGGCAAGCATTTTGCCTTGTTGAATTTTTTTTTCTTGAGGATGGTTTTGGTCACCAACTCCTGTACAGTGTTTTGAACCTCTATCCATAGTCCTTCAGGCACTCTGTGTATAAGATCTAATCCCTTTTCATCCACCTCCTATATACAGAGTGAAGTAAGCCAGAAAGAAAACACCAATACAGTATACTAATGCATATATATGGAATTTAGAAAGATGCTAACAATAACCCTGTGTACGAGACAGCAAAAGAGACACTGATGTATAGAACAGTCTTATGGACTCTGTTGCAGAGGGAGAGGGTGGGAAGATTTGGGAGAATGGCATTGAAACATGTAGAATATCATGTATGAAATGAGTTGCCAGTCCAGGTTCGATGCACAATACTGGATGCTTGGGGCTAGTGCACTGGGACGACCCAGAGGGATGGTATGGGGAGGGAGGAGGGAGGAGGGTTCAGCACGGGGAACACATGTATACCTGTGGCGGATTCATTTTGATATTTGGCAAAACTAATACAATATGTAAAGTTTAAAAATAAAATAAAATTTAAAAAAAGATCTAATCCCTTGAATCTATTTGTTCATTTGTATAATTTAAAAAATTCTTTTGACTACATACCCAGATATAGGACTGTTAGATCAAATGATAGTTCTGCTTTTAGTTTTTAGGACCCTCCACAGCATTTTCCATGGTGACTACACCATTTTGCATTCTCAACAGGAGTGTGCTAATGTCCTAATTTATCCACCTTCTTCCCAGCACTTGTTTTTTTTTGTTTGTTTGTTTTGTTTTTATAATAGCCATCTAAATAGGTGTGAGGTGACATCTCATTGTGTCTTTGACTTTAATTTCCCTGATTATTAGTGATGTTTAGTTGTAGGAGACTCTTTGTAGCCCTGTGGCTTGCAGCACACCAGGCCTTCTTGTCCTTCACAACCTCCCAGACTTTGCTCAAACTCATGTCCACTGAATCGGTGATGTCCTCCAACCATCTCATCCTCTGCCGTCCCCTTCTCTTCCTGCCTTCAATCTTTCCCAGGATCAGGGTCTTTTCCAATGAGTCAGCTCTTCACATCAGGTGGCTAAAGTATTGGAACTTCAGCTTCAGCATCAGACCTTCCAATGAATGTGCACGGTTGATCTCCTTTAGGATGGACTGGTTTGATCTTGCAGTTCAAGGGACTCTCAGGAGTCTTCTCCAACACCACAGTTCAAAAGCATCAATTCTTCACCATTTGTAAGTTTTCTTTGAAGAAATGCTTATTCAAGTCCTTAGCCCATTTTAAAATTGGTTATTGAATTTTTTCTTTTTTTTAGTTTTATAGGAGTTAGTATATATTTTGGTGAGTAATCTATTGTTGCATATATGGTTTGCAAATATTTTCTCCTATTCCATATGTTACCATTTGGTTGTTTGCTTTGCTGTAGAGAAGCTTTTTAGTTTAATGTAGTCCAACTTTCTTATTTTTGTTTTTGTTGCCTCATCTTTCAGTGCCATATCCCAGAAATTATTGTTTAGACTAGTGTCATGAAGCATTTCCTCTTTTCTTCTAGAAATTGTTATAGTTTTGGATCTCATATTTAAGCCTTTAATACATTTTAAGTTGATTTTTGCATATGATATAAAGGTCCAGTTTCACTGTTTTGTACATGGATATCCATTTTATGCAACAGTTTGTTGAAGATGCTATCCTTTCTCCACTGTATTTTATCAGAACCCTTGTCAAAGATCTGTTGACTATATATGTGTGTGTTTATTTCTGAGCTCTCTATTCTGTTCCATCGGTCTATATGTTTGTCTTATGCAAGATAATGTTCTGATTACTGAAACTGTACAATATATTTAAAATCAGGAGGTGTGATGTCTCCAGCTTTTCTCTTCTTTCTCAAGATTGCTTGAGCTATTAGTGTTCTTTTGTGGTTCCATATAAATTTACAAATTTTTAACAATTTCTATAAAAAACACCATTGGGATTTTGATATAGATTATTCTGGGTAGTATGGACATTTAAAAAATATTGTATTTCAACCCATGGCCACAGACTATTGTTCCATTTATTTGTGTTTTCCTTAATTTCTTCCATTAATAGTTTGTACTTTTCAGCATACAGTTCTCACCCCTCCCCAGTCAAGTTTATTCCTAAGAGTTTTATTCTTTTTAGTGTCATTGTAAGTGGGATTATTTTCCTAATTTATTTTCCAGATAGTTTTTCTAGTATATAGCAGACCAACTGATTTTTGTATATTGATTATGTGTCCTACAATAGTACTGAATTTATCTTTTAGTTCTAAGAGTTTTAGATGTAGTTTTCAGGGTTTCCTACGTATAAGATTATTTCAACTGCAAACATGAAAGATTTTACTTTTCCTTTCTGATTTGAGTGCCTTTTACTGCTTTTCCTTGCCTACTTGATCTGGCTTGGACTTCTAGTACTATGTTGAATAGAAGTGCTGAGAGTAGGCATTCTAGCCTGGTTTCTAATCTTAGGCAAAAAGCTTTCAGTTTTCACTGTTCAGTATGTTACCTATGGGATTTTCATATATATACTCTATTTTGTTCAGGCACTTTCCATCTATTTCTAGCTTATTGAGAGTTTTTATTTTTAAAGGGTGTTGAATTTTGTCAAATGCTTTTTCTGCATCTATTGAGATGACTGTGTGATTTTAATCTTCTATTCTCTTAATGTAACATATCACATTCATTAATTTTCATATCTTGAAACATCCTTGCATCCCAGAGATAAATTCCTTTTGATCATGATATATGATCCTTCTAATACACTGTTAAACTCAATTTGCTAGTATTTTGTTAAGGATTTTTGCATCTGTGTTCATCCATAAAACATACAAAATAAAAATACATCCCATTTATGCATCTCAATCATGCACAAATGGGATGTATTTTTTTTTCCTAGTGGTGTCTTTGTCTAGCTCTTGTATCAGCATAATGTGGGCCTCAAAATTATTTTGGAAGTACTCCATTCTCTTCAGTTTTCGAGAAGAAACTGAAAATGATCAACATTAACTAATCTTTAAATATTTGATCAAAATTACAGCAAAACCATCTGATTTTAGGTTTTTATTTGGTTGGAAGTTTGTAATTACCAATGCAATCTCTAAATTAGTAACAGATCTGTTCAATTTTCTGTTTCTTCATAAATTAGCGTGATCAGATTATATGTTTCTAGTAATTTGTCTATTAATTCAAGGTTATCAAGTTTGTTAACAGGTAATTTGCTGTAAAGTTTTGTTCCTTTAGTCTTGAGATATTTTCTATTTCTCTTGTTGATTTCTTCTCTGACTATATGATTATTTAAGAGTATGTTGTTTAATTTTCACGTATTTGTGGATTTTCCAGTTTTACTTCTGGAAAGTTATTGATTTCTAGTTTCAGCTGTTGCAGTAAAAAAGATACATGATGTGATTTCAGTCTTCTTAAGTTTGTTGAGATTCTTTGGGACCTAAACTGTGATCTATCCCACAAAAAGATCTATACAGACTTAAGAATGGGTATTCCATTACCATTTGGTACAACGTTCTGTGTATATCTCTTGGTCCATTGGTAGATAGTATTGGCCAAGTGCTCTGTTTCCTTATAATCGTCTATCTGTGTAGTCTATCTACAGTTAACAGTGGGATACTGAGGCCTCCTACTATCTATGTATTGATGTCTATTTCTCCCCTTAGTTCTGTCACTGCTTGCTTTATATATTTAGATGCTCTGATGTTGGGTGCACATATAATTGTGTAAAAGATTCCTGGGATTGAATAATATATATCATTTAAAATATATATGTATTATATATATTATAATATATTATATATTATATATTATAAAATATGTAATTATATTATATATTATATTATTTTATATATTTATAATGAATATATATAATATATTATTATATAATTATATAATATATTATAGATTATATATATATTATATGTATACATTATATAATCATATATAATGTATAATAAAATATACATAATATATATAATATATTTGACATATATAATATATATAATATATAGTATAGTATATAATCATATAATAATATATATTATATATTGTATATGCTTATTATATTATATATATTATTTACATATTATTATGTATTATATCAGAGAAGGCAATAGCACCCCACTCTGGTACTCTTGCCTGGAAAATCCAATGGATGGAGGAGCCTGATAGGCTGCAGTCCATGGGGTCGCTAAGAGTCGGGCATGACTGAGTGACTTCACTCTCACTTTTCACTTTCACACATTGGAGAAGGAAATGGCAACCCATTCCAGTATTCTTGCCTGGAGAATCACAGGGACGGAGGAGCCTGGTGGGCTGCTGTGTATGGGGTTGCACAGAGTCGAACATGACTGAGGTGACTTAGTGGTAGCATATATTATATAAAATATATATTATATTACTTATATTATATATATTGATACATAATATATTACATAATATATAATATATTATAATATATACTATGTTATTATATAATATAGTATGTAATATAATATATAATATATATTTTGATATATATCATATTATATATAATATAATATATGTATATTATATGATATATATAATATTATATATAAAATATATATTATATATTTATTTATTATATATATATTTATTTATATATATTATATACACTTTAAATATTTATTTATATTTTTATTTTATGTATTCATATATATTTTTATATATATACTATATTTATATATATTATTTATATATAAATATAAATTATATATATAATGTATATATTATGTATTATATAATATATAAATATATAATATTTATATACTATATATTATGTATTATATATATAATATCCATATATATTTATATACTTTATATATAATATATTATATATATTATATACAATATATGAATATATAAAAATTATATTTATATATAATATATATAATTATATTATATACATAACAATATATAATATAAATATTATTATAATTTTATAATATATAAATATATATAAGCATATAAATATATATTTAGCATATATTCATATTATATATTTTTATATATGAATATATATAATTTATAATATAATAATTAGTATAATAGATACAATAAAATATATTATATATATTATATAATATAATAATACATAATATATATAGCATATATAATGTATATATATTATATGATATTAATATTATATTAATACAATGTATGTTTAATGTATATATTAATTATATACATTATATATTAATATATATATTATGTATACATTAATATATTAATATTATATTAATATAATGTATATATATAATTATATATATTATAACATATATATTATATCGTATATATTATATGTGATATCATATAAATATATATAATATAATATAAAGAATATATATAATATATAATATGTATTATTAGATGATATATTTTATAGTAAATTATAATATATATAATATTTAATATTATATAATATACATCATATTAATATATAGTTATATATAATAATATATTATATCATATATTTTATTATATATAACTATATATTAATATGATGTTATTAATAATAATTAATATGATGTTATTAATAATAATATTATTAATATAACTATATATTACTATATACTTATATAATAATATATTAATACATATAATATGTATTAATATTTAATGTAATATTATAATATGCTATTTAGGTTGATCATAACTTTTCTTCCAAGGAGTAAACGTCTTTTAATTTCATGGCTGCAATCACCATCTGCAGTGATTTTGGAGTCCAAAGAAATAAAGTCTGACACTGTTTCCACTGTTCCCCCATCTATTTCCCATGAAGTGATGGGACCAGATGCCATGATCTTCGTTTTCTGAATGTTGAGCTTTAAGCCAACTTTTTCACTCTCCTCTTTCACTTTCATCAACAGGCTTTTTAGTTCCTCTTCCCTTTCTGCCATAAGGGTGGTGTCATCTGCATATCCAAGGTTATTGATATTTCTCTCGACAATCTTGATTCCAGCTTGTGCTTCTTCCAGCCCAGTGTTTCTCATGATGTACTCTGCATAGAAGTTAAATAAACAGGGTGACAATATACAGCCTTGACGTACTCCTTTTCCTATTTGGAACCAGTGTGTTGTTCCATGTCCAGTTCTAACTGTTGCTTCCTGACCTGCACACAAATTTCTCAAGAGGCAGGTCAGGTGGTCTGGTATTCCCATCTCTTTCAGAATTTTCCACAGTTTATTGTGATCCACACAGTCAAAGGCTTTGGCATAGTCAATAAAGCAGAAATAGATGTTTTTCTGGAAATCTCTTGCTTTTTCCATGATCCAGCAGTTGTTGGCAATGTCATCTCTGGTTCCTCTGCCTTTTCTAAAGCCAGCTTGAACTTCTGGAAGTTCATGGTTGACATATTGTTTAAGCCTGGCTTGGAGAATTTTGAGCATTACTTTACTAGTAGATAAAGTAATGTGAGATGAGTGCAATTGTGCAGTAGTTTGAGCATTCTTTGGCATTGCCTTTCTTTAGGGTTGGAATGAAAACTGACACTACCCTTGCCCATAGTAAAACTTCAATAAATACTTAACCGGTAAATTAATTAGTTGGTGTTAGGTTACAATCACATCTTTGCATTGTAAAATCAAGATAATTTTTATGCCCTCAATGGAAATGGCACAGTCTCATACATGGAATGATGGTGAAGATAGGTTCTGACCATTCTTTTTCAAACATATTCAAATCCATTTAGCTTCTCTGTTCCTTGTGATTTGGGTTGTATAATATTAAGTTTGAAGCCTTCCTTTCTCTATTTCAAAGGAATGATGTTAGGGTAAAATAAAACCATTTTTGTAAATCTCTTAAAGCTTACTATAAGCCAGACACTAGGTAAGTACTTTTCATCTGCTTCAGTAATGATTAGTTAGAAAAATTTTCTACAGTCTGATAGATTGTCCTAGGGAGCATGGGTTACAGTAATTTGCTTATCCTGGGTGAAATAAATTCAGGTAATAGGTATAAATGTGCTTTATATCAATATCTTATGTCAAATGTCTAATATTCCTCCCAAATTTCTCTGTATCATTGCTAAGTGCTTTAAAGAAGATAACTCCTTTACCATATAATTGGGGGAAATTTCAGTGAAAAATAGAATATTGTGTTTAGTTATTACTTAAAATTTATTTTATTTTTAAAATACCTTTTTCATTTTTAAAAAAGATACACAGTTTTTATTCTTACTGAATTGGGAATATATTACCTAAATTATACTAATTGATCTGTATGCCATTGTACTAAATATTTTTTGTTATTGTTATGCTTAACAACTCTGAAAAGTAGGTGCTTTTTATTAATTTATTTTTTTATTGAAGGATAATTGCTTTACAGAATTTTGTTTTTTTCTGTCAAGGCTCAACATGAATCAGCCATAGGTACACATATATTTCCTCCCATCCCTCTAGATTGATATAGAGCCCCTGTTTGTTTTGTGAGCCATACAGAAAATTCCTATCAGCTATCTATTTTACGTATGGTAATATAAGTTTCCATGTTACTCTTTCCATACATCTCACCCTCTCCTCCGCTCTCCCCATGTACATAAGCCTGTTTTCTATGTCTGTTTCTCCATTGCTGCCCAGTAAATAAATTATTTAGTACCATTTTTCTAGATTCTGTATATATGTATTAGAATACAGTATTTATCTTTCTCTTTCTGACTCACTTCACTTGGTATAATAGGTTCTAGATTCACCCACCTCATCAGAACTGACTCAAATGCATTCCTTTTATGGCTGAGTAATATTCCATTGTGCATATGTACCATGGCTTGTTTATGCATTCATCTGTCAATTGACATCTAGGTTGCTTCCGTGTTCTAGCTATTGTAAACAGTGCTATAATGAACAAAGGGATAGATGTATCTTTTTCAATTTTGGTTTCCTCAGGGTATATGCCTAGGAGTGGGATTGCTGGGTCATATGGTGATGTATTCCTTGATTTTTAAGGAATCTCCATACCATCTTCCAAAAGTGACTGTATCAATTTACATTCCCACCAACAGTGCAAGAGGGTTACTTTTTCTCCACACCCTTTCCAGCATTTATTGTTTGTAGACTTTTTGATGATGGCCCTTCTTTGTCTACTTCTTGGAAGGAAAGTTATGACCAACCTAGACAGCATATTAAAAAACAGAGACATTACTTTGCCAACAAAAGTCCGTCTAGTCAAGGCTATGGTTTTTCCAGTAGTCACGTATGGATGTGAGAGTTGGACTGTGAAGAAAGCTGAGTGCCAAAGAATTGATGCTTTTGAACTGTGGTGTTGGAGGAGAAACTTGAGAGTCCCTTGGACTGCAAGGATTCCCAACCAGTCCATCCTAAAGGAGATCAGTCCTGGGTGTTCATTGAAAGGACTGATGTTGAAGCTGAAACTACAATACTTTGGTTACCTGGTGTGACGAGCTGACTCATTGGAAAAGACCCCACTGCTGGGAAAGATAGAAGGCAGGAGGAGAAGGGGACAACAGAGGATGAGATGGTTGGATGGCATCACTGACTCTATGGATATGAGAACATGAGTTTGAGTAAGCTCCAGGAGTTGGTGATGGACAGCAAGGCTTGGCATGCTGTGGTCCATGGGGTTGCAAAAAGTCGGAAACAACTGAGTGACTGAACTAAACTGATTCTGATCAGTGTCAGGTGATGTAGTTTTGATTTGTGTTTCTCTAATAATCAGCGATTTTGAGCATCTTTTCATGTGCTTGTTAGCATCTGTATGTCTTCTTTGGAGATATGTCTGTTTAGGTCTTTTTCCCACTTTTTGACTGGGTTGGCTGTTTTTCTGGCATTGAGTTGTGTGAGCTGCTTGTATATTTTGGAAATTAATCCTTTGTCAGTTGTTTTACTTGCTATTATTTTCTCCCATTCTGAGGGTTGTCTTGACAAGTAGATGCTTTTTATTAAACTCATTCTATGTAAGAGACAGCTGAGGTTTTGACTGGTAAACTAACTTGCCCAGGGTCACACGGTACATAACAGAGTTGGAGTTTGAATCCAAGTTGGTCTGACTTCCTGCAGGGGTTAATAGTCTGCCCCCTGTTTCTTTGGCTAAGCCATGAGAAAAACATCATGGGAAAAGAATAAAAGCAAACTATAGCAATACAGTATAATCTAAACAAAAGTACATCAGTTTGATTATTGGGGTCATCATGCCCTGCTAAGCTAAGTAAAAACATAGTGTGGACCTTGGAACATCAGGTCAGCACAAGTTCAGAACGCTGCTTGTGCACACACTGAGATGTTTTTCCAAAGCATATGCGGGTCTATGACCTCCAGCTGGATGGTATCCCTTGTACAAGAAAATAACAAAGACAGTTTAAAGTAATCAATAAAATGGGAGATGTGACAGGGGACACAGGAGGCTGATTTTTATCATAGCACAACAGATACTTTCCGCATGCCACAACACTAAATAAAAGTGATGTGGCTCTGAGGAGCAGGGCTTTTGATCAAAGAGGTCTTGAGTCCTCCGGTCCCATCTTTAAAACTTTAATTCTGTCTCCAGTTTCTTTTGCCCAAATTGTGCATTGACAACTTTTGACCCCTACCTGCTATGCAGGCCATAGCAACTTACCATATCTTAGGACACAAGGCCCAATGCTGGCAGGATTTTAGCAGAAAAGATGAAGCCTATGCATAGCATAAAGAAAGTAGCAGGTACTGTGGCCTAACTAGAGGGCAAAAGTCATTGTCAAAATGTATTCCAATTTAAACCGTACAGCAATAACAACAAGAAAAAATCCGGAATAGAACACAACACAATAGAAAATAGGCCACCTTCCCAGACCTAACAGACTGGAAACTCTGTGAGGTCACCACTGTATTCAGCAGACACGTCACAGGTGCTCTGCAGATATTTGTTGAATAAATGACTTCAGAGCCTGCCCTGCTAACTGCTATACACTATTGCTTATTCAATTCCTGGATAAGTTCAACATCCTCTTGCTTCAGTCTATGAGAAATACTTTTGCTACTTATTTGTGAGGTAAATTGCCTATCATTATGTCTTTCTGTGAATTCTAGCTATTTGTAAAAGAACAAAATAATCCCGAACACTAATGTTAGGTTCCAAAAAAGACAGCACTCGGCTGTGTTATAATTGAATAGCAGTTACAGAAACAAGATACCCTTCAGGCAGAAATGAAAACCTATATTTGTTGTCAGTGGAGCTGATACTGAACAGGGTTCTTGGCCTTCGCCAATCAATAGGAATTGACTAGAGGCCAGACAAGAAATTCAGGCAAGGCTTTACTGGGGCTCCTGGGCCTGCTACAGGAGGGAGTGAAAACAAGTAACAGGTTCGCTTGCCTGCTCCTTGAAAGGGGTCAAGCTCACTCTTTGTATGGGGTGAAGGTAGGGGTGCGCCCAGGGGCCGGGCTGGACAGGTGGCTCAGGTGGTTTCCCTGCCTCTTTGTGATGTTGGTCCTGGGGGCATGCGCAATACCTGACCTGCTTTTGCGCCCAGTTTTTGGCTCCTGGCTCTTCAGAAATGGCAGTTCATTTTTGTTTTTGTCTTTCTGTATCTTTTGGTCCTGAATTTGCCCCAACTGTGCCTGAATGCAGTTATTTTCTAGTCCCATATAGTTTCTTTGTATGTTGTAGCTTGAGCAGAGGGGCAGGTGTTGCAGTACTGCGGCAAAGGGTCCAAGGTCCCAGGACTGCCTCACATTTTTGGCTTCTTTCCTTTTTATCCATTTTCAAATAGCAACATCACTAATATAAAGGTGATGTGTTGATTTACACAAAGAAATCAAAGCTTGATTATTGAGGATAAACAATTTAAATGAAATGATTTATGCCACTTGCCAAAAGATACAATGTAATAATTTTTAGCAAAAAATATTATTGGTCTTTGCTATAGCAGAATTGAACACTCTTGACAACTTTCTATTATGTGCTTCATTCTTCGAAACAGTGTTCATATAGATTTTCCAATAAATTTTGCTGCTGTAGCAATGAGTTATATACTAAGCATCTATAATGTCTATCCAGGTCAACGTGGGAAATTTAAGCCATACAGTTAATGGGCTAATGTAATTTCTGTTTGATTTTATATTCATTATCGGAGTCAGAAAAAAAAAAAACAAATTTTATCAACTTTTTTTAATCTCCAAATGAAATTTAAAATTCAAATCAATAACTCAAAATGACAAAAGTTTTTACAAAAAGGAAAGAATAGATTGTTGAGAGCTATATTATTGTTCAAGCTGATTTTAAGGTATTATTTAGGTGACTTTTACCAGAATACTTTAAATATGAATCAGTATATTCATCAATTTTGAATAATTCACCCTTAACCCTGAAATATATTCTAAGTGATATTACAAGGGGAGGATAATGTCAAGGTTGACTATTCTCTATTAAGCCTGAAGAACTTTACTCAGGCGCTGAGTGCTAGGAATATCAGCTAGAAAACATAAGTTGGAAACAGATTTGCATAAACATTTAAAAGTATATGTGATTTAAATAATCTCTAATATTGTATAATTATGTATTTCAATATCTTTTCCTAGTACTCAGTATTTACATCTCAAATTTTAAAATATATGACTTCTAATTCAAAATACTTAAAGTTATAAAAAAAAAAAAGTTATAATTGCAATTTAGAGTTTTAATATCTGGCTGTGTTTCAGGGTGGCAGTTTAGGCTCATAATTAACCCAGCCCCTTTCCCCAAATCTCTGAATCCCCATTCAAAGGATACCAAAAAGGAATGAGGGGCTTCAGATTAAGATGACAGATTGAACACATGCATTTAATGTTGATTTCATCCTTTTGAAAACTTCCTTTAATTAATTAATATTCAAGAGGTTTAACATGATAAGAAAGGAAGTAACAGGAAAGGAGAACAATATAATAAATTGTGGGATGTTAAAAGGCAGATATACAAATAATAGGTGATTCAGCAGACCCAGGAAACTGAAGACCACGTGAGAGCCAGTCCAAGAATCCTTTGCAGAATCCTCAAGAAGCACAGGAAAGTACCAGATACCTCTGAAATTAGAGACACGATTTGGAGTCTGAAATAAGGAGGCCTGAGTGAAAGCTGTTTAAGAGGCTTGGCACGTGCATAGTTTCATCTCCTTTTCTGGACTTTAAGTGGAGACTTTCACTCTGGCAATTCATGTGTTTCAGTTCTGGAAGGAATCTTCTCGGATTATTTTCATAATGATTTCACTCATTGTTTTTCTATTTTCTCTTTCTGGAACTTCTAGATTCCTGCACTCACTACGTGACAACTGTTAGTGTTCAGTGAGCAACTAACACTTTCATTTTGGGCTTCCCTGGTGGCTGAGATGGTGAAGAATCTTCCTGAATTGCAGGAGACCTGGATTTGATCCTTGGGTTGAGAAGATCCCCTGGAAAAGGGAATGGCAACCCATTTCAGTATTCTTGCCCGGAGGATTCCATGGACAGAGGAGCCTGGTGGGCTATAATCCATGGGGTTGCAGAGTTGGACACAACTGAGTGACTGAACTGAACTGATTCTGATCAGTGTGAGATGATATCTCATTGTAGTTTTGATTTGTGTTTCTCTAATAATGAGTGATGTTGAGCATCTTTTCATGTGGTTGTTAGCCATCGGTGTTTGGAAGCATAGTACAAAATAGCCGTATTAGGAGAAAGTCCTTGGGAAAATGGCCAAGTGCCAGAAGTACCTGGCTTTGTGTACTGTGGACAGAAAAACATCTCCTGACTTTGGTTATGCTCAGCACCAAGATTTAATAATAAATAGGGATGTTACTTGAGAAAACGGGTTGTGGGATAAGCACATGAGTCACTTAGAGCACGCTGTCCTTGAAATATTTTTACTCATTATGTGTTAACCCCATAAGCGCTCTGCTGGCCGTATACTTTAAGCTCTTCATTCTTGCTTCTATAAAAAGGCTTGACTGCAGAAATAAACTTGTCAGTCCTTGCCAGAGACTGTCCGAGTGTCATTCTTTCAGATTCGTTGCTTCCAAGTCCGGGGGAGAAAATCCCCAACAATCTGGATGTCTTCTTTGGAGATATGTCTGTTTAGGTCTTTTTCCCACTTTTTGACTGGGTTGGCTGTTTTTCTGGCATTGAGTTGTGTGAACTGCTTGTATATTTTGGAAATTAATCCTTTGTCAGTTGTTTTACTTGCTATTATTTTCTCCCATTCTGAGGGTTGTCTTGACAAGTAGATGCTTTTTATTAAACTCATTCTATGTAAGAGACAGCTGAGGTTTTGGGCTCAAAACCTCAAGGGTAAACTAACTTGCCCAGGGTCACACAGTACATAACAGAGTTGGAGTTTAAATCCAAGTTGGTCTGACTTCCTGCAGGGGTTAATAGTCTGCCCCCTGTTTCTTTGGCTAAGCCATGAGAAAAACATCATGGGAAAAGAATAAAAGCAAACTATAGCAATACAGTATAATCTAAACAAAAGTACATCAGTTTGATTATTGGGGTCATCATGCCCTGCTAAGCTAAGTAAAAACATAGTGTGGACCTTGGAACATCAGGTCAGCACAAGTTCAGAACGCTGCTTGTGCACACACTGAGATGTTTTTCCAAAGCATATGCGGGTCTATGACCTCCAGCTGGGTGGTATCCCTTGTACAAGAAAATAACAAAGACAGTTTAAAGTAATCAATAAAATGGGAGATGTGACAGGGGACACAGGAGGCTGATTTTATCATAGCACAACAGATACTTTCCGCATGCCACAACACTAAATAAAAGTGATGTGGCTCTGTGGAACAGGGCTTTTGATCCAATAAGTCTTGAGTCCTCTGGGCCACCTTTAAAACTTTAATTCTGTCTCCAGTTTCTTTTGCCCAAATTGTGCATTGACCACTTTTGACCCCTACCTGCTATGTTGGCCACAACAACTTACCAGATCTTAGGACACAAGGCCCAATGCTGGCAGGATTTTAGCAGAAAAGATGAAGCCTATGGATAGCATAAAGAAAGTAGCAGGTACTGTGGCCAAACTAGAGGGCAAAAGTCATTGTCAAAATGTATTCCAATTTAAATCATACAGCAATAACAACAAGAAAAAATCCGGAATAGAACACAACACAATAGAAAATAGGCCACCTTCCCAGACCTAACAGACTGGAAACTCTGTGAGGTCACCACTGTATTCAGCAGACACGTCACAGGTGCTCTGCAGATATTTGTTGAATAAATGACTTCAGAGCCTGCCCTGCTAACTGCTATACACTATTGCTTATTCAATTCCTGGATAAGTTCAACATCCTCTTGCTTCAGTCTATGAGAAATACTTTTGCTACTTTTTGTGAGGTAAATTGCCTATCATTATGTCTTTCTGTGAATTCTAGCTATTTGTAAAAGAACAAAATAATCCCGAACACTAATGTTAGGTTCCAAAAAAGACAGCACTCAGCTGTGTTATAATTGAATAGCAGTTACAGAAACAAGATACCCTTCAGGCAGAAATGAAAACCTATATTTGTTGTCAGTGGAGCTGATACTGAACAGGGTTCTTGGCCTTCCCCGATCAATAAGAATTGACTAGAGGCCAGACAAGAAATTCAGGCAAGGCTTTACTGGGGCTCCTGGGCCTGCTACAGGAGGGAGTGAAAACAAGTAACAGGTTCGCTTGCCTGCTCCTTGAAAGGGGTCAAGCTCACTCTTTGTATGGGGTGAAGGTAGGGGTGCGCCCAGGGGCCGGGCTGGACAGGTGGCTCAGGTGGTTTCCCTGCCTCTTTGTGATGTTGGTCCTGGGGGCATGCGCAGTACCTGACCTGCTTTTGCGCCCAGTTTTTGGCTCCTGGCTCTTCAGAAATGGCAGTTCATTTTTGTTTTTGTCTTTCTGTATCTTTTGGTCCTGAATTTGCCCCAACTGTGCCTGAATGCAGTTATTTTCTAGTCCCATATAGTTTCTTTGTATGTTGTAGCTTGAGCAGAGGGGCAGGTGTTGCAGTACTGCGGCAAAGGGTCCAAGGTCCCAGGACTGCCTCACATTTTTGGCTTCTTTCCTTTTTATCCATTTTCAAATAGCAACATCACTAATATAAAGGTGATGTGTTGATTTACACAAAGAAATCAAAGCTTGATTATTGAGGGTAAACAATTTAAATGAAATGATTTATGCCACTTGCCAAAAGATACAATGTAATAATTTTTAGCAAAGACTATTACTGGTCTTTACTATAGCGGGATTGAACACTCTTGACAACTTTCTATTATGTGCTTCATTCTTTGAAGCAGTGTTCATATAGATTTTCCAATAAATTTTGCTGATGTAGCAATGAGTTATATACTAAGCATCTATAATGTGACTGTCATCTATCCAGGTCAACATGGGAAATTTAAGCCATACAGTTAATGGGCTAATGTAATTTCTGTTTGATTTTATATTCATTATTGGAGTCAGAAAAAAAAAATTTATCAACTTTTTTAAATCCCCAAATGAAATTTCAAATTCAAATCAATAACTCAAAAATGACAAAAGTTTTTACAAAAACGAAAGAATAGATTGTTGAGAGCTATATTATTGTTCAAGCTGACTTTAAGGCATTATTTAGGTGACTTTTACCAGAATACTTTAAATATGAATCAGTATATTCATCAATTTTGAATAGTTCACCCTTAATCCTGAAATATATTCTAAGTGATATTACAAGGGGAGGATAATGTCAAGGTTGAGTATTCTCTATTAAGCCTGAAGAGCTTTATTCAGGCATTGAGTGCTAGGAATATCAGCTAGAAAACATAAGTTGGAAACAGATTTGCATAAACATTTAAAAGTATATGTGATTTAAATAATCTCTAATATTGTATAATTATATATTTCAATATCTTTTCATATTACTCAGTATTTACATCTCAAATTTTAAAATATATGACTTCCAATTCAAAATACTTAAAGTTATAATTGCAATTTAGAGTTTTAATATCTGATTGTGTTTCAGGGTGGCAGTTTAGGCTCATAATTAACCCAGCCCCTTTCCCCAAATCTCTGAATCCCTATTCAAAGGATACTAAAAAGGAATGAGGGGCTTCAGATTAAGATGACAGATTGAACACATGCATTTAATATTGATTTCATCCTTTTGAAACCTCCTTATATTTACTAAAATTAATTTTCAAGAGGCTTAACATGATAAGAAAGAAAGTAACAGGAAAGGAGAAAAATACAATAAATTGCAGGATGTTAAAAGGCAGATATGCAAATAATAGGTGATTCAGCAGACCCAAGAAACTGAAGACCACATGACAGCCAGTCCAAGAATCCTTTGCAGAATCCTCAAGAGGCATAGGAAAGTACCAGGTAGCTCTGAAATTAGAGGTACGATTTGGAGTCTGAAATAAGAAGGCCTGAGTGAAAGCTGTTTAAGAGGCTTGGCACGTGCATAGTTTCATCTCCTTTTTGGACTTTAAGTGGAGACTTTCACTCTGGCAATTCATGTGTTTCATTTCTGGAAGGAATCTTCTCAGATTATTTTCATAATGATTTCACTCATTGCTTTTCTATTTTCTCTTTCTGGAACTTCTAGATTCCTGCACTCACTACGTGACAACTGTTTGTTAGTGTTCAGTGAGCAACTATCACTTTCATTTTGGGCTTCCCTGGTGGCTGAGATGGTGAAGAATCTTCCTGAATTGCAGGAGACCCGGATTTGATCCTTGGGTTGAGAAGATCCCCTGGAAAAGGGAATGGCAACCCATTTCAGTATTCTTGCTCGGAGGATTCCATGGACAGAGGAGCCTGGTGGGCTATAGTCCATGGGGTTGCAGAGTTGGACCTGACTGAGTGACTGTTTCACTACACACTGCTAGGCAACTGCCCTTGGCCCACACTGACAGAAGTGTGGAGTTTTACTCTTGAGAGAGAGTAAAAATGAGGCCTTCTAAATGGAGAGAAAAGAAGGATTAATCAACCTTTTAGGCATAACAAAAGCTGAATAATGAGATACTGCTCTACTCCTGGAAAGTTAGGAGCCAGATTCTTATTATCTGGTAGTGGGAATAGAAAGCTCTTCTCATGGGAATTTGACCATCGCTAAAGAAAAGATATACTTAATAAGATACTGTGTTTTTTAAAAATTGAAAATTTGTGTCATCAAGCAAGTCTTTTAGCACGATGCTTCCAAGTAGAATTTTCTAAACTTCATATTTATGTGTCACATTTTGGTACTTCTTGCAATATTTAGAACTTTATTATTATTACATTTGTCATAGTGACCTGATCAGTGATCTTTGGTGTTATGAATGTAACTTACTGAAGGCTTAGATGATAGTTAGGAATTTTTAGCAATAAAAAATTAAGGTATGTAAATTTTTAATACATAATGCTATTGCACACTTACTAGAGTACAGTATAGTATAAACATAATGTTTATATGTACTAGGAAATCAAAACGTTTGTGTGACTGGCTTTATTGTGACCTTCACTTTATTGCAGTCACCTGAAGTAAAAATGGCATTATCTCCAAGGTACGCAGTAGTCAGATTTTTTTAAAAAAGATATTTTATGTGAAAAACAAGAAAAAAATGAAATAAGACAGAAAATTCAGAGAACAAAAAGAGCTTGTGGTGACTAAAAACACAGTAGAAATGAATAAAAGGTTAAAAGATTATGGTTAGGATATCTTTAAGAAATGAGGTTTGAAAAAGACAACAAGTGGGTTAAATTAGGCATACAGGAAAATTAGAAACCTATCTAGGAATCTAGGGTAATAGAGGTTCTAGAAAGAAAATAGAAAAAAAAAATGAATAAAATCATTAAAAACTAATTCTAGAATTACTCCAACTGGAACACATGAATTACTTGGGTGAGAGTCTCTAATGAAAGTCCAGAATAGTAAATGAAAGAACTATACCCAAACCAAGCCTTATGGTTGTATCATATGAGAATACTGGGGACAAAATATCTATAAATTTCCAGATTGAAAAAAACAAGTCACATACAAAAGACAAGAAGTCAAACTGATGTAGTTATCTCAACAGAAACACTGGCAGCACACAAGCAAACTTCTAAAAATATACTATCCCCAACACAAAATTATACAACCAAGCAAACTATTATAAAATATAAGGATAATATAAAGACATTTCCATAAATGCAAGCTCTCAAAAAATGTATCTTTCAAGTATCCTTTATTAAATGCTAGAGGAGGATGTACTCTCTAAATAAGAAAGTAAACCAAGAAAGGATATCTAGTGTTAAATGACAAACATTCAACTGAGTAAATCTGAGGACCAAATGGGTTTTACTCAGTCATTCATGTATTGGGTAGCATCACATCCAGCAAACACAAATG
Source organism: Bos indicus (assembly GCF_029378745.1). Taxonomy (NCBI): domain Eukaryota; kingdom Metazoa; phylum Chordata; class Mammalia; order Artiodactyla; family Bovidae; genus Bos; species Bos indicus. The sequence continues at coordinate 3,933,316 of NC_091765.1, forward strand.
AGATGCAGAGAGCTCTGGAAAGGCAAGGTTTTTAAAGGCAGAGAGGGGTGGCATGAAGGAGTCATTAAGGAAAAAAGATTTTTTTTCAGTCAAGATCACCTTCCTTTGGGGGAAAAAGGGGCACATTTGGTAGATTTCATCACTGGTAAATTCCAGACTGATCAGTTAAAATTATACTCCTGGGGAAAATTGAACTGCAATTCAGTTCAGTTCACTTGCTCGATGGTGTCAGACTCTTTGCGAACCCATGAACTGCAGCACACCAGGCTTTCCTGTCCATCACCAACTCCTGGAGTTTACTCAAACTCATGCCCATCAAGTCGGTGATGCCATCTAACCATCTCATCCTCTGTCGTCCCCTTCTCCTCCTGCCTTCAATCTTTCCCAGCATCAGGGTCTTTTCCAATGAGTAAGCTCTTGGCATCAGGTGGCCAAAATATTGGAACTTCAGCTTTATCATCAGTTCTTCCAAAGAATATTCAGCACTGATTTCCTTAAGGATAGACTGGTTTGATCTCCTTGCAGTCCAAAGGACTGGAAAGGCTAGGTACGAAATTGCAATTATCTAGGTATGAAATCTTGGTTTGATGATGTGGGTAATGCAAGTGATTCCATTCTCTGATCCTGGCTACAAGGCTGTTTTATATTAGTATTTTCTTCCATTTTTATTGAGATATAATTGACATATAGCAGTCTAAATATATAGCATAATGATTTCACTTATGTAATAAAAAGATTACCACAATAAATTTAGTGAACTTCCCTCAGTTCATATAGATATAAATACATAGAGAGAAAAGGTTAGATTTGTGATAAGAACTCAAAATTTACTCTCTTAAATTTCATATATAACATACAGCAGTATTATATTTATCATGTTGTACATTAAATCCCTAATACTGATTTATCTTCAGATTTGGAGTTTGTACCTTTTGACTACTTTGCCCCACCTCTAACTGTAAACCAGATCCCCCCACTTTATTTTTAGATGAATCTATTTCTTTCTTTTTGAAGCTTAATTGACCTATAACACTATGTTGGTTCCTGGTACACAGCACAGTGATTTGATATTTCTTTACATTTCAAAGTGATCATAAGTCTAGTTGTAATCTGTTACCATACAAAGATATTACATAATTATTGACTCTATTCCTACACTACCCATTTCACACTTGTGACTCAATTTATTTTTAACTAAAATTTTGTACCTTATCTCTATCACCTATTTTTCTCTTCCTCCAACTCCTCTTCCCTTTGGGACCTGATCTCTGTATCAATGACTCTGTTTTTGTCTAGTTATCTTTATTCATTTGGGGTTTGTTTTTTTGATTCCATATAAATGAAATCATACAGCATTTGTCTTTCTCTAACTTATTTCACTTAGTGTAATACTCTCTAGGTCATATCTATGCTATTGCAAGTGATGATATTTCATTCTTTTTTATGGCAGAGTAAATTCCATTTACATATGTGTTTGTATGTAGGTGTGTGTGTGTGTGTTTATAGATGTATAAAACATTTATTACATAATTTTAATCCATTCATTACTTGATGAGCACTTAAATTGCTTTCATAACTTTGCTATGATAAATAATGTTGCAAAAACATAGGGGTGCACATATTTTTTTCAAGTTAGTATTTTTGTTTTTTCAGATAGATACCTAGGAGTCAAATTGTTAGATCATATGTTAATTCTATATTTAGTTTTTTGAGGCATCTCCATACTGGTTTCCATAGTTGCTGCATCAGTTAACATTTCCAGCAGCAGTGCATGAGAGTCCCTTTTCTCCAAATCCTCACTAATATTTGTTATCCATTGTCTTTTTGAAGATAACCATTCTGACAGGTGCCAGGGATATCTCACTGTGGCTTTGGTTTGTATTTTCCTGATGTTTAGTGATGTTGAGAATCTTTCATGTGCCTGTTGGGCAATCTGTATGGTCTTCAGAAAAATGTCTATTCAGTTCCTCTACCCATTTTAAATTGGGTTATTTGTTTTCTGATGTTGAGTTTTTTGTATATTTTAGATATTAACTCCCTGTTGAATATATCATTTTCAATTACCCTCTCCCATTCAGTAGGTTGTCTTTTGTTTTGTTGATAGCTTCCTTTGGAATGAAAAAATTTTATAGTTTGATGTAGTACAATTTGCTTATTTTGATTTTGTTTCTCTTCCCTGAGGAGACAGACAAACAAATATTACTAAGGCTGATATCAAAGAACATACTGTCTATGTTTTCTTTTAGGAGTTTAATGCTGTCAAGCCTTGATGTAAGTTTTTAATCCAGTTTGAGTCTATTTTTTTATACGGTGTGATGAAATAGTTCAGTTTGATTCTTTGTATGTAGCTGTCCAGTTTTCCCAATATCATTTATTTAAGAGACTGTCCTTTCCCATTGTATATCCTTTCTTTTTTGTCATAGGTTAATTAGCCATGTAAGTGTGAGTTTATTTCTGTGCTCTATATTCTGTTCCACTGATCTGTGAGTGTTTTTATGCCAGTACCATACTGTTTCAATAAATATAGCTTTGTAATATGGATTGAAATCAGAGAGAGTGATTTCTCCAGTTTTGTTTTTCTTTCTTAAGATTGATTTGGCTATTTATATTTCCATACAAATTTTAGAATTATTTGGTTCTGAGGAAAATGCCATTGATCTTTTTACTGTGGTTGTATTGAAGCTGTAAATTGCCTTTAGTAGTGTGGTCATTTAACAGTATTGATTCTTCCATTGCAAGAGTATAACATCTTTCCATCTGTTTGAATCATCTTTAGTTTTTCTTCAAAATCTGGTTTTCTGACTACAGGTTTTGTATCTTTTTCATACAATTATAAGTGGGGTTGCTTTCTGAATTTCTCTCTCTGATACTCCATTGTTAGTGTGTAGAAACACCAGATTTATGTATGTATTTTTTTTATCCTGCATCTTTACTAAATTTATTGAGTTCTTGTAGTTTTTTGGTAATGTCCTTGGGATTTTCTATGAAATAGTATGTCACCTGCAATCAGTGACAGTTTTACATCTCCCTTTCTGATTTGGATTCCTTTCATCTCTTGTCTAATGGCTGTGTCTATGACTTCCAATAGTATGTTGAAGAAAAGTGGTTGGATTAGGGATCCTTGTCCTATTCTATATCTTTCAGGAAATGCTTTCAGCTTTTCACTGCTGAGTATGATGTTAGCTTCATGAGAAATAGATGGGAAAACAGTGGAAACAGTGTCAGACTTTATTTTTCTGGGCTCCAAAATCACTACAGATGGTGATTGCAGCCATGAAATTCAAAGACGCTTACTCCTTGGAAGGAAACTTATGACCAACCTAGGTAGCATATTCAAAAGCAGAGACATTACTTTGCCAACAAAGGTCTGTCTAGTCAAGGCTATGGTTTTTCCAGTGGTCATGTTTGGATGTGAGAGTTGGACTGTGAAGAAAGCTGAGCACTGAAGAATTGATGCTTCTGAACTGTGGTGTTGGAGAAGACTCTTGAGAGTCCCTTGGACTGCAAGGAGATCCAACCTGTCCATCCTAAAGGACATTAGTCCTGGGTGTTCATTGGAAGGAATGATGTCAAAGCTGAAACGCCAATATTTTGGCCACCTGACGTGAAGAGCTGACTCATTGGAAAAGACTCTGATGCTGGGAAAGATTGAAGGTGGGAGAAAAAGGGGATGACAGAGGATGAGATGGTTGCATGGCATCACCGACTCAATGGACATGGGTTTGGGTGGACTCCGGAAGTTGGTGATGGACAGGGAGGCCTGGTCAGACACGACTGGGCAACTGAACTGAACTGAACTGATGATGTTAGCTGTAAGCTTTGGGCTTGTCATATATGGCCTTTATTTGTCTATTTAGTTTAATTGAAGTATAGTTGATTCATAATGTTTTGCATGTACAGCAAAATGATTCAGTATATATATATATATATATACTTTCCATATTATGTTCCATTATATGTTAGTAAAAGATATTGTATATAGTTCCCTGTGTTATACAGGATATCCTTGTTGTTTATCTATTTTATATATGGTGTGTGTGTGTGTGTGTGTGTGTGTATGCGTGTGTGCTCAGCTGTGTCTGACTCTTTGTGATCCCATGGACTGCAGCCTGCAAGGTTCCTCTGTCCATGGGATTTTCCTGGCAAGAATACTGGAGTAGGTTACCATTTCCTCCTCCAGGGTGTCTTCCTAACCCAGGGATTGAACATGCATCTCCTGCATTGCAGGCAGTTCTTTACCACTGAGCCACTGGGGAAGCCCCTATTTTATATATAGTAGTGTGTATCTGTTAATCCCAAATTCAAAGTTTATCCCTCCCCCTCTTTCCACTTTTGGTAATTAACTCTTTGTGACCTCGGACTGTAGCCCACCAGACTCCTCTGTCCATGAAATTTTCTAGGCAAGGATACTGGAGTGGGTTGCCATTTCCTATTCCAGGGGATCTTCCTGACCTAGAGATCAAACTCATATCTTTTGCATCTCCTGAATTGGCAGGTGGATTCTTTACCACTCGTGCCACCTGGAAAGCCCTTTAGATCAGATCAGTTGCTCAGTCGTGTCTGACTCTTTGCGACCCCATGAATCGCAGCACGCCAGGCCTCCCTGTCCATCACCAACTCCCAGAGTTCACTCAGACTCATGTCCATCGAGTCAGTGACGCCATCCAGCCATCTCATCCTCTGTTGTCCCCTTCTCCTCCTGCACCCAATCCCTCCCAGCATCAGAGTCTTTTCCAATGAGTCAACTCTTCACATGAGGTGGCCAAAGTACTGGAGTTTCAGCTTTAGCATCATTCCTTCCAAAGAAATCCCAGGGCTGATCTTCTTCAGAATGGACTGGTTGGATCTCCTTGTAGTCCAAGGGACTCTCAAGAGTCTTCTCCAACACCACAGTTCAAAAGCATCAATTCTTTGGTGCTCAGCCTTCTTCACAGTCCAACTCTCACATCCATACATGACCACAGGAAAAACCACAGCCTGGACTAGACGAACCTTTGTTGGCAAAGTAACGTCTCTGCTTTTGAATATGCTATCTAGGTTGGTCATAAGTTTCCTTCCAAGGAGTAAGCGTCTTTTAATTTCATGGCTGCAGTCACCATCTGCAGTGATTTTGGAGCCCAGAAAAATAAAGTCTGACACAGTTTCCACTGTTTCCCCATCTATTTCCCATGAAGTGATGGGACCAGGTGCCATGATCTTCATTTTCTGAATGTTGAGCTTTAAGCCAACTTTTTCACTCTCCACTTCACTTTCATCAAGAGGCTTTTTAGTTCCTCTTCACTTTCTGCCCCTTATGTAGCCATTAATCCCACAGGCTTCCCTGGTGGTTCAGATGATAAAGAGACCACCTGCAATTTGAGAGACCTGGGTTTGATCCCTAGGTTGGGGAAAATCCAGGTTTATCCCTCTCCTTCTTTCCACTTTGGTAAATATAGGTTTATTTTCTATGTCTTAGAAATAACACTATTTCTGTTTTGTAAGTAAGTCCATTTGTACTGGGATTTTTTAATATTCTGAATATAAGTGATATGATATTTTTCTCTCTCTGTCTGACTTTATTCACTTAGTATGATAATCTCTAGGACCAGCCATGTTTGTTTAAATGGCATTACTTCATCCTTTTTTATATCTGAGTAATAAACTATTGTATATAGATACCACATTTTCTTTATCCATTCATCTGTCAATGGATACTTAGATTGCCTTTCATATCTTGGCTGTTGTAATTAGTGCTGCTATGGATGTTGAAATGCATGTTTCCTTTTAAATTATGGTTTTCTCTCTGTGTATGTCCAGAAGTGAGATTGGAGGATCACACGGCAACTCTATTTTTATCTTTTATTGTGTTGTTTTCCATAGTGGCTTTACAAATTTGCATTCCCACCAGCAGTGTAGAAGGTTCCCTTTTCTCCACAGCCTCTCCATCATTTATTGTTTGTAGTCTTTTTGATGATGGTCATTTTGACCAGCATGAGGTAATACTTTATTGTGGTTTTTGTTTGCATCTCTATAATATTTAGCAATCTTGAGCATCTTTCTGTTGGCCATCTGTATGTCTTCTTGTAGAAATGTCTATTTATATCATCTCCCCAATTTGATTTTTTTTTTTTTTTTGCTAATATCGAGCTGTTTGAGCTGCTTGTATATTTCAGAAATCTGTCAGTAGTATATTCACAAATATTTGTCTTATTCCATAGTTTGTCTTTTCATTTTGTTTATGGTTTTCTTTGCTGTGCAAAAGCTTTTAAATTTAATTAGATCTCATTTGCTTGTTTTTGTTTTTGTTTCCATTACTGTAGGGGATGGATTCAAGAACATATTGCTGTGATTTAAATCAAAGATTGTCCAGCTGATACTTTCCTCTAGGAGTTTTATAGTATCTGTTCTTACATTTAGATCTTTAATACATTTTGAGTTTATTTTGGCATATGGTACTACAGTGTTCTAGTTGCATTCTTTTACATGTAGTTGTCCAGTTTTCCCAACACCACTTATTGAAGAGATTGTCTTTTCTTCATTATATAGTTGTATATTCTTTGTCATAAATTAATTGACCATAGGTGCATGGGTTTATTTCTGGGCTTTCTATGTTTTTCATTGATCTATACTTCTGTTTTTGAGCCAGTATCATACTATTTTGATCACTGTAGCATTTTAGTATAGTCTGAAGTCAGTAAGTGTTATTCTTTCAGATCTGTTTTTCTTCCTCAAGATTTTATATGCTGCTTGAGGTCTTCTGTGTTTTCAAGCAAATTTTTAAATTTTTGTTTCAGTTCTGTGAAAAAATGTGAGTGGTAATTTGATAGGAATTGCATTGATTTATACATTGCCTTTCTTAGTATGGTCATTTTAAAACTATTGATTCCTTTAATCTAAGAATGTGGTACATTTTTCATTCCATTTATGTCATCTTCCATTTCTTCTATCAGAATTTTATACTCTTCAGAGTGCAAGTCTTTTGTATCCTTAGGTAAGTTTATCCCTAGGTATTTTATTCTATTTGATGTGATGGCAAATATCTATTTATGGTATTTCATTTTAGGCTATATAAATGAAGCATATATCTGTATATTAATTTTGCATCCTACAACTTTACTGAATTCATTGATGAGCTCTAGTAGTTTTCTGGTAGTGTCTTTAGAATTTTCTATGTACAGTATCATGCCAATTGCAAATGGCTGTTTTAATTCTTCCTTTCCAATTTGGATTCCTCTTATTTCCTTTTCTTCTCTGATTGCTGTGACTAGGACTCTCAAAACTATGTTGAACAAAAGTAGTGAGAGTAGGCCATTTGTCTGCTCTTGATCTTAGAGGGAGTATTTTCAACATTTCACCATTGATTATATCATTAGCTGTAGGTTTGTCATACATAGCCTTTATATTGAGATATGTTTTGTCTATGCTCACTTTCAGGAGAGTTTTTTTTTTTATCATAAATGTATGCTGAATTTTATTTAAAAAATTTGTTGCATCTTTTGAGATGTTCATATGGTTATTGTTCTTTAATTTGTCTATGTAATTATCATGTTGATTAACTTGAGGATACTGACAAATCTTTGAATCCCTGGGATAAATCCCACTTGATCATTGTGTATAATCATACACAATGTATGACTTTAATGTATTGTTGGAATCAGTTTGCAAGTATTTTGCTGAAGATTTATTTTTTAATTTATATTCATCAGTGATAGAGGCTTATGATGTTCCTTTTTTGTGATATTTTTGTCTGGTTTTGGTATCAGGGTGATTGCAGTGTCATAAAATAAGTTTTGAAGTGTTCCTTCCTCTGCAATTTTTTGGAATACTTTGAGAAGGATAGGCATGAACACTTCTCTAAATTTTTGGTAGATTTCACCTCTGTGAAGTGGCCCTGGACTTCTGGCTATTGGGATTTTTAAAATTCCTGCTTGAATTTCATTACTGGTATTCTGTTCATGTTTTCTGTTTCTTCCTAATTCAGTCTAGGGTGATGGTACTGTCTAAGAATTTGTCCATTTTTTCTAGGTTGTCCATTTTATTGGAATATTGTTGCCCATAGTAATCTATTGATCCTTTATATGTCTGTGATGTAGGCTGTAGCTTCTTCTTTTCATTTCTGATTTATTAATTTGAGTCCTCTTCCCTTTCCCTCTCAATTTCTCTTTTTATGGCTATTAATATTTGTCTTATTTATTGACTGATCCTATATTGGGTGTATTGTTGTTTAGTCACTAAGTCGTGTCCAACATTTTGCGATCTGCAGCATGCCAGCCTTCTCTGTCCTTCACTATCCCCTGGAGTTGGCTTAAACCCATGTCCATTGAGTAGGTGATGCCATCCAACTATCTCATCCTCTGTCAGCCCCTTCTCCTCTTGCCCTCAGTCCTTCACAACATCAAGGTCTTTTCCAATGAGTCGGCTCTTCACACTAGGTGACTGAAGTATTGAAGCTTTAGCTTCAGCATCAGTCCTTCCAATGAATATTCAGGGTTGATTTCCTTTAATAGGAGAAGGAAATGGCAATCCACTCCAGTACTATTGCCTGGAAAATCCCATGGACAGAGGAGCCTTATAGGCTACAGTCCATGGGGTCACAGAGAGTCGGACAAAACTGAGCGACTTCACATTCCTTTAATATTGACTGATTTGATTTCCTTGCTGCCTAAGGGATTGTCAAGAGTCTTCTCCAGCACCACAATTAGAAAGCATCAATTCTTTGGTGCACAGCCTTCTCTATGGTCCAATTTGCACATCTGTACATGACTACTGGAAAACCATAACTTGGACTAGACAGACCTCTGTCAGCAAAGTGATGTCTCTGCTGTTTAATATGCTGTCTAGGTTTGTCAAACCTTTCCTTCCCAGGAGCAAGTGTCTCCATGGCTACAGTCACCATATGCAGTGATTTTGGAGCCCAAGAAAATGAAATATGTCACCATTTCCACTTTTACCCCATATATTTGCCATAAAGTGATGGGACTGGATACCATGATCTTCATTTTTGAATGTTGTTTTTAGCCAGCTTTTAACTCTCCTCTTTAACCCTCGTCAAGAGACTCTTTAGTTCCTCTTCACTTTCTGTCATTGGAGTGGCATCATCTGCCTTTCTGAGGTTGTTGGTATTTCTCCCGGCAACCTCAATTGATTCATACGTATTTATAATTGTTAATACAATTGAATGTGTTAATCCCTGGTCACTATGTAATGTCCTTCCATGACTATTTTAACATTCTTTATTTTAAAGTTGATTTTGCCTGACATGAGTGTGGCTACTCCAACTTTTTGTTGATTTCCATTTGCATGGTGTAACTTTTCCATCCGTTCACTTTTCCATCCATTCACTGTCAGTATGTATGTGTCTCTAGATCTGAAGTGGGTCTCTTAGTTCAGTTCAGTTCAGTTCAGTTCAGTCACTCACTCGTATGTGACTCTTTGTGACCTCATGAATCTCAGCATGCCATGCTTCCCTGTCCATCAGCAACTCCTGGAGTTCACCCAAACTCATCTGCATCGAGTTGGTGATGCCATTCAGCCATCATGCTCTGTCGTCCTCTTCTCCTCCTGCCCCCAATCCCTCCCAGATCTGGGACTTTTCCAATGAGTCAACTCTTTGCATGAGGTGGCCAAAGTACTGGAGTTTCAGTTTTAACATCAGTCCTTCCAAGAACACTCAGGACTGGTCTCCTTTAGGATGGACTGGTTTGATCTCCTTGCAGTACAAGGGACGCGCAAGAGTCTTCTCCAGCACCACAGTTCAAAAGCATCAATTCCTCAGCACTCAGCTTTCTTCACAGTCCAACTCTCACATCCATACATGACCACTGGAAAAACCACAAACTTGACTAGATGGACCTTTATTGGCAAAGTAATATCTCTGCTTTTTAATATGCTATCTAGGTTGGTCATAACTTTCCTGCCAAGGAGTAAGTGTCTTTTAATTTCATGGCTGCAGTCACCATCTGCAGCGATTTTGGAGCCCCCCAAAATAAAGTCTGACACTGTTTCCCCATCTATTTCCCATGAGTGATGGAACCAGATGCCATGATCTTATTCTGAATGTTGTGCTTTAAGTCAACTTTTTCACTCTCTTCTTTCACTTTCATCAGAGGCTTTTTAGTTCCTCTTCACTTTCTGCCATAAGGGTGGTGTCAACTCCATATCTGAGGTTATTGATATTTCTTCCGGCAATCTTGATTCCAGCTTGTGCTTCTTCCAGGCCATGGTTTCTCATGATGTAATCTGTATAGAAGTTAAATAAGCAGGATGACAAAACACAGCCTTGATGTACTCCTTTTCCTATTTGGAACCAGCCTGTTGTTCCATGTCCAGTTCTAACTGTTGCTTCCTGACCTGCATATAGGTTTCTCAAGAGGCAGGCCAGGTGGTCTGGCATTCCCATCTCTTTCAGAATTTTCCATAGTTTATTGTGATCCACAGAGTCACAGGCTTTTGCATAGTCAATAAAGCAGAAATAGATGTTTTTCTGGAACTCTCTTGCTTTTTCCATGATCCAGCGGATGTTGGCAATTTGATCTCTTGTTCCTCTGCCTTTTCTAAAACCAGCTTGAACATCTGGAAGTTCCCAGTTCACATATTGATGAAGCCTGGCTAGGAGAATTTTGAGCATTATTTTGCTAGCGTTGTGGGATGAGTGCAATTGTGCGGTAGTTTGAACATTCTTTGGCATTGCCTTTCTTTGGCATTGGAATGAAAACTGACCTTTTCCAGTCCTGTGGCCACTGCTGAGTTTTCCAAATTTGCTGGCATATTGAGTGCAGCACTTTCACAGCATCATCTTCCAGGATTTGAAATAGCTCAACTCGAATGCCATCACCTCCACCAGCTTTGTTCATAGTGATGCTTTCTAAGGCCCACTTGACTTTGCATTCCAGGATGTCTGGCTCTAGGTCAGTGATCACACCATTGTGATTATCTGGGTCGTGAAGATTTTTTTGTACAGTTCTTCTGTGTATTCTTGCCACCTCTTCTTAATATCTTCTGCTTCTGTTAGGTCCATACCATTTCTGTCCTTTATCGAGCCCATCTTTGCATGAAGTGTTCCCTTGGTATCTCTAACATTCTTGAAGATATCTCTAGTCTTCTCCATTCTGTTATTTTTCTCTATTTCTTTGCATTGATCACTTAGGAAGGCTTTCTTATCTCTCCTTGCTATTCTTTGGAACTCTGCATTCAAATGGGAATATCTTTCCTTTTCTCCTTTTCGTTTTGCTTCTCTTCTTTTCACAGCTATTTGTAAGGCCTCCTCAGACAGCCATTTTGCTTTTTTCATTTCTTTTCCATGGAGATGGTCTTGTCTCCTGTACAGTGTCACGAACCTCCGTCCATAGTTCATCAGGTACTCTGTCTATCAGACCTAGTCCCTTAAATCGTTTTCTCACTCTGTATAATCATAAGGGATTTGATTTAGGTCACACCTGAATGGTCTAGTGGTTTTCACTACTTTCTTCAATTTAAGTCTGAATTTGGCAATAAGGAGTTCATGATCTGAGCCACAGTCAGCTCCCTGTCTTGTTTTTGCTGATTGTATAGAGCTTCTCCATCTTTGGCTGCAAAGAATATAATCAATCTGATTTCGGTGTTGATGATCTGGTGATGTCTATGTATAGAGTCTTCTCTTGTGTTGTTGGAAGAGGGTGTTTGCTATAACCAGTGCATTTTCTTGGCAAAACTCTATTAGTCTTTGCCCTGCTTCATTCCGTATTCTAAGGCCAAATTTGCCTGTTACTCCAGGTATTTCTTGACTTCCTAGTTTTGCATTCCAGTCCCCTATAATGAAAAGGACATCTTTTTTGGGAGTTAGTTCTAAAAGGTCTTCATAGAACCATTCAACTTCAGATTCTTCAGTGTTACTGGTTGGAGCATAGACTTGGACCACTGTGATATTGAATGGTTTGCCTTGGAAATGAACAGAGATCATTCTGTCGTTTTTGAGATTGCATCCAAGTACTGCATTTCGGACTCTTTTGTTGACCATGATGGCCACTCCATTTCTTCTAAGGGATTCCTGCCCACAGTAGTAGATATAATGACCATCTGAGTTAAATTCACCCATTCCAGTCCATTTTAGCTCGCTGATTCCTAGAATGTTGACACTCACTCTTGCCATCTCCTTTTTGACCACTTCCAATTTGCCTTGATTCATGGACCTAACATTCCAGGTTCCTATGCAATATTGCTTTTTACAGCATTGGACCTTGATGCTATCACCAGTCACATCCACAACCGGGTGTTGTTTTTGCTTTGGCTCCATCCCTTCATTCTTTCTGAAGTTATTTCTCCACTGACCTCCAGTAGCATATTGGGCACCTACCGACCTGGGCAATTCCTCTTTCATTATCCTATCATTTTGCCTTTTCGTACTGTTCATGGGGTTCTCCAGGCAAGAATACTGGAGTGGTTTGCCATTCCCTTCTCCAGTGGACCACATTCTATCAGACCTCTCCACCATGACCCATCCATCTTGGCTGGCCCCATATGGCATGGCTTAGTTTCATTGAGTTAAACAAGGCTGTGGTTCATGATCAGATTGGCTAGTTTTCTGTGATTATGGTTTCAGTGTGTCTGTGTTCTGATGCCCTCTTGCAACACCTACCATCTCACTTGGGTTTCTCTTATCTTTGAAATGGGGGTATCTCTTCATGGCTTCTCCAACAAAGTGCAGTCACTGCTCCTTACCTTGGATGAGGTCACCCCTCCTTACCTTGAACGTGGGTCTCTTATAGATTGCACAAATACGGGTCTTATTTTGTATGCATTCAGCCAACCTTTGTCTTTTGGTTGGAATTTTGTCCACTTACATTTAAGGAATTGTCAATATGTATTTCTTATTTCCATTTTCTTAATCGTTTGGATTTGTTTTAGCAGGTCTTTCCCTCCTCCTCTTGTTCTCTTATGATTTAATGAGTATATTTAGTGTTATGTCTGGACTCTTTTTTCTTATTTGTGTATATATCTATTATAGATTTTTGGTTTGAAGTTACCTTGATGTTTTTGCATAGTAGTCTTTTGCATATACATACATGCGATTGTTTTATACTGAGCCTCTATACTCCAGACACTGCTAGGCACTTGGCATACATCAGCAAGCAAAGCAGACAAAGATATATGTGCCTCTGTTCAGGCTAATGTACTATTGTTGGGAAGAGGAAAACAATAAGCAGAAAGCAAGCAAACTCTATAATGGATTACAAGGCATTTGGTGCTCTGGAAAAATAAAACTCCATGGTTGTATAAGAGGATTGAGTGTAAGGGGTAGGAGGTAGCATCTGGTTGAATATTATGCAGGATCATCTAGGCTGGCTTCATAGAGAAGGCAAAAATTTGAGTAATGAATTGAAGGACGTGAGGATTTGGCCAAATAGATATTTGAGACAAGTGATATTAAATGACATAATAGCTAGAGCAAGGCCTTAAGATGGAAGCTTGTCTAGTGTCTTGGTATGTTCAAGGACTTGCAGAAAGACCAGTATAAAATGAGTTATTAAGTATTTTGAGGATGTCAGGAAAACAAAGAAGAAGGAAACTTTGTGAACCATTGTAAAGACTTTGGCTTTTACCCTATGCAAAATGGGAAGCCATTGGAAGATTCTGGGCAGAGAAATAACATGATTTGACTTAAACTTTAAAAGGACCACACATCATACCATTTACATTCTTACCATGTACTGTTCATTTTCTTTTCCCCTGCAAGAAAACATAAGCCTCAAGAGGGGCACATATATCTTTGACTGCTTTATTCATTTGTATGCCAATCAGGGGCTCTAATACATAGTGGGGGTTCAGTATATAGTTGATTAACAAAGGAATGAATATGTCAATGTCTTGGATCACTCTGCTCCAATATAGATCGTTGAAAATAACCTATAGTGAACAAGGGTAAAACCAGGAACACCAGTTGAGTGGCTGCTGCCATAACCCAGATGAGAAACAATGTGTCTTGGATAGTGGAAATGGAGGTGGTAAAAGCGGTTGGTTGGATTTTGGTATATTTAAAGGTATAGCCAAGGGGACCTCCTGATGAGTTGGATGTAGCATGTTCTAAAAAATAGTTAAGGATGAGGCCAAAATTTGATGGGAGAACCTGGAGAGAATCATCAATTGAACTGGAGAAGGCTACATTTGGAGAAGATTTTGGGGAGTGAAGAGGTGAAATTAAAAATTTATCTGGGACATTTGAGTATCAGCTATCCATTAGTAACCTCAGTGGAAATGCCCAGAAGAGTATGAGTCAGAGGTTTGTGAGAGAGGTCTGACCTGTCTCAAAGAATTTATTGAGGGCTGTCATCATTAATATCCCCACTTCCATTGTATTATCTTTTTAAACTGAATACAAAAGGTTAGATGATCATGAACCCACTTTTAATCTGTACTGGACATGTCCTGACCAGTGATGATGTCATTTTTATTCCTCCCTCTTGTCATACTGCCTGGATTAGTCGGCAAGATTCATCTCATCCAACAGAATCGTTCTGTCCTGAACTTCTCCTGGGGTCTGGGTAGGTGTTGAGAGCTTGGAAGAAGAAATATAGAGCAGTCTACTCCTTTTGACCATCTTATGCTAGATGTCTCATCTCTAGCTCACATTATAGTTCTGATAGATAACTACAGAAATCAGTAATTGCCAGGATTCCCTCATGTCTTGTCCAGTGCATTCCTCAGAAAAGTCTGTTATATTCTCAGTAAAGCTGAAAAAAATTTAAGTTATAATCATAATACATTATATTAGTTTCATGTGTACAACATAATGATTTTTTATTGGTGTCCATTGTGAAATTATCACAATAGGTCTAACTAACAGCCATCACCATACTTAATTACAACATTTTTTTAAGTGAGAACTTATATATCCTCATAGTAGCTTTAAAATATGTAAAATTTCAGTAAAGCTAGAGACTATTCAGTTCATGCATCTCCTGGGAGCTTTTATCTGATGGTGGTGATATTGCTGTTTCCCCACAGCCGGGTTTATGCTTTCTATTCATTAAAAATAAAACAGAAAGAAAGAAACCTGAACAACACATTGCTTGGGGATTCTTATGTTGCAAGTAAAACCATAAGTAAAAAATAAGAAAATATTAAGATAAAATCATATCAGTGGTTGTTTCTTGGGGATGAGAGGGATATAAATTTAAGAAGCACATAGGAAGCTTCAAAGGTATTAGGCATCTTCTATTTCTATACTTGGGTAATTTTCATGGCTTTTATCATTATTCTTTATACATAGTTTCTACTCTTATCTATGCATGATACATTTCCAAATAAAAACTAAATTTAAAAATGACAAA
Organism: Bos indicus; assembly: GCF_029378745.1. Lineage (NCBI taxonomy): Eukaryota > Metazoa > Chordata > Mammalia > Artiodactyla > Bovidae > Bos > Bos indicus. The sequence continues at coordinate 3,948,600 of NC_091765.1, forward strand.
AAATATAAAAGGGAGAAGATTACTTAGAAAATAAAGGGTACAGACAGCTCTTCTCTATGAATTTGCACAGTGAAGGAAGTAGCAGGTATAGAAATTAGTCTTCTCAAAGAAGTTCTGTGGGCTTCTTTGAGAAGACGAATGTGGGTCAATTGTGCCAAGCAGGAGATAAAGATTTGATCCCTGGGTCAGGAAGATCCCTTGGAGAAGGAAATGATAACCCATTCCAGTATTCTTGCCGGAGAAGGCAATGGCACCCCACTCCAGTACTCTTGCTTGGAAAATCCCATGGGCGGAGGAGCCTGCTGGCTGCAGTCCATGGGGTCGCTAAGAGTCGGACACGACTGAGCAACTTCCCTTTCACTTTTAACTTTCATGCACTGGAGAAGGAAATGGCAACCCACTCCAGTGTTCTTGCCTGGAGAATCCCAGGGACGGGGGAGCCTGGTGGGCTGCCGCCTATGGGGTCGCACAGAGTCGGACACGACTGAAGTGACTTAGCAGCAGCAGTATTCTTGCCTGGGAAATTTTACGGACAGAGGAGCCTCCTGGGCTTCAGTCCATGGGGTTGCAAAAGAGTCAGACACAGTGTATCAACTTCATCACCTCCACCACCACCACCACCACCACCACCACCACCACCACCACCACGGAGTTCTAGTTAAGGCTACTAAATTGTTATCAATAGTCAGAAAAAGCAGGAGTAAGAATGTGTTGTGTTGGCATATTCGTCTTCATTGGTTCTTGCTCTAACAAAAACTTGGAACACTGAACCACTTTTAGCTCAAATGGATCCTCAAACTAGTTACAGCTCAGTTACAGCTCAGAGCGGAAGCAGGCAGCAGGCTTCCAAGACACAAGAGTGGGCTGATCCAGGAGCAGCCCCAGTTCCTCTAGGCTTCCCTTTTTATACTTGCTATCTCCTTCGCCTGGAGCCTGATCGGTTATGCCTTTTGCAAAATAGGGTATTCACCTGATTGGTTACATCCAGAGCCAGTCAGGAAAGGAGTTGTGTTTCGCCAGTTGTTGTTCACTCACTAAGTCCTTTCAGACTCTTTGCGACCCCATGAAATGAAGCATGCCAGCCTTCCCTGTCCTTCACTATCTCACAGAGTTTGCTCAAACTCATGTCCATTGAGTCAGTGATGCTATGTAACAATCTCATCTTCTCCCACCCCCTTCTCTTCTTGTCCTCAATCTTTCCCAGCATGAGGGTCTTTTCCAATGAATCAGCTCTTTGCATCAGGTGGCCAAAGTATTGGAGCTTCAGCTTCAGCATCAGTCTTTCCAATGAATATTCAGGGTTGATGTCCTCAAGGATTGACTTGTTTGAGCTTGCAATCCAAAGGACTTTCAGGAGTCTTCTCCAGCACCACAGTTCAAAGGCATCAATTCTTCAGCACTCAGCCTTCTTTATGGTCCAACTCTCACATGTTTACATGACTGCTGGAAAAACCATAGCATTGACTGTATGATCCTTTGTTGGCAAAGTGATGTCTCTATATTTTAATACGCTGTCTAGGTTTTCATAATTTTTCTTCCATGGAGCAAGTGTCTTTTAATTTTGTGACTGCACTCACCATCCACAGTGATTTTGGAGCCCAAGAAAATAAAATCTATCACTGTTCCCACTTTATCCCCAATTATTTACCATGAAGTAATGGGACTGGACGTTATGATCTTCGTTTTTTGAATGTTGAATTTTGAGCCAGCTTATTCACTCTACTCTTTCACACTTATCAAGAGACTCTTTAGTTCTTCTTGGCTTTAAGCTCTTAGAGTCATATCATGTGTGTATCTAAAGTTGTTGATATTTCTCCTGGCAATCTTGATTCTAGCTTGTGGTTTACCCAGCCTGGCATTTCACCTGAGGTACTCTGCAAAGAAGTTAAATAAGGAGGGTGACAATATACAGCTTTGACGTACTCCTTTCCTGGTTTATGCCCTATGCAAATAGGGGATGGTACCAACATTCACCAGATTGGTTATGCCCAGGACCAGAGGTTCTTACTCAGATCCCCAACTTCCCCTTTCTTCTGCCTTTTTTCTTTTTTTTCTCCATCTATGTGATTTTGCCATCTTGGACTCCTTTCCCCCCCCCTATTCTAACTACCTGACAAAAGGATGAGTGAGGGATAGGGGGAAAAAATGGGATGGTAAGTTGACAAAGTCCATTCTTACTTCTTCCTGGAGTACACAAAGTGACTGGGAGTGTGGCAAGAATGCAAATTCTAAAGAAATTGAAAAAGCTTTGTCTGCTGGTGTCTAGGGCTCTTGGAATAGACTTTTGCATCCCAGAATAGTAATATTCTCTTTATTCTGACATTTATGGATGTGTGGAAAGTGTATCAGTCAAACACTGTTGCATAATAAATTATTCCAAAACTCTGTGGCATAAAATGGCAACTATTTGTTTAACTCATGATTATGTGAGTTGCCAGTTTGACATAGGCTCAGCTGAGTGCTTTTTCTGGTCTTGTCTGGTCTCATTCATACGTCTATAGCTAGTTGCTGGGTCAACTGAGGGTTGAATGAACAAGACTGTAGCATATGATAGCACCTCTTTGTTCCTTTTCATCTCTTGTGCTCAGTTGGGCTATCCCGGATATTTAGTGTTAGTCCAACTGTAGTTAGTAAGTTAGTTGTGTCCAGCTGTTTGCATCCTCATGGATAGTAGCCTGCCAGGCTCCTCTGTCCATGGAATTCTCCAAGCAAGAATGCTGGAGTGGGTAGCCATTCCCTTCTCCAGGGAATCTTCCCAACCCAGGAATCAAACCTGGGTTTCCCTCATTGCAGGCAAATTCTTTACTGCCTGAACCACCAGGGAGAGCCCAATCCAAGATGTTTACTTGGCAGCTAATTAGGCTTCCAAGAGAATGAACAAAAGCTTGGTGGGGAATGTTACAAAGTACCATGTTACAAAGGCTGTAGATACAGAAAGAGAAATTATTGCACTAACTTTGGTGAAAAATCTGCCATAGTAAGTATTTCCATCTTTCTGATTATTCCTTGCCTATCAATCATAAAGGGAAGCCTTTCAATCCATATATCCTACCTATGTGCTCAGAGCCAAAGTCACATTCCTATTCAAAAGAGAATCAGTACAAAAAATGGCAGAAGAAGTCTACACCATTTACCTAATTAGCATAGTTCTCTAGTTCTTATTTATGACTACAAATAGGCTACCAAGAAATAGCAAATTTTGGAGAAAAATAAAGCAGTCCAAATGAGAAAGACCAAGACAAAAAATCAAATACCTGATACCAGCACCAAAAGAGGAAAATCAAGGGGCAAAATAAGTAATTTAAATTAGCATTTCCAGAGAGATATTTGTTGGCTAAGTTAAAAAAAATTAAGTGACATATATGCATGGTAAAAATTCAATTTATATGGTAGTTCCCCTGCTATGCCCAGGTCCGAGTTCTCTTTCCCAGAGTCAATTACTATTACCTGTGTTTTATTTATCCTTCCAGAATTATAACCCAAGGATATTTGACAAGTAAAATAGTAGCCCACTCTGAGTTAAGATCAATCAGAGAACAATATATTTTTTTAAATTATAAAAATAAATAACTCAAATGAAGATATAATAGACAGATATCAATAGATATAGATAGATGTAGATATAGTAGAGTTTTGAACAAAATTTAAAGTCTTCTTTAATATGTAGAAAAAGACTAAAAGATGGAAAATATGGGAAAAAATGCAGAGACACAGAGATGGTCAATTCAGGAATTTTAATATTTTAAATAAACCATACAAATTGGGTTAGAAATGAGAGAAATAATAGAAAAATTTATATAAATAAAAAAGTTCACATTTTCCTACTGAAATGGTCCACCAAAGGATGACTAGGGTAAATAAGAACACTATTATTTCTAGACACATCTGTATACATTTCAAAACATGATGGGAACAATATTTTGAATGTTTCTGGAATACAGAGAACAACAAAGATTTTGACTTTTTTGCATAAAATTTTATATCAGAAAAGTATAAAATAATAAACTAATTTTTTCAAAGTACTGAAGAAAAATATTTTTAAATCTATAATTTTATACTGAACTCTAAAGATCTAACCTGAGAGCATTTTATTAAACCATGGTTTGGGAGAACAGAGTACTAAGAGAAATCCTCAATTCCTACTGGATAAGAAAGACGAGGTTGGAGTTTGGTGCTACTAAAGTACCTAGGACTTGAGAAGCAAAACCCCAAAGAGGATAGAACCACAGGGAAGAGACCCTCAGAATATCTGTGCAGTCTCCTCTCAGTGCATTCTTCAATTCCTAAATTGTGCAAGTGAAGGACAAGACTCCAAGAAATTTAAGGAGAAAGCAGTGACTGAGAGACTAAAGCCCTGAGCAGCTATTTCAGCAGTAGTGCAATACCGAGGAGAGAAGTCCAGAGTGGCCTTTGTAAAAACCTCAGACTTTATTTTGATCCACAGAAGGCCACCCACTAGGAGTTAGGGCATTTATTAGTTTCCTAGGGTTACATAACAAATTACCACAAACTGAGTGACTTGAAAGAATAAAAAATATATATACATTTCAAAACATGATAGAAACAATATTTCATGGTTTTGGAGGCCAAAGGTCTGGAATCAAGCAGGGTCATGCTCTCTCTGAAGGCTCTGGGGTAGGAGGATACTTCTTTCCTTCTTTCTTCTAGGTGTCCTTGATGCTCCTTGGCTCTGCCTCTCGTCGCAAGCATCCCTCCTGTTTGTCTGTGTTTCCTTATGGACTTCTTGTAAGCACAGAAGTCATTGGATTTAGAGCTCACCCTAACCCAGTATGACTTCATCTAAATTAGTTATATCTGCAAAGACCCTATTTCTAAATAAGGCCACCTGACATAAATGGGAAGGGGGCATTACTGAACCCAGTGTAGACACAATTTAAATATACCAGCCCTAAGAAAACAATAAACCAGACCTCAACAGAATTAGGGAGATCTGTTTATAATCCCTTTATCTGACAATAGAAAATTTGGTTTATTAAAAATTGCATTAATTGGATTATATCTGGCATCCATTCAAAAATTATGATGTATATATAAAAAGAAATAGAACCAAAATTTTATAACCTAGGAACCAAACAACATGAGTGACACAAATATTATAGTAACCACATTGGGATTTCAAAATAACCAAGAGTCTGATGTTTAAGAAAACAGAGGGGGGGAATGGAGAATTTCAACAGAGAGATAGAATCTATGAAGAAGAGTAAACAGAAATACTGGAACTAAAGGTTCAGTAAGTGAAATGACTAATTCAACACATTTGCTAACAGCAACCGACTCCAGTACAGAGGGGCCTGCTGCTGCTGCTAAGTAGCTTCAGTCGTGTCCGACTCTGTGCGACCCCATAGACGGCAGCCCACCAGGCTCCTCTGTCCCTGGGATTCTCCAGACAAGAATACTGGAGTGGGTTGCCATTTCCTTCTCCAATGCATGAAAGTGAAAAGTGAAAGTGAAGGCGCTCAGTCGTGTCTGATCCTCAGCGACCCCATTGACTGCAGCCTTCCAGGCTCCTCCGTCCATGGGATTTTCAAGGCAAGAGTACTGGAGTGGGGTGCCATTGCCTTCTCTGCTATTGATAACTACCTGAAATGAATCATCAGTATACCCTAGAGTCACTGTGTATTTTGCTTTTTAAGTACAAAATGTAGCAAAAAAAATCAATAGGTAGAAAAATGAATTACTGCTGCAGATACACACACCCACATAAATATACACTGACACACATAGATGCCTCAAAATAACAACAAAAATAAAAATTTTATACCCAAACATATTTCTGGCAGAAACAGTTGATGAGAGAAAGCTTTTCTATGCAGCAATGAAAAGGAATTTGATGTTTTAGTTCTTTAGTAATTATGCTTTCTCTATGAGGCCATTAGGACTACCTCATCAAGTCTCACAGCCCTCATACCACCAAGCCCTCTTATCACCTTACCATCCAAGGCTTTTGGGTCACTTGTCATCACCAGGTTCTTGTCCCATTTTGCTTTATGTATCCTCGAATGTGAGCTGCTCCTTTCAGTGTGTCCTCTTAATCCTTCCATTGAGTTTAACGAAATTTAAACCATCTGTAATACACAAAGTTCCTTATTTTCTCAACTATTTCCCTGAATGTTTATCTCCTGTTAGCCAGTGAATTCTTGCTCTCACCTGAGGATCCATGTTCCCTTGAAATCTTTGTAATTTGTTTTCAAATCTTTGTTGTTTTCTAATCTTTCTCAAGATATAGCTGGTATATAACATTGCAAATGCTTATATTGCCAAATTTTATGTTTGTATATGTATCCATGAATCTATCATGTAAGACAATGAGCATCCATTGCTGCCTAAATTTTCCTCACAACCCTTTATAGTTCTACTTTCCCATTCTACAGACTTTTTTAATACTCATAATTCATATTCAGAGGTGGGATGTCATTCTTAAGGCTTTCAAGGCACTAATCCTTCCTCCTCTTTCAAAAACCATCTCCTCAGGGTGCTCAGGGTTGGTGCACTGGAATGACCCTGAGGGATGGGATGGGGAGCGAGGTGGGAGGGGGGTTCAGGATGGGGAACACATGTACACCCATGGCTGATTCATGTCAATGTATGGCAAAAACCACTACAATATTGTAAAGTATTTAGCCTCCAATTAAAATAATTAATTTTAAAAAATGTCTCCTTTCGATCTTATGCATACTCTGAGACTATGCTGCTAGTTTTCCTTTCTGTATTATGTTATGTGTCAACCTTCTTTGAACTCATGTTCACCAAAAGCTTTATAAAACTTGGTTCATTGCCTTTTGCTTCACCACAATACCAAACTACCTTATTTTCGCAACTATTCTCAAAAATTAATCATGTGGAGTCAGTCAACGTTTTTTGGATGACTCATCTAACACTGATATCATAATTCCCTTTGCCTCTAGTTATCTCCTCAAGCCTACAGATTTCATGGTACTATCTCAGACATTATCATCATGTTTAACTGGAGCCCCTTCCAAATATTGATTTCAAGCATCCATTCTGACTACTATGGTCTCTCCTTAAAGCCTCCTCTCCTAGGATCCCATTCCAATACTACTTCTTGTAGTATTCAACTTCATCTTCAAAGTGCCTCCAATCTGTTGTCCTTCCAATTACTCATTCATTAATTAAAAATAAAGTCTTCACTCCCTTCTTCACCCAGCTTAAAATTTTATGGTCCAGCAATATAATTACTCTTATACTAACATGTTTAATTCTCTTCTTGTTCTATCATATCTAGAAAAAAAATCAGTCCTAGCTCAACCTGAGTACTGCCTTTTCTGTGCTGAAGCAGCTGAAAGTTCTTTGAGAAAGTCATACAATTCGTGATTCCTATCATTTTTGCAAATCTAAGAGGACATTTAACACCATTTGTCAATCTTATGACACTTCCCTACTTCATTTTCTTTCCTGTTGAATATTCCATGCTTTCTCATCATTGCATCTATAAATAGCCTCTACCTAACCATCTCTGTCAGTAGATAACTTTTCCTGCTATTTATAGGAAATAGAAGTACTCAGAACAGGAGTGCCTATGTTGTCCCATCACTAAATCTAGGTGTCTCCACAGGTTTTATTTACTGATTTTCTTCTTTTGAAAACGGAAACAAGGGGGGGCGGTCTCAAGATGGTGGAGGAATAGGATGGGAGACCAGTTTCTCCCCCATAAATTCATCAAAAGATTATCTGAATGTTGAGCAACTTCCACAAAACAACTTCTGAATGCTGGTGGAGGACACCAGGCACCCAGAAAGGCAGCCCTTTCTCTTCAAAAGGAGGTAGGATAAAATATAAAAGACAAAGAGAGAGACAAGGTTTAGGGATGGAGACCCGTCCTGGGGAGGGAGTCGTAAAGGAGGAGAACTTTCCACACAGTGGGAAACTTTCTCACAGGCAGGTCTGTGGGGAGTTTTGGAATCTCAGAGAGCAACATAACTGGGAGAAAATAAAACCCCACAGAATATGCACCTAACCACAACTGCCAGCTGAGAAGTAGCCCAGATGCTCATGTCTGCCACCAGGGAGTTGGGGCTGGGCAGGGAGGCGTGGACTGCATCATCAGTTCTTAGGGCAAGGACTGGGCCTGAATGCCCTGAGGACAATCTGAGGGAACTAACATGAGATAGCAACCCAAATTGTGGAATTGCCAGAGAGACACACATACACACAAAAAAACCTTTCATGTGAAAGGCTTTAATGCACAGCCAGGCACACTCACAGAACAAAGGATTGAGCAAATACCAAAGGAGAGCTAGCTGGCTGCATGTAGGCTCCTCCCCACCCAGAGTCGGAGAGGCAGGCATGTGACAGCCAGAGCCAGAAGGCAAGGAGCTGCTGTACTCTCAGCCCCAGAGGGCGGCATCCGCCACAAAACTGCGAGCAGGCTCCCAGTTGCTAAGCACGTCTTCCTGGGATCCTGGATGGTTGACATCTGCCAGAAGGGTCACAGCCTGAGATCAGCTCCCCGGAGGAGACACACAGCACAGCATAGATGGTGCTCTCATGGTCCACCCGGGGAACTGAGTGTCTGGGACCAGGGAGGTGATTAAGATGCACAGCTCACCTGGGACAGGGCACTCGCAAAGCACCTGGCCACCTGAGCTTCTCCAACCTGGGAAAGGCACAAAACACACACCCAACTGGGCCTGTGCCCTTGCTGAGTACCTGAGAACCTGAGCAGCTTAGACCTGGGAAGTGTGCAAAACACAGGGCCCACTTGGGATAGTGCCCTTCCAGAGCACCCTGGAGCCTGAGCAGTGTAGACCTGGGAAGCACGTGTCTCCTTGGACTGTGGCAAACCCAGTGTGGTACATACACTGTAAGCACTCCCAACACATACAGTGATATTTGTTTGCAGTGTCCCTCCCTCCCCACAACACAACTGAACAGGTGAGGCTAAATAAGTGACTGCTTTCACCCCTTTGTGTCATGGTGGAAATTAGACACCAAAGAGACTTGCAAACAGAGGAAGCCAAAATAAAGAAGAGGGAGCTGCTCTGGAAGTGAGAGGTGCAACCAATTAAAACCCTGTTGTTAACATTGACTGATCATTGAAGGGGGCCTATAGACCTTGAGAACAAGTACAAGCTGGAAAAAGGAACTATCTGAAACTGAACTGACCCCACACTCCCCACAAAAGCTCCAGAGAAATTCCTAGATATACTTTTACTATTATCACTTTTTAATTTTTTTTTCCAAAATTTAAGTTCTTTATTACTCCTTTAATTTTCATTTTTATAACCTGTTATTACCTTGTCAAAATATTTAATTTTATGGTTGATCTTGTTTTGTATTTTTTATATTGTATTTTTGAGAGTCTAACCTCTATTTTAGATTTTTAATCTTTGCTTTTGGGTATTTGTTATCAATTTTGTACCTTTAAGAATCTAATCTTTAGTATCCATTTTCACTTAAGGATGTGATTACTGGCTTGATTGCTCTCTTCCCCTTTGGACTCTCTCTTTTTATCCCCAGGTCACCTTTATCTCCTTCCTCCCCCTTCTCTTCTCTACTTAACTCTGTGAATCTCTCTGGGTGTTCTGGGCTGTGGAGAATACTTAGGTAACTGATTACTGGCTAGATTGCTCTCTCCCCTTTTGCCCCCCCTCCCCCACCCCACCCCCCGCTTCTCCTCCTGATTACCTCTAACTCCCTCCACCCTCTTCTCATCTGTATGTAACTCTGTGACTCTCTCTGGCTGTTCCTTATTGTGGATAATTGTTTCACCACTAACCTAGATGTTTTATCATCTGTGCTGTATGAATGGAGAAATCTTGAGGCTACTGTAAGAGAAGGACTGAAATCCAGAGGCAGGAAGCTTAACTCCAAAATTTGAGAACATCAGAGAACTCCTGATTCCATGGAACATTAATAGACAAGAGCTTACCCAAAATCTCCATAACTACACTGAAACCAAGCTCCACCCAAGAGCCAACAAGTTCCAGAGCAAGACATACTACACTAATTCTCCAGCAAAGCAGGAACACAACCCTGACCATTAAAACACAGGCTGCCCAAAGCCATGCCAAACCCATACACACCCCAAAACTCACTACTGGACACTTCATTGCATTCCAGAGAGAAGAGATCCAGCTCCACACACCATAAGACAGACACAAGCTCCCCCAACCAGGAAACTTTGACAAGCCACTAGAGCAACTCTACTCACAAGGAGTAGACTCCACAACAAAGAGAAACCATGAACTTCAAGCCTACAGAAAGGGCACCCCAAACACAGCAATATAAACAAGATGAAAAGACAGAGAAATATTCATCAGGCAAAGGAACATGATAAATACTCACCAAACCAAAGGTCATAGGGAGTCTACCTAAAAAAGAATTAAGAAAAATGATAGTAAAGATGATCCAAAATCTTGACAACAAAATGGAGCTACAGATAAATAGACTAGAGACAAGGATTGAGAAGATGCAAGAAATTGTTAACAAGGACCTTTAAGAAAAAGAAGAGTCAATAAATAATGAATAATGCAACAGTAAGATCAAAAGCATTCTGGAGGGAACCAACAGTAGAATAACTGAGGCAGAAAAGAGGATAAATGAGGTGGAAGATAGAAGTGTGGAAATAAATGAAGCAGAGAGGAAAAAAGAATTAAATGAAATGAGGACAATCTTAGAGACCTCTGGGACAATGTTAAACGCCCCAACATTTGAATCATAGGAGTACCAGAAGAAGATGACAAAAAGAAAGAGCATGAGAAAAGACTTGAGGAGATAATAGTTGAAAACTTGGCTAAAATGGGGAAGGAAGTAGCCACTCAAGTCCAAGATCAGAGAGTCCCAAACAGGGTAAACGCAAGGGGAAACACCCCAAGACACATATTAATCAAATTAATGAAGATCAAACACAAAGAGCAAATATTGAAAACAGCAAGGGAAAAGCAATAAATAACACACAAGGGGAATCCCCATAAGGATATCAGCTGATCTTTCAACAGAAACTCTTCAGTCTAGAAGGGAATAGCATGACATACTTAAAGTGATGAAAGAGAAAAACCTGCAACCAAGATTACTGTACCCAGCAAGGATCACACTCAGATATGAAGGAGAAATCAAAAGCTTTACAGAGAAGCAAAAGCTGAGAGAATTCACCACCATCAAACCAGCTCTTAAAAAAATGCTAAATGATCTTCTCTAGACAGGAACAACAGGAGAGGTTTATAAAATTGAACCCCAAACAAAAAGGTAAATGGCAATGGGATCATCAGTTCAGTTCAGTTCAGTTCAGTCGCTCAGTCATCTCCAACTCTTTGTGACCCCATGAATCGTGGCACGCCAGGTCTCCCTGTCCATCACCAACTCCCGGAGTTTACTCAAACTCATGTCCATCAAGTCGGTGATGCAATCCAGCCATCTCATACTCTGTCGTCCCCTTCTTGTCCTGCCCCCAATCCCTCCCAGCATCAAGGTCTTTTCCAATGAGTCAACCAATGAATCAACTCTTCACATCAGGTGGCCAAAGTATTGGAGTTTCAGCTTTACAATCAGTACTTCCAAAGAACATCCAGGGCTGATCTCCTTTAGAATGGACTGGTTGGATCTCCTTGCAGTCCAAGGACCCTCAAGAGTCTTCTCCAACAACACAGTTCAAAAGCATCGATTCTTCGGTGCTCAGCTTTCTTCACAGTGCAACTCTCACATCCATACATGACCACTGGAAAAAGCATAGCCTTAACTAGATGGACCTTTGTTGGCAAAGTAATGTCTCTGCTTTTTAATATGCTGTCTAGGTTGGTCAAAAGCACAGAGGGCTGCGACGGGCGTGCTAAAGCGCAGGCGGCTGCAATGGGCACGCTAAGTGTGGCTGAGAGGAGCCACCCCACGTCCGAGGTCAGGGGCAGAAGCTAGGAGGACCCCATGCCCGAAAGGCGGCGGCCAAGAGGAGTTACCCAACCTCCGAGGTCAGGGGCAGTGGCCGAGAGTACCAGATTGTGATGGCGCAGGAACGGCCGAGAGGAGCCACCCTGCGTCCGAGGTCAGGGGGGTAGGCCGAGAGGACATACCCAGCGTCCGAGGTCAGGGGTGGCGATGAGAGGAGTTACCCCACGTCCGAGGTCAGGAAGGGTGGCAGTGAGGAGATATCACTCGTCCAAGGTAAGGAGCAATGGCTGCGCTTTCTTGGAGCAGCCATGAAGAGATTCCCCACGCCCAAGGTAAGGAAAACCCAAGTAAGACGGTAGGTGTTGCAAGAGGGCATCAGAGGACAAACACACTGAAACCATACTCACAGAAAACTAGTCAATCTAATAATACTAGGGCCACAACCATGTCTAACTCAATGAAACTAAGCCATGCCCGTGGGGCAACCCAAGATGGGCAAGTCATGGTGGAGAGATCTGACAGAATGTGGTCCACTGGAGAAGGGAATGGCAAACCACTTCAGTATCCTTGCCTTGAGAACCCCATGAACAGTATGAAAAGGCAAAATGATAGGATACTGAAAGAGGAACTCCCCAGGTCAGTAGGTACCCAATATGCTACTGGAGATCAGTGGAGAAATAACTACAGAAAGAATGAAGGGATGGAGCCAAAGCAAAAACAATACCCAGCTGTGGATGTAACTGGTGACAGAAGCAAGGTCCGATGCTGTAAAGAGCAATATTGCATAGGAACCTGGAATGTCAGGTCCATGAATCAAGGCAAATTGGAAGTGGTCAAAAAGGAGATGGCAAGAGTGAATGTCGACATTCTAGGAATCAGCGAACTGAAATGGACTGGAATGGGTGAATTTAACTCAGATGACCATTATATCTACTACTGTGGGCAGGAATCCCTCAGAAGAAATGGAGTGGCCATCATGGTCAACAAAAGAGTCCGAAATGCAGTACTTGGATGCAATCTCAAAAACGACAGAATGATCTCTGTTCATTTCCAAGGCAAACCATTCAATATCACAGTAATCCAAGTCGATGCCCCAACCAGTAACGCTGAAGAAGCTGAAGTTGAATGGTTCTATGAAGACCTACAAGATCTTTTAGAACTAACACCCAAAAAAGATGTCCTTTTCATTATAGGGGACTGGAATGCAACAGTAGGAAATCAAGAAACACCTGGAGTAACAGGCAAATTTGGCCTTGGAGTACGGAATGAAGCAGGTCAAAGACTGATAGAGTTTTGCCAAGAAAATGCACTGGTCATAGCAAACACCCTCTTCCAACAACACAAGAGAAGACTCTACACATGGACATCACCAGATGGTCAACACCAAAATCAGATTGATTATATTCTTTGCAGCCAAAGATGGAGAAGCTCTATATGGTCAGCAAAAACAAGATCAGGAGCTGACTGTGGCTCAGACCATGAACTCCTTATTACCAAATTCAGACTTAAATTCAAGAAAGTAGCGAAAACCACTAGACCATTCAGGTATGACCTAAATCAAATCCCTTATGATTATACAGTAAAGTGAAAAATAGATTTAACGACCTAGATGTGATAGATAGAGTGTCTGATGAACTATGGAATGAGGTTGTGACATTGTACAGGAGACAGGGATCAAGACCATCCCCATGGAAAAGAAATGCAAAAGAAGCAAAATGGCTGTCTGGGGAGGCCTTGCAAATAACTGTGAAAAGAAGAGAAGAAAAAAGGAAAGATATAAACATCTGAATGCAGAGTTCCAAAGAATAGCAAGAAGAGATAAGAAAGCCTTCTTCAGCGATCAATGCAAAGAAATAGAGGAAAACAACAGAATGGGAAAGACTAGGGATCTCGTCAAGAAAATCAGAGAAGCCAAAGGAACATTTCATGCAAAGATGGGCTCGATAAAGGACAGAAATGGTATGGACCTAATAGAAGCAGAAGATATTAAGAAGAGATGGCAAGAATACACAGAAGAACTGTACAAAAAAAGAGATTCACGACCCAGATAATCACGATGGTGTGATCACTAACCTAGAGTCAGACATCCTAGAATATGAAGTCAAGTGGGCCTTAGAAAGCATCACTACGAACAAAGCTAGTGGAGGTGATGGAATTCCAGTTGAGCTATTAGAAATCCTGAAAGATGATGCTGTGAAAGTGCTTCACTCAATATGCCAGCAAATTTGGAAAACTCAGCAGTGGCCACAGGACTGGAAAAGGTCAGTTTTGATCCCAAAACCAAAGAAAGGCAATGCCAAAGAATGCTAAAACTACCACACAATTACACTCATCTCACACACTAGTAAAGTAATGCTCAAAATTCTCCAAGCCAGGCTTCAGCAATATGTGAACCGTGAACTTCCTGATGTTCAAGCTGGTTTTGGAAAAGGCAGAGGAACCAGAGACCAAATTGCCAACATCCGCTGGATCATGGAAAAAGCAAGAGAGTTCCAGAAAAGCATCTATTTCTGCTTTATTGACTATGCCAACGCCTTTGACTGTGTGGATCACAATAAACTGTGGAAAGTTCTGAAAGAGATGGAAATACCAGACCACCTGATCTGCCTCTTGAGAAATTTGTATGCAGGTCAGGAAGCAACAGTTAGAACTGGACATGGACTAGCAGACTGGTTCCAAATAGGAAAAGGAGGACGTCAAGGCTGTATATTGTCACCATGTTTATTTAACTTATATGCAGAGTACATCATGAGAAACGCTGGGCTGGAAGAAACACAAGTTGGAATCAAGATTGCCGGGAGAAATATCAATAACCTCAGATATGCAGTTGACACCACCCTTATGGCAGAAAGTGAAGAGGAACTAAAAAGCCTCTTGATGAAAGTGAAAGTGGAGAGTGAAAAGGTTGGCTTAAAGCTCAACATTCAGAAAACGAAGATCATGGCATCGGGTCCCATCACTTCATGGGAAATAGATGGGGAAACAGTGGAAACAGTGTCAGACTTTATTTTTCTGAGCTCCAAAATCACTACAGATGGTGACTGCAGCCATGAAATTTAAAGACGCTTACTCCTTGGAAGGAAAGTTATGAACAACCTAGATAGCATATTCAAAAGCAGAGACATTACTTTGCCGACAAAGCTTCGTCTAGTCAAGGCTATGGTTTTTCCTATGGTCATGTATGGATGTGAGAGTTGGACTGTGAAGAAGGCTGAGCACCAAAGAATTGATGCTTTTGAACTGTGGTGTTAGAGAAGACTCTTGAGAGTCCCTTGGACTGCAAGGAGATCCAACCAGTCCATTCTGAAGATCAGCCCTGGGATTTCTTTGGAAGGAATGATGCTAAAGCTGAAACTCCAGTACTTTGGCCACCTCATGTGAAGAGTTGACTCATTGGAAAAGTCTCTGATGCTGGAAGGTACTGGGGGCAAGAGGAGAAGGGGACAACAGGATGAGATGGCTGGATGTCATCACTGAGTTGATGGACGTGAGTCTGAGTGAACTCCGGGAGTTGGTGATGGACAGGGAGGCCTGGCGTGCTGCGATTCATGGGGTCTCAAAGAGTTAGACACAACTGAGTGCCTGGTCTGATCTGATCTGATCTAGGTTGGTCATAACTTTCCTTCCAAGGAGCAAGCGTCTTTGATTTCATGGCTGCAGTCACAATATTCAGTGATTTTGGAACCCCAAAAAATAAAGTCTGACACTGTTTCCACTGTTTCGCCATCTATTTCCCATGAAGTGATGGGACCAGATGTCATTATCTTCATTTTCTGAGTGTTGAGCTTTAAGCCAACTTTTTCTCTCTCCTCCTTCTCTTCCATCAAGAGGCTTTTTAGTTCCTCTTCACTTTCTGCCATAAGGGTGGTGTCATCTGCATGTCTGAGGTTATTAATATTTCTCCCAGCAATCTTGATTCCAGCTTGTGCTTCTTCCAGCCCAGAGTTTCTCATGATGTACTCTGCATGTAAGTTAAATAAACAGGGTGGCAATATACAGCCTTGATGTACTCCTTTTCCTATTTGGAACCAGTCTGTTGTTCCATGTCCAGTTCTAACTGTTGCTTCCTGACCTGCATACAGGTTTCTCAAGAGGCAGATCAGGTGGTTTGGTATTCCCATCTCTTTCAGAATTTTCCACAGTTTATTGTGATCCACACAGTCAAAGGCTTTGGCATAGTCAATAAAGCAGAAATAGATAATTACCTTTAATATAAATGAGTTAAATGCCCCAACCAAAAGACAAAGCCTGGCTGAATGGATACAAAAACAAGACCCTTATATATGCTGTCTGCAAGAGACCCACCTCAAAACAAGGGACATATACAGACTTAAAGTGAAAGGCTGGAAAAAGATATTCCATGCAAACAGAGACCAAAAGAAAGAAGGAGTAGCAATACTCATATCAGATACAATAGACCTTGGAATAAAAGCCTTGAAAAGAGACAAAGAAGGACACTACATAATCATAAAAGAATCAATCCAAGAAGAATATATAATCATTATAAATATATATGCACCCAACATAGCTATGCAATATGTAAGGCAAATGCTAATGAGTACGAAAGGGGAAATTAACAATAACATAATAAAAGTGGGAGACTTTAATATCCCACTCACACCTATGGATAGATCAATCAAACAGAAAATTAGCAAGGAAACACAAGCTTTAATTAATAAATTGGAGCAGTTAGATGTAATTGATATCTATAGGATATTTCACCCCAAAACAATGAATTTCACCTTTTTCTCAAGTGTACATGGAACATTCTCCAGGATAGATCACATTTTGGGCCATAAATTAACCCTGGTAAATTCAAAAAAATTGAAATCCTTTCAAGTATCTTTTCTGATCATAATGTTGTAAAATTAGATAGCAACTACAGGAAAATAACTATTAAAAATAAAAACATATATCATAGAAAAAGCAAGAGAGTTCGATAAAAACATCTACTTTTGCTTTGATTATTCCAAAGCCTTTGATTGTGTGGATCACAGAAATGCTGGGGTGGATGAAGCACAAGCTGGAATCAAGATTTCCAGGAGGAATATCAATAAACTCAGATATGCAGATGACACCATCCTAATAGCAGAAAGTGAAGAAGAACTAAATAGCCTCTTGATTAAAGTGAAAAAGTTGGCTTAAAACTCAACATTCAGAAAACTAAGATCCTGACATCACTTTATGGCAAATATATAGGGATAAAATGGAAACAGTGACGGACTTTATTTCTTTGGCTTCCAAAATCACTGCAGATGGTGACTGTAGCCATAAAATTAAAAGACACTTGCTCCTAGGAAGAAAAGCTGTGACAAACCTAGACAGCATATTAAAAAGCAGAGACATTACTTTGCCAACAAAGGTCCATCTAGTCAAAGCTATGGTTTTTCCAATAGTCATATATGGATGTGAGAGTTGGACTATAAAGAAAGCTGAGTGCCAAAGAATTGGTGTTTTTGAACTGTGGTGTTGGAGAAGACCCTTGAGAGTCCCTTAGACTGCAAGGAGATTCAACCAGTCAATCCTAAAGGAAATCAGTCATGAATATTCATTGGAAGGACCAATGCTGAAGCTGAAACTCCCATATTTTGGCTACCTGATGTGAAAAACTGACTCATTTAAAAAGACCCTGATTTTGGGAAAGATAGAGAGGAGGAGAAGGGGACGACAGAGGATGAGATGGTTGGATGGCTTCACTGACATGAGTTAGAGTAAGCTCTGGGAGTTGGTGATGTACACAGAGGCCTGGTGTGCTCCAGTCCATGGTGTCGCAAAGAGTCGGACATGACTGAGCAGCTGAACTGAACTGATCGAAGCTAAATAACATGCTTCTGAGTAACCAACAAATTATGGAAGAAATCAAAAAGGAAATTGAAATATGCATAAAAAGAAATGAAAATGAAAACACGACAACCCAAAACCTATGGGATTCAGTGAAAGTAGTGCTAAGGGGAAGGTTCATAGCACACAAGCTTACCTGAAGAAACAAGAGAAACATCACATAAATAGCCTAACTTTACATCTAAAGCAACTAGAAAAAGAAGAAATGAAGCACCCCAAATTTAATAGAAGGAAAGAAATCATAAAAATCAGAGCAGAAATAATTGAAAAATTAACAGATGAGACTGTAGCAAAAATCAGCAAAACTAAAAGCTGGTTCTTTGAGAAAATAAATAAAATGGACAAACCATTAGTCAGAGTCTTCAAGAAAACAGGGGAGAAGAATCCAATCACAAAATTAGAAATGAAAATGGAGAAATCATGACAGACAACACAGAAATACAAAGGATCATAATAGACTACTATCGGCAACTATATGCCAATAAAATGGGCAACTTGGAAGAAATGGATGAATTCTTAGAAAGGTGTAACCTTTCAAAACTGAACCAGGAAAAAGTAGAAAATCTTAACCTACCCATCACAAGCACAGAAATCAAAACTGTAATAAAAAATCTCCCAAAAAACAAAAGCTCAGGACCAGATGGCTTCACAGGTGAATTCTGCCAAAAATTTAGAGAAAAGCTAACACCTATACTACCCAAACTCTTCCAGAAAATGGCAGAGGAAGGTAAACTCCTAAACTCATTCTCTGAGGCCACCATCACCCTAACACCAAAACCAGACAAAAATGCCACAAACAAAGAAGACTACAGGCCAATATCACTGATGAACATAGATGCAAAATCCTCAACAAAATTCTAGCAAACAGAATCCAACAACATATTAAAAAGGTCATATATCATGAGGAAATGGGCTTTTTTCCAGGGATGCAAAGATTCTTCAATATTTGCAAATCAATCAGTGTGATACACCACATTAACAAATTGAAAGATAAAAACCATATGATTATCTCAATAGATGCAGAGACAGCTTTTGACAAAATTAAACACCCATTTATAATAAAAGCTCTCCAGAAAGGAGGCAAAGAAGGAACATATCTCAACATAATAAAAGCCATATATGATTAACCCACAGCAAACATTATCCTCAATGGTGAAAAATTGAAAACATTTCCCCTAAAGTCAGGAACAAAACCAGAGTGTTCACTCTTACTACTACTATCCAACGTAGTTTTGGAAGTTTTAGCCACAGCAATCAGACAAGAAAAACAAAAATAAAAGGAATCAGATTTGAAAAGAAGTAACACTCTGTCTGCAGATGGCATGATCTTCTACATTAAAAACCCTAAAGACACCACCAGAAAATTACTAGAGCTAATCAATGAGCATAGTAAAGTTGCAAGATATAAAATTAATACACAGAAATCCCTTGGATTCCTATACACTAACAATGAGAACACAGAAAGAGAAATTAAGGAAACAATCACATTCACCATGGAAATGAGAAGAACAAAATACTTAGGAATAAATTTATGTAAAGAAACAAAGGCCTATATACAGAAAACTATAAAACACTGATGAAGGAAATCAAAGATGACACAAATAGATGCAAAAGACACCGTATTCACGGATTGGAAGAATCAATATAGTGAAAATGAGTATACTACCTAAAGCAATCTATAGATTCAATGCAATCCCTATCAAGCTACAAACAGTATTTTTCACAGAACTAGAACAAATAATTTCACAATTTGTATGGAATTATAAAAAACCTCAAACACCCAAAGCAATCTTGAGAAAGAAAATGGAACTAGAGGAATCAACCTGCCCGACTTCAGACTACACTATAATCCTACAGTCATCAAGACAGTATGGTACTGGCACAAAGACAGAGATATAGATCAATGGAACAAAATAGAAAACCCGGAGATAAATCCACACACCTACGGACACCTGATCTTTGACAAAGAAGGCAAAAATTTACAATGGAGAAAAGACAATCCCTTTAACAAGTGGTTCTGGGAAAACTGGTCAACCACCTGTAAAATGATGAAACTAGAACACTTTCTAACACCATACACAAAAGTAAACTCAAAATGGATTAAAGATCTAAATGTAAGTCCAGAACTATAAAACTCCTAGAGGAAAACAAGGCAGAAAACTCTGACATAAATCACAGCAAGATCCTCTATGACCCACCTCCCAGATTAATGGAAATAAAAGCAAAAATAAACAAACGGGGCCTAATTAAACTTAAAAGTTTTTGCACTATGAAGGAAACTATAAGCAAGGTTAAAAGATAGCCTTCAGAATGGGAGAAAATAATAGCAAATGAAACTACTGACAAAGAATTAATCTCAAAAATATAAAAGCAGCTTTTGCAGCTCAATACAAGAAAAATAAAGGACCCAATCAAAAAAAAAAAAAAAAAAATGGCCAAAGAACTAAATAGACATTTTTCCAAAGAAGACACTCAGATGGCTAACAAACAGATGAAAATTTGCTCAACATCACTCATTATCAGAGAAATGCAAAGCAAAACCACGATGAGATACCATCTCATGCTGGTTAGAATGGCTGCCATCAAGTCTACAAGCAATAAATGCTGGAGAGACTGTTGAGAAAAGGGAACCCTCTTACACTGTTGGTGGGAATGCAAACTAGTACAGCCGCTATGGAGAACAGTGTGGAGACTCCTTAAAAAAACTGGAAATAGAATTGCCATATGACCCAGCGATCCCATTGCTAGGCATACACCCAGAGGAAACCAGAATTGAAAGAGACACATGTACCCCAATGTTCATTGCAGCACTGTTTACAATAGCTAGGACATGGAAGCAATCCAGATGTCCATCATCAGAAAAATGGATAAGAAGGTCATGGTATATATACACAATGGAATATTACTGAGCTATTAAAAAGAACACATCTGAGTCAGTTCTAATAAGGTGGATGAAACTGGAACCTATTATACAGAGTGAAGTAAGTCAGAAAGAAAAACACCAATACAGTATACTAACGCATATATATGGAATTTAGAAAGAAGATAATGACAACCCTATATGCGAGACAGCAAAAGAGACACAGATATAAAGAGCAGACTTTTGGACTCTGGGAGAAGGTGAGGGTGGGATGATTTGAGAGAATAGCATTGAAATATGTATATTATCATATGTGAAATAGATGACCAATCCAAGTTCAATGTACGAAACAGAGCACTCAAAGCCAGTGCACTGGGACAACCCAGAGGGATGGGATGGGGAGAGAGGTGGGAGGGGTTTTGGGATGGAGGGACACATGTACACCCATGAGCTGATTCATGTCAAGTATGGCAAAAACCACCACAATATTATAAAGTAGTGAGAGAGTCAGTTCCTAGGCAGGTTGATAGGAAATCTAGGGGTCCCCAAGGAGAGAGGGGTCTGGAATTCTCAAGGAGAAGAAAGGACAAACTTTTTTTCTTTTTCCACATTCCTTAGGATTATATACCAATAATGTATCCTGCCTAAGGACAGTCTTTGGATTCAACCTTCTGTTATCTTAAAATGTTAATTATGGGAGTAGACCTGGTCTTTACAAGGATGTATCTTGCTTGAGGACAGTGTTATCTTAAAATGTAAATTATGGGAGTAGGTCTGAGGAGGTCTTTACAACCTCCAGACATTCTTTGGATTCACTGGAGAGTATATAACTTCATTGTTAACACTAGCAAGCGGGTACTCTTTCTACCCCCTTCTGATGCCTATGTCAGAAGCTTTCTCTATCTCCTTTATACTTTAATAAAACTTTATTACACAAAAGCTCCGAGCGATCAAGCCTCGTCTCTGGCCCCGGATTGAATTCTTCTCCTCCGGGGGCCAAGAATCCCGGTGTATTCGTGTGATTCAACAACAACCTTTCAGTAGTTAGCCCCCAATTAAAATAAATAAATAAGATTTTTTAAAAATGAAAGAAAATGGAAACAACTGTCCCTCATTCTTTCACAAACTGTCCTCCCATTCCTACTTTGGATCTCATCTCCCTTTGCCTTCTTATGGACTTCTCTCCTGCATTATCTTCCTCATTCCTTCATTGTAAGTTTCTCTTACCCTGCTAAATATTTCCATGCATTTGTAAACTTGCTCTTGCATCTACCGTTAAAAATTTCTCTCTTGACCTCAAATATCCTCATTACCACTGTTCCATTTATTCTCTTCTCTAATAGCAAGGCTCCTTTCAAACATTATCCTCTATACATTCACTATCTCACCTCCTGTACTCCTATTTCCAATCAGGTCATAGAGCCAACCACTGAATTAAACAGGGAAAGTTTAGTATAAAGAACTACTAAACCACAATAAGAGCAACTGTAAGATCTCAGAAAAGTCCATGGGCATCCTAGGACTGATAGAGAGCATTCAAAGAGGGAAAAACATCAAATAGTAGCTCTGGTGATCTGGTCAGCCACCACTGGTATATTTTTACACCTATAGTATTGACTGAAGGTGCAACATGTACTCCTGCAATGTCATTCCAATATCCTTCACTTAACATGTGTGTACTGTAAAAAAAATGTTTAAAGGAATTTCATCCATTATTGTGTGCATATATTAAAAAGTGAATTTGGAGCTGAGAGGAAATAAATTAGCCAATGATACACCCCTCATTTTTTATTTTTAATCAGGACTTAGTGTACTTTTGAAGTGTGAAAACATTTTCAATTCTGGAAAACTCTTATTTTTTTTTTATTTCTTTTATTATTATCTCCTTCTCATTGTCTTTATTCTTTTTTTCCTGAAAACATTGTCATTCCATCCCCCATCTTTTCTGTTTCATTTTCTCTCTGGGTTACACCACATAGCAGAGTGTAGAGTTAAAAACACACACACTGGATTTATATTATCTGCATTCAAATTCTGGTTCTACCACTGTATCCACTGCACAGCATATTTGAAAAGACCCATAAGATGCCATCAGGTATGCTCACATAAGGCTTTCACAAGGTAGGCAAACAGGAGGGGAAATGTTCAGGCAATCAGAGAGGTTTTGTAATTTTGCATCCTGACCAGAGTGGATAAAATTTCAGTTGCTTCAAGACTATACTTTCAGGGATCATTTCTATAGTTTGTTACTAGAGAAGGTTCTCTGAACATGTAGAGCACCCAAAACCACAAGGAGGAAATGCAACGCTTTCTCCTGAGAGTGAAACCGGCACTTGGTTCTGCTTCTGCAATTGCCAATGGCCACTTAATGGTCATTCTTCTCTTCCTTTGGGAGAGTAAGAAGGAGAGAACGTGGTCTGAGTGGTAAGAAGAAAAAAGTTTCTGTTGCTTCACACTCTTGGTAACATTAGGGGGAAAAGGAAATGAAGCAAGGAAGGAGGACAAGCATAGGGTGTGTTACTGAGCTGGCCACTGCTTGATATTAAGTGCAATTGAATGCTTGGTCTCAAGGGGCCATCTTCTAAGATATATATGTAATTTACTATCTCAGGACAGTTAGTCCAGGAATAGGAAGGGAGGAAAATGTGGTCTCTAGCTCCCTTATTTCATACATCAAACTTTACTGAAGTGGGAATTTACCCTCATTCAATACTGTGCTTGTATGCAAGTGCCTCCTTTTTCAGCATTAACAAGGAAGTGTAAGAGTGAAAAGCATAGACATATGGCACAGATGTGGTGTGAGCACTATCTGCCTGTGCTGTAGTGAAGGTGCTGTGTAGGTTGCTGGGTGGAAGCAAGTGGCTGACACCCCAAAGACAGTGAATGCATAAGAGGTGTCCAATGCTATGATTTAATGTTGGTAATTTTGTTACTTCTGAGTTTCTGAAGTTGAAAAATGGATCTTCCAAGGCTATCAGGGATTTTAGAAGGCATAATTATGCCCTCTACCCTAGGATCTTGTGCTATTAGTTTATCATCTGGCCTTTAATTCATCATTAATTGAACAAATAATTATTTAGTAACTAGCATGGGCCAGGCACTGTTCTGAGTTATTGGTTTTAAAAGAACCTAAGTAGGATCCAAATGGTCCTACTGTCATGGTCTTCCTCTATAATAGAAGAAAGACAATCAGGAAAAAGATGAAATAGGTACTATCAGAAAATTATAAGTATGTTTTATAAACTAAAGCAAGGGAAGGAGATAGACAGTATTCAGAGAGAGGTCATGGAGGGCATGGGAAAGGCAGTCCCATGACAAGAAGGTAGTCATATTTGAGCAAAGAATTTAAGAAAAAAACTAACAAGTGTTGATTTGGAAAGAGAGAGATTTAGGCAGAGGGAATAGCAAATGCCAAGGTCCTGAGGAGAGAGCATGCTTGACTAGTATAGTTGGACATAAGATTAATATGAGGAAGAGGGCAGATCTCTGATCATGTCTGAATGTACAGACGATTGACATGAATTTAGTCATTATTTTAAGTACATTGGAAAACTACTGGAAACTTTAAGGAGGAAATGGAATGATGTAATCTGTGTGTGTTTTTCATATTGGTTTGGTTTACATCCACTCAGTTCAGTTCAGTCGCTCAGTCGTGTCTGAATCTTTGCAACCCAATGAATCGCAGCACTCCAGGCCTCCCTGTCAATCACCATCTCCCAGAGTTCACTCAGACTCACGTCCATCAGCTCAGTGATGCCATCCAGCCATCTCATCCTCTGTCGTCCCCTTTTCCTCCTGCCCCCAATCCCTCCCAGCATCAGAGTCTTTTCCAATGAGTCAACTCTTTGCATGAGCTGGCCAAAGTACTGGAGTTTCAGCTTTAGCATCATTCCTTCCAAAGAAATCCCAGGGCTGATCTCCTTCAGAATGGACTGGTTGGATCTCCTTGCAGTCCAAGGGACTCTCAAGAGTCTTCTCCAACACCACAGTTCAAAAGCATCAATTCTTTGGCGCTCAGCCTTCTTCACAATCCAACTCTCACATCCATACATGACCATAGGAAAAACCATAGCCTTGACTAGACGAACCTTTGTTGGCAAAGTAATGTATCTGCTTTCGAATATGCTATCTAGGTTGGTCAAAACTTTCCTTCCAAGGAGTAAGCATCTTTTAATTTCATGATTGCAGTCACCATCTACAGTGATCTTGGAGCCCCCCAAAATAAAGTCTGACACTGTTTCCCCATTTATTTCCCATGAAGTGATGGGAACGGATGCCATGATCTTCGTTTTCTGAATGTTGAGCTTTAAGCCAATTTTTTCACTCTCCACTTTCACCTTCATCAGGAGGCTTTTTAATTCCTCTTCACTTTCTGCCATAAGGGTGGTGTCATCTGCATATCTGAGGTTATTGATATTTCTCCCAGCAATCTTGATTCCACCTTGTGCTTCATCCAGCCCAGAATTTCTCATGAGGTACTCTGCATAGAAGTTAAATAAGCAGGGTGACAATACACAGCCTTGATGTACTCCTTTCCCTGTTTGGAACCAGTCTGTTGTTCCATGTCCAGTTCTAACTGTTGCTTCCTGACCTGCATACAGGTTTCTCAAGAGGCAGGTCAGGTGTTCTGGTATTCCCATCTCTTTGAGAATTTTCCACAGTTTATTGTGATCCACACAGTCAAAGGCTTTGGCATAGTCAATAAAGCAGAAATAGATGCTTTTCTGGAACTCTCTTGCTTTTTCGATGATCCAGCGGATGTTGGCATTTGATCTTTGGTTCCTCTGCCTTTTCTAAAACCAGCTTGGACATTTGGAAGTTCATGGTTCACATATTCTTGAAGCCTGGGTTGGAGAATTTTGATCATTACTTTGTTAGCACGTGAGATGAGTGCAATTGTGTGGTAATTTGAGCATTCTTTGGCATTGCCTTTCTTTGGTATTGGAATGCAAACTGACCTTTTCCAGTCCTGTGGCCACTGCTGAGTTTTCCAAATTTGCTGGCATATTGAGTGCAGTACTTTCACAGCATCATCTTTCAGGATTTGGAATAGCTCAACTGGAATTCCATCACCTCCACTAGCTTTGTTCGTAGTGATGCTTTCTAAGGCCCACTTGACTTTACATTCTAGGATGTCTGGCTCAAGGTCAGTGATCACACCATCATGGTTATCTGGGTCATGAAGCTCTTTTTTGTACAGTTCTTCTGTGTATTCTTGCCACCTCTTCTTAATATCTTCTGCTTCTGTTAGGTCCATACCATTTCTGTCCTTTATCGAGCCCATCTTTACATGAAATGTTCCCTTGGTATCTCTAATTTTCTTGTAGAGATCTCTAGTCTTTCCCATTCTGTTGTTTTCCTCTATTTCTTTGCATTGATCACTGAAGAAGGCTTTCTTATCTCTTCTTGCTATTCTTTGGAACTCTGCATTCAGATGCTTATATCGTTCCTTTTCTCCTTTGCTTTTCACTTCTCTTCTTTTTACAGCTATTTGTAAGGCCTCCCCAGACAGCCATTTTGCTTTTTTGCATTTCTTTTCCGTGGGGATGGTCTTGATCCCTGTCTCCTGTACAATGTCACAACCTCATTACATAGTTCATCAGGCAGTCTCTCTATCAGATCTAGGCCCTTAAATCTATTTCTCACTTCCACTGTATAGTCATAAGGGATTTGATTTAGGTCATACCTGAATGGTCTAGTGGTTTTCCCTACTTTATTCAATTTAAGTTTGAATTTGGTAATAAGGAGTTCATGGTCTGAGCTACAGTCAGCTCCCTGTCTTGTTTTTGTTGACTGTATGTAGCTTCTCCATCTTTGGCTGCAAAGAATATAATCAATCTGATTTCAGTGTTGACCATCTGGTGATGTCCATGTGTAGAGTCTTCTCTTGTGTTATTGGAAGAGGGTGTTTGCTATGACAAGTGCATTTTCTTGGCAAAACTCTATTAGCCTTTGCCCTGCTTCATTCCGTACTCCAAGGCCAAATTTGCCTGTTACTCCAGGTGTTTCTTGACTTCCTACTTTTGCATTCCAGTCCCCTATAATGAAAAGGACATCTTTTTTGGGTGTTAGTTCTAAAAGGTCTTGTAGGTCTTCATAGAACCGTTCAACTTCAGCTTCTTCAGTGTTACTGGTTGGGGCATAAACTTGGATTACTGGGATATTGAATGGTTTGCCTTGGAAATGAACAGAGATCATTCTGTCGTTTTTGAGATTGCATCCAAGTACTGCATTACGGACTCTTTTGTTGACCATAATGGCTACGCCATTTCTTCTTAGGGATTCCTCTCTGCAGTAGTAGATATAATGGACATCTGATTTAAATTCACCCATTCCAGTCCATTTCAGTTCGCTGATTCCTAGAATGTCGACATTCACTCTTGCCATCTCCTTTTTGACCACTTCCAATTTGCCTTGATTCATGGACCTGACATTCTAGGTACCTATGCAATATTGCTCTTTACAGCATCGGACCTTGCTTCTATCACCAGTTACATCCACAGCTGGGTATTGTTTTTGCTTTGGCTCCATCCCTTCATTCTTTCTGTAGTTATTTCTCCACTGATCTCTAGTAGCATATTGGGCACCTACTGACCTGGGGAGTTCCTCTTTCAGTATCCTATCATTTTGCCTTTTCATGCTGTTCATGGGGTTCTCAAGGCAAGAATACTGAAGTGGTTTGCGATTCCCTTCTCCAGTGGGCCACATTCTGTCAGACCTCTCCACCATGACCCGCCCATCTTGGGTTGCCCCATGGGCATGGCTTAGTTTCACTGAGTTAGACAAGGTTGTGGTCCTAGTGTGATTAGATTGACTAGTTTTCTGTGAGTATGGTTTCAGTGTGTCTGCCCTCTGACGCCCTCTTGCAACACCTACTGTCTTACTTGGCTTTCTCTTACCTTGGGCATTGGGTATCTCTTCACGGCTGCTCCAGCAAAATGCAGCCACTCCTCCCTACCTTGGACGAGGGGTATCTCCTCACCACCGCCCTTTCTGACCTTCAATGTGGGATAGCTCCTCTAGGCCCTCCTGCGCCTGCGCAGCCACCACTCCTTGGACGTGAGGTTGGTCCTCCTGGCCGCTGCCCCAGGCCTTGGGCGTGGGGTTGCTCCTCCCGGCTGCCACCCCTGACCTCGGAGGCAGGGTAGCTGCTCTCAGCCTTCGCCCCTGACCTCAGATTTGGGTAGCTCTTCTCGGCCGTTCCTGCACCATCACAGCCTGGCACTCTTGGCTGCTGCCCTTGACCTCGGACATGGTGTAGCTCCTCTCGGCCATGCTTAAGAGCGCCGGTCACAGCCGCCCATGCTTAAGTGTGCCGGTTGCAGCTGCTAGATCATCAAAAAAGCAAGAGAGTTCCAGAAAAACATCTATTTCTGCTTTATTGACTATGACAAAGCCTTTGACTGTGTGGATCACAATAAACTGTGGAAAATTCTCAAAGAGATGGAAATACAAGACCACCTGACCTGCCTCTTGAGAAATCTGTATGCAGGTCAGGAAGCAACAGTTAGAACTGGACATGGAACAACAGACTGGTTCCAAACAGGGAAAGGAATACATCAAGGCTGTATACTGTCATCCTGCTTATTTAACTTCTATGCAGAGTACCTCATGAGAAATTCTGGGCTGGATGAAGCACAAGGTGGAATCAAGATTTCTGGGAGAAATATCAATAACCTCACATATGCAGATGACACCACCCTTATGGCAGAAAGTGAAGAAGCACTAAAGAGCCTCTTGATGCAAGTGAAAGAGGAGAGTGATAAAGTTGACTTATAGCTCCACATTCAGAAAATTAAGATCATGGCATTTGGTCCCATCATTTCATGGCAAAAAGATGGGGAAATGGTGGCTTATTTTGGGAGGCTCCAAAATCACTGTAGATGGTGACTGCAGCCATGTAATTAAAAGACATTTACTCCTTGGAAGGAAATTATGACCAACCTAGACAGCATATTAAACAGCAGAGACATTTCTTTGCCAACAAAGGTCCATCTAGTCAAGGCTATGGTTTTTCTAGTAGTCATGTACGGATGTGAGAATTGGACTGTAAAGAAAGCTGAGTGCCGAAGAATTGATGCTTTGAACTGTGTTGTGGAGAAGACTGTTGAGAGTCCCTTGGACTGCAAGGAGATCAACCAGTCCATCCTAAAGGAGATCAGTCCTGTGTGTTCATTGGAAGGACTGATGTTGAAGCTGAAACTCCGATAGTTTGGCCACCTGATGTGAAGAACTGACTCATTTGAAAAGACCCTGATGCTGGGAAATATTCAGGGCGGGAGGAGAAGGAGACAACAGAGGATGAGATGGTTGGATGGCATCACTGACTCAATGAACATGAGTTTGGGTAAACTCCAGGAGCTGGTGATGGATAGGGAGGCCTGGCATGCTGCAATCCATGGGGTCACAAAGAGTCGGACAAGAGTGAGTGACTGAACTGAACTGAACTGGTCTATTTTTAATCACTCTGAGTAATTTTTAAAGACTAAAGACCAAGGGACTAGTGATTAAAAAAAGACGACTAGCCTCTAACTCATGTTTATTAGTTGGATTGCGATGCACCTGAACGATGGTGGAGAGAATATAGGAGATAGTGTTGGGGAGTTGGCTCCACCAGGAGTATGTTGGCATAGTTATATGAAGAAGGGCTTTGGGACAGGACAGCAAGCAAGTACCTAGAGAGAAAGGGTGTGTAAAGAATAGCACAGTGTTAGTCTCAGAGACTGGCCTTCAGACCCAGTTTTTCAAATTTGATCTGAATCCAGGACAGCATGAGGAGAGACAGGGAGCTTTAAGGAGATTCTTTGAGATACTGGGACACAAACATCATTGTCTGATGCTCAGGGAACAAATCGTGACATTGGGAAGTGAGTATCTCTCTCTCTCTTTCATCAATGAGCACAGCTTGGATTCAATGCCTTGACAACTGGACTAGAAAGCAGCCCAAAACTGAGGCTCAGCAATGCCCTTAAAGGCAGGGATAGAATATACAGAAGACTTAGAATTGCCAGACACATGAATGAGCTTATTTCTGAGCATGAATCTCTCTTGGGTCTGTGCAAAATAACTTCTGAGACATCAGGGGACCCAGAGGAGATGTGTTAGAAGATGGGAGAAGAAAATTACATGGTAACTAGTGATGGTAAACCAGGGGAAGTCCTTCAAGGACTCCTCATTTCATTGGGATAAAGAGAGGTTCTCAGCACTGCTACCTCTCTTGCTTTTTTCTGCTTTCCTCAGACTATGTGAGTCATCCACAAGAAGTCTCTTCCAATCCTATGGATGCATCTGCTCTCTTTTATCATATGGCCTTTATAAATGTTATTCCCACTCTTTGGATACTCTTTCCCCTTCTGTCTTGCCAGGGATAATTCCTACTTATTTTAAAGTTTCACCTTTGAGGCCACTTGCCCTAGAATAAGTTTCCTACCATCATACGCTGGGCTATGTATTCCTTATCCTTGCTTCTATGGTGCCCCAAATACTAAACTCTCATAGCACTTAACTACAAGGGAACTGTTTACTCATTTAGTTTAGTCCCAACTAGAATGAAAACTTTATGATGCAGGGATTGGATCTGTGACTTGTTCATCTTTGTATCTCTAGTCTCCAACATAGTTCCATAGGAAATTAGCAGATGCTCAAAACTATTTAATGAAAAGAGGTAGAAAATTTAAAAGGAAGGGAAGAAAAGAGACAAGTTACAGATAAGGAGTGGGTACCCTTACCCTGTACCATTCTCTTTAATTCAGCTTTCAGTGGAGTGGCCTCACTACTGAAGTTGATAGAAGGTATTGTATCTGCTGAGTTGAGAGAGAACCTACTTAAGGTTTTTAACTGTGAGAAATGAATTTCTTTTGTTTATAAATCACTCAGTTTATGGTATTTTTGTTATATCAGTCCACATGGTATGGAAATCCTCTCCTCTAGAGGTCAAGAACCCTGAACAAGCCCCCAGGATGAAAGGTTGCAGCTGTAAGCCATTTGATACACCAGGATTTATGACCTCTGGAGGAGAGGATTTCCAACCAGGGTCAGAGACTTGACTAATTGGAGTTTTTTGTGTAGCAAAGTTTTAATAAAGTGTAATAAAGATGGGGAAAGCTTTGGACATAGACAACAGAAGGGGAAAGAAAGTGCACCTTTGCTAGTTTTTAGCAAGGTGTTTTATGCCTGTGAGAAAGCTGTTAATCAGATAAGAGAGATACCCTCGAGGCTGAGGGAGTTTCACCAGGCCCCTCTCCCACAACATGTATTTTTGAGATAGGCTGGCAAGAGGTGTGTCATTCCCTGGCCATGAAACAGTTGGCAAGAATACTGGTTGTTGAGCCATTATCAGCCCAAGGTTTGAGAAAAGAAAAAAGGTTAGTCTTAGGTGGAACAATTTTGAAGAAAGGCAAATTTCAAAGCAAATGCATAGTTTCATTAACACAGCTTAAGAAAAACATTTCCATAAGAAAAACACATTGGTTAGCTCAAGGCAGAACCAGGTATCCTCAACACAGAATTAAAAGAAGCCTCTGTTAGTATTGTATAGAGAAGGAAAAAAAAAAAAAGTCTGCCACTTGCAGTCTGTTTCCTCCTGCTGCTTGGGGACCTCTGGCCTTCCTGCTTGTTACCTCTCAGTTTTTAGGGATTGGGAAGGGAAAAGCAGAAAATGACTGCTAACGGATAGATGGCTTATCTTTAGAGTGATAAATGCAACAACCATGTCAAAAATAGGCTATTTTGAAAGGTCCATACATTTGGAAAGAATATGTACAGCATGGGGAAATATGGCCATCTATACACAGGCTCAAAGAATGCAAACAGACAAAAGTGGAATATTTATAAAAAGCCACACAATATGGAAAGTTTTGCTCATTAGAAGGCAGGATAGCTGATGGGAAAAGCACCAGCTGTTGCTGCTTTGCCGGGAGCCAGCATGGGAGTTCCCACCCATGACAAGGTCATGTGGGAGAGCCCTGACGGGCAAGGCGAGTCAAGGCTCGAGGACCACTCCGCCCCCCAACCCGGATCTGCCTGAGTGTCTACCCCCAAACCAGAATCTGTCTGTTTTACTATTTTATGACTTTCACCAACTCCTCTGACATTAACGGGGGGCTATCACCGACCACCTTTCTCTGAAGGAAATCAACTTAAAGCTCTAATTAGCCTCCTGGGCATAATAAGAGTGTTTCAATCCAAACCCCTCAGATGGCTCTCTCTCTCTCTTTTTTTTTTTCTTTTAATTTAATTTTATTTTTTAACTTTACAATATTGTATTGGTTTTGCCATATATCAACATGAATCTGCCACAGGTATACACGTGTTCCCCGTCCTGAACCCTCCTCCCGAACCCTCCTCCCTCCTCCCTCCCCGTACCATCCCTCTGGGTCATCCCAGTGCACCAGCCCCAAATATCCAGTATCGTGCATCGAACCTGGACTGGTGACTCATTTCATATATGATATTATACATGTTTCAATGCCATTCTCCCAAATCATCCCACCCTCTCCCTCTCCCACAGAGTCCAAAAGACTGTTCTACACATTTGTATCTCTTTTGCTGTCTCGTATACAGGGTAATCATTACCATCTTTCTAAATTCAATATATATATGTGTTAGTATACTGTATTGGTGTTTTTCTTTCTGGCTTACTTCACTCTGTATAATAGGCTCCAGTTTCATCAAACCCCTCAGATGGCTTTCTAACTTGCCTGACAGGTTTACCCGGACTCCTACAGCTATGCATATGATTGTTTATAGTCTCACAACTGCGAGAGGCACAGGAAGCTTAAGATATTCAAATAGTATAGAGGCTCTCAGTGAGTTTATAATTGTTAAAATAGAACTAGTGAAAAATTTCATTGATGAGCCAATGCTTGCTGCCAAGTTTCTACATCCCCTGTATTGTATCCTTGGAAGTATATTAATTAATATAGTTGGTATATAGAAAAAATAAGTAGTGGCCTTGGTATTAACAACTTTAGAATTATTTAAGGTAATAAATTCTTTCCTTTGTTGTAAGCCCACTGCACCTTTGCCCTATAGGAATGCAACTTTATCTAACACCTTCAGAGGAGGGCATCAAACCTTAAAATAATTACTCTTAGAGAAAATAAGTCTTATGGTTGACAAACCTTTATCAGAGTCATAAAATTTTAACAGGCCTTCTGGCCAGAAGTTGATGTAAATCACCTAAACCATCTGTATATGATAAGTTTGCAGAAAAGAAAGCCTGGTCTCGATAAGGATCAAAGACTGCTGACTTTGCATGACTTTACACCCCCTATTATCCTCTATGCACAACTTAAGGTATATAAGCTCCCTTTAAAAATAAAGCTACAGGCCTTGCTCAAAGCTTGGTCTCCCTGTGTCGTTCTTTCTTGCTTCCTTTTCTCTCCTTTTCTTTTCTGTTCTTCCTTCAGGACATATAATTGGAGCACAGGAGTCCTCTGGGACCACTTACTTGCCTGGGCTTCTAAGACCCACTCGAGAAGTTGCCTAAGGTGAGGCACCTTCAGCCTCCGTGGTCAGAACAAACCTGATGTCATGGGTTTTATTGACTTTCCATTTAAACCAGTTATAATGAGCCCCTAATTTCTCTGCTTTGCTATCCTTTTTGCCAACGCCGTCCTCCAGAGGAAATCCTTGGATCCAACTGGGGCTTAGACCCCAGTACTGCTTATTCTACAAACGTGTTCTATAGGTTTAGTAGAATGGATTTAATAACAAATTTGGGTTTATGGAACTGTGTGATGAGCTAAGGGATGATATATCGTGATCCCAGAGAAGAATATCAAAGGGGCTGGATTTCTTAGGGGCTTCATATTATTTCTTCCAAAATTACCTATGTATTATTGCCTGAGTGCCAATGTTCACAAATGGTCTCATGCATGGCAGTAGTACTAACACTTTCACTGAAGAAAATATTTTAACAAGCAGTAGAGCTAAGCAGATGAGGAAAGTAAGAGAAGATGGAGTTCAAGGAAAGAGTAAAAGCAAAGTAGAGAACTCCAGGCTTAAAACCCATTTTGTACATTTTTTATTAACAAAAATAACTCAATGAAAATATATTTGCATAAACACTGCCCTGGGAATTTCTACCAGGACCCTCTGGGTTTTGTAAAGACCTAAGCGACGCCATGGACTGCAGCCTACCAGGCTCCTCCATCCATGGGATTTTCCAGGCAAGAGTACTGGAGTGGGGTGCCATTGCCTTCTCCGAATTAACATTATTATATCTCTTTCTGTTTACAGTACCTAGTTGGATTTCTAGTTGCTGCAGTAAGCACTAATATACTGACCAAGAGAATCATTAATTATATAGATGAGGCAGTGTTAGAAATTGCCCAACATCACCTCACTGTAACTTAGGGCAGAACAGAGATCCAGGTTTTTGGTCTCCAAGCCTAATTCACATGATCTGTTAATAATAGAGGATCTCAACATAATCTCAGAGAGCTTTGAAATATGAAGTAATTTTTCCCAGTGCTCAATGAAAAAGATGATTATTTCTTGAATGAGGCATTATCAGTTTTGGAAAACCAAAACATTCAAATTCACAATAGCAGAAAACATGTATAAGAAGAAAATTACAGCCAGAGAAAATAAGATGTATTTTATATGACTTAATGTTTATGTAATACTTCCTATTTGCATACAAATCTTTCAAATGTGTGGAATTAATATGAATCTTTTCTAATTATCCTGGTTTTTCTCAACATTAGCAGACTTGAAAACTTGGATTGATGATTCCAGTGAATATAATCTCATAGCCCTTGGGTAAAACCCTTTAGAATTCATTCAAGTAGATGTGAAAATAATAGGAAATATGTCATAGTTATTCTAATTTTCAAAAAGGACAAAGAAGAATGCTACAGATCATTGTTTAATGTACATCATGCTAAATTCTAGGAATGATAATTAAAGAGATATTTGAGGCTTTTAGAAATAAGCAAGTAAACATTTTACTTATTATTTAAAATACAGTGACAAATGAACCTTGAGTAATCTTTCTCAGAGTTGTTAAACTGATAAATAAGGGGAAAACCTTAGACACATGTGAAGGCATGTATTTTAGAAATAACTAGCAGATAGTGAGAAAATTGTAAAGATTCGGTTTATTATAAAATTGCCTTCAGAATACAAATGTTACTACAAATGTACATAATACAATGCCTAGGGAGTTAAGGGTCATGAAAGAGCTATAACCTTGCAACCACTGACTATATTGAATACAGTGTATTCATTGAACATGGTATTCAATATAGTGAATACATTGATATACACTGAATATCTGTATCAGTAGCTTTATTTATTGGAGCACCATTAAAAGTGCTCCAAAATGCAGATAGTTTTACCCACCAAATTAGATGTTTAATTTATTTTTAAACATCTAAGATAAACTAAAACAATATTTTAATTTATTTTAAAAATATTGTGGTTCATTTCAGTGTAATTTAAGATTTCCATATCTAGCATGTAAAGAGCTTAACACACCTCCCCACTACCTCTATCTCTCACTCCCTTTATTTCTCTCTCCACTCCTGGTTGGTCTGCTGGCCTCCCTTTCATAGAACATTTTCTCATACACATCATCATGACCTTCTTATTACTAAACCTGGGGAATACCTTTAGATAATTATTTTAATTCATTTACTTCTTGACAGGATTTTATACTTTGGAAAATTCCATTCCTTATTATCTGCTGCTGCTCTTCCTCCTTTTTAGAATCATGACTCTTTATAAAATGATTTTATAAATGATCATTACAGAATAAAATGAGATTAGAAACAGACAACACAGGAAAAATTATGTATATAAAAGTAAAATAATAATTTCCAAGTCTAACCAACTTAATATATCCATTAATACTATTCAGTAATCATCATTGTAGACAACTGTGAGGAGACTTACATGAACACACACACAGTAGTTAGCTTGAGAAAAAATTTATAATTCCTATTATAAGCTATTTCCCCTAGAAAGTATTGAATTTTACTTGCACTTAATAGAAAAAATAAAATTCAAGGAACTGATAAACTTTAGACAGTAACTACAATCAGTTATGATCATAAACGAAGATATTTTTCTTGTGGAAGGGAAGGAAAAATGATTAGTAGAAAAATTAGAGTAATTACTTTTTAAAGCCATACTATTCTTTTTGGTTTGTATTTGTTAATCCTGTTATAAAAGTTGAAGAAATTAGTACATTTATACTTCCTTCTAATTCCTAACTCATCTGTCTGATTCATATTACATTATTATATTTACACTATCAAAGTATATAACATGTGTAGTCTATCCTGTCTCCATATTTGTCTCATTTGTGTAATTTTGGTTCTATATTTGAGTCAAATGCTTTACTGTAATTTCTTAATTTCTGATCTATACTTAGAATAGTATCTATACTATACTACTGTTTGGGTTTTGTCTACATTCTTGATTGCTTAAGAATGTTTATGGTAACTCAGAAGGGCAATTTGGCTGGGTTAAATTATAGAGTTCATTTTGTTTTCCTTAAAATTCTGTAACTGTTGCACTGCCATCATCTGCAGTGGAGAAAACTGAGGCAAATACAATTCCCACCCAATCTGCATTTTACTTCTGTTTGTGTCTAGATGACCATAAAAGTATTTCTTTACCATATATTTATTTTTTATTGGGATATAGTTGACTTAAAATGCTAGTTTCAAGCATACAAAAAAAAATGAATCTGACATATGTGTACATATATCCACTCTTTTAGATTCTTTTCCCATATAGGTCATTACAGAGTGTTGAGTAAGTTCCCTGTGATTTAAAGTAGATCCTTATTAGTATCTATTTTGTATATAAGTAGTATATATAAGTAAATCTCAATCTCACAATTTATCCTTCTGTCCCCTTATCATTTGGTAACCATAAGTTTATTTTATACATCTGTAACTCTATTTCTGCTTGTAGATAAGTTCACTTGTACCCCCTACTTTTTTTTTAATGATTCCACATATAAGCAATGTCATATGATATTTGTCTTTCTCTGATTTCACTCAGTATGAGTATCTCTAGGTCCATCTGTGTTGCTGCAAATGGTATTATTTCATTCTTTTTTATGGCTGAGTAATATTCTGTTGTTTGGAGAAGGAAATGGCAACCCACTCCAGTGTTCTTGCCTGAAGAATCCCAGGGACAGGGGAGCCTGGTGGGCTGCCATCTATGGGGTCGCACAGAGTCGGACACGACTGAAGTGACAGCATAGCAATATTCTGTTGTAAATGTATCACATCTTCTATATCCATTTCTCTGTCAGTGGACATTTAGGTTGCTTCCATATCCTGGTTATTGTAAATAATGCTGCAATGAACATTGGGACAGGTGTATCTTTTTGAATTAAGGTTTTCTCCAGATACATGCCCAGTAATGGGCTTGCTGGACCACATGGTAGGTCTGTTTTTAGTTTTTAAAGGAACCTTCATATCGCTCTCCATAGTGGCTGTACCAGTTTATGTTATCATTAACAGAGTAGGACACTTCCCTTTTATCCACACTATCTCCAGCATTTATCATTGTACTTTTTAAAAATTAATTTTTATTGCAGTATAGTTACTTTACAATGTTATTAGCTTCTGCTGTACTACAAAATGAATTAGTAATATGTATGCATATATCCATTCTTTTTTCAATTTCCTTCCCATTTAGGTTACCACAGATCATTGAGCAGGGTCCCCTGTGCTAAACAATAGGTTCTCTTTAGTTATCTATTTTATACATAACATTGTTTGTAGTCAATGATGGCCATTCTCACTGATGTTAAGTGATACCTCATGGTAGTTTTGATTTGCTTTTCTCTAATAATAAGTGATGTTGAGCATCTTTTCACGTGTGTTTTAACCATCTATATGTCTTCTTTGGAGAACTATTTAGATATACCTATCTTTTAGATTATTTAGTTTTTCTTTTTTATATTGAACCATATTAGCTGTTTATGTATTCTGAAGATTAATCCCATGTCAGTTTCTTCATTTGAAAATATCTTCTCCCATTTCAAGGGTTTCTTTTCATTTTATGGTTTCCTATGCTGTGGAAAAATTTTTAAGTTTAACTAGGTTCTGTTTGTTCATTTTTGCTCTTATTTCCATTACTGTATAGAGTGGAATGAAAAAAATCTAAGTGTGATTTATTTCAGAGAGTGTTCTATCTATGTTTTCTTCCAAGAGGGTTATCATATCCAGCCTTACATTTAGGTTTCTAATCCATTTCGAGTTTACTTTTATGTATGGTGTTAGAATGTGTTCCAGTTGCATTCTTTTACATACAGCTATCCAGTTTTCCCAGCATCACTTGTTGAAGAGACTGTCTTTCCTCCAGTGTATGTTCCTTCCTCCTTTGTCATAAGTTAGGTGACCATAGGCGTGTGGGTTTTTTGGACTTTCTATCTTGTTCCATTGGTCTATTTTTCTGTCTTTTTGTGCCAGTGCCATGCTGTTTTGATGACTGTGATTTTTTGTATACTTAAAAATTAGAGAACCTTGTTCCTCCAGTTCCATTTTTCTTTCTCAATATTACTTTGGCTTCATGGTCTTTTGTGTTCCAAACAAATTGTAAACATTTTTTTTCTAATTCTTTGAAAAATGCCATTAGTAATTTGAAAGGGATTGCACTGAATCTGTAGATTGCTTTGTGTAGTATAGTCATTTTCACAGTATTCATTCTTCCAATCCAAGAGTATGATATATCTCTCCTCTGTTTGTGTCATCTTTTATTTCTTCTATTAGTATCTTATGGTTTTCTGAATATATGTCTTTTGCCTCGTTAGGTATATTTATTCCTCAATATTTTATACTTGTTGATACAGTGGTAAATGGGATTGTTTCTTTGATTGCTCTTCCAGATCTTTTCCTATTAGTGTAAAGGAATTCAAGAGACTTCAATGTATTAATTTTGTATCCTGTAACTTTACCAAATTCACTGAGCTCTCAGTTTCCTGGCAGCATCTTTAGGGTTTTCTATATATGGTCATGTCATCTACAAACAGTGACAGTTTTACTTCTTTTCCAATTTGGATTCCTTTTATTTCTTTTTATTCTCTGATTACCATGGGTAAGACTTACAAAACTGTTGAATAGTCATGGTAAGAGTGGACATCCTTAGAGGAAATCCTTAGAGTCTTAGAGGAAATACTTTGCTTTTCACCATAAGACAACCTCCAAGGCTGTCTGTGTGGCCAACAGCAGTCCTTTCCCTGAGTTCACTCTCCAAACCTGTTTCAGCACCCAGCCCACAACAGCACTAGCAGACACTCGTCTCAGACTGGGGTCTGAAGGGCTGTGGCACAGACCATCTGTACAAGTCTTGTTCTGTCCTGCCGTCCATGGACCAGCTTGTGCACTTGCCTCTGATAGTCCTCAGAACACCCCCTCTATTTCACCTGATCTCACCACCAGAAAGGGGGCCTTCCCAGGTTTAGTAACCTCTCCTTTCCTTCAGCTCCCCTCCCATAGGTGCAGATCCCATTCTAGTTCCTCTCTTTTGTCCTACCCATTATACAGGAATATTTTCTTGTCCTTTTGGTGTCTGAGGTCCTCTGCTAGTGTTCAGCAGGTGCTCTGTGCAAGTTGTTCCACTTGTAGATGTATTCTCGATGTACTTGTGGGGATAGGTGAACCCCACACCCTCCTGTTCTGCCATCTCGACCCTCTATCTCTTTATCCTTTAAATTGAATGATTTCATCATGAATGTCTTGATGGTAATTATCTTCTTATAAAAATAATATAAGTATTTTGTCTTTGAGTTAGCTTTTCTGGCTCATTTATTGAGGATCATCCAGCTCCTGAAAGCATTAAAGAGCCATCAGGGTTTTAAGTGGTCATGTTTAAATTCAGGAGTATCACTATAGATACTGTATGGAGAAGGCATTGGAAGTAACAGTACTATAGGAATGGATAACAGTGGAGGATGTTTCTGAAGTAGAACTTTGATGTATTTCTCTCCTATTATTTATGACCTAGCTTGCTAGATAGAGAATGTTGAAGTAAAGCAGACAGAGAGGTAATAGAAATTAACACAGAAACTCTAGGAACTCAAAATTTTGCTATACACTGCAGGGAATTTGAAACTGTAAACTGTGGAAACATGTGACTCTAGAGCACGTGTTTTGGTGTGTGGGAGCTAAAGATAATAGAATTGAACTGTGACTGCCAGCTACCCAGGTGTTCCTCTTATGCCTATTAATACTTTAAATTCTGTGAGTCTGATCTTAGTATAGCAATAGCATCTGCCTTTGTTAATGTTTTTATGGTGTATGTTTTCCAGTCTTCTACTTTCAACTTTAGATGTGTTAGCAGCATATAATTGTTTTTATTTTTAACAAGTTTGACAAACTATCTTGGAGTTTTATTTCATTCACATGTAATTACTGATCTATTTGTATATGCCTTTAGTTTTGATATTAATTTCATTAACAAAATTAATATTAATTAATTTTATATATAGCGTATCTCAACCTGAACAAAAAATTTTATAAAATTTTCTTTGAAGAATCATTCTTGTGGCCTGTCGAGACAGGCTTGACAAGCAGGGTTTCTGAAAGCATGATACAGTGAGAGAATGAGAAACGAGACACAAGAATTCAGTGAAAAGCGAGGATCAGGGGACCAACACTGCTCCAAGGCGAAGGTGCCAAAATTGAATCTAAGCCAGCTTTATTATACTTTCAGCTGTGAAGGAAAGAATATGCAGGAAGTTAAACTATAACTCATGTGGCCTTCAGGGCCAAAGAACAAAATGATCATTAACCATTGAGTAATTAGGAAACAGTAATCAATAATAAATCAGTAACTAAGACTAATATTCTTATCTATAGGTTTTCCATCAGATACGTAAAACATGTGACTCTGAGACACCAGTTAAGAAACAGTCTGGGGTTGATTTTCTGATCCCAGGATCATATCTTGTTTTCAAGACTATGAACTGTTCCCTCTGGACTTGTTCCAAGAGTCTCATGCCTTATAGCATCCAGTTTATTAATCATTATAAATTTCTTTTTCATCCCTTGCTGGGGCCTGCTTTTCTTTTATTCTTCCTCTCTCCTATGGTGGACAAAAGGCAAACCATGGATTCATAACAGCTTTGTTTACTGGTTAAAGAACTGCATCCAGAAAGTTCAAGGAGCCTTCAAGTAGAGGGTCACACAGTTCAACATTCTCTCAGCTGATGTGCTTACTTGATATGTATTACATTATGCTTGATGGAAGAGGTTCTTCTGATTCCATCCTGGATTAGATCTGCGCTTCGGTTAGAGGGTGCACTTTACAATTCTCTTTGTATGGAGAAGCACCTGGTATAATGTAGTGGTTTTCAAGCTTCTTTAAAATGTTTCCTCTGCTTCAAGCTATATAGTCTTATGAGAATGATCAAACCAGGCAGATTTGCTGACTGAGAGGACACCATGGTTGTCAGCCTCTGAGCTGTATCAAGTGCTTGGAGGTTGCCTGATACTGATGTTGTCAGAGTTTGTAGATATGATTGACTCAATTTCCCTCTGATGTGGTAGTATAAGATTACCACTAAGATTCCTCTAAAGTTTCCTGGTATTGGCCTACCTGGAAAAGAGCTGAACTATAGGCTATTGTGATATGATTTATTTTAGATATGTATATTTATCAGTCAACATATATATGTGTATTAAGTATGTCTTTATCAATCGATTGATAGATGAGTATAGCTAAATATAACTAGTAGAGATCAAATATCAATACATGCATATATAAATAGATTGATAGATATATAAACGGAATAGGTATTTTTATCAGTCTGTAAGACAGTACTATGTAGGTTTGTGACCGTTTTATGTCTTGACTGTAGGTAGGAAGAATTGGCTTAGCTTTCTATAATCTCAGTTTAATACTTTTCGGGTTGTCGGCTGCATGTAGCACAATCATCATCTCTGAACTACCCTTGACCTACATGAATAAGCCCCAACTGCCATATCTACTGTGGACCCCTATCTCTCATAATAAATGGTTAGAGCAGAGGTGCACATCTGGTGTTGGCCATGGTACTAAGTCTTATCTCTAGTAAATTTGAAACTGAAACTCAGTGATACTCAATCTCTCAGACATTTAGGAACAAGAGGATGAAACTATAGCACATACATGGAGACAACAGCCCACAAGGGGAAAACAGAATGCAGGAAGTAGGGGGACAGAGAGAAAAGTATGAAATCCCATGATCAAAAGAGCTGAGAAGGAAGGTTCCTCAGTTCAAAATTCAAATTTCTATTTCTGGTTCTGTGAAATTACTCTTGAGGCTAGCTGTATCCTTCCTCGTCTTCCAATGAAATAGCCCTGTATACCTAGAATAATTCCTTTTAAATTCTTAAGCCAGGTAGGGTCACTCTCCGGGCGGAATACTCCTTCTCTTGGAAGAGATGTGATTATGAATATGAGTAGTAAATGGTTCCTCATAAAAGGTGCTTGCTGGCATGGGTCCCCATGTAAAGAGTAAAAAGTTGTGGCTTATGTCATCGTCAGGATAGAATGGAGGCGGAGCCACTCAGAGCAGCCTGATTTTGTGAACAGGGCTAAGTGCTCCTGCAGAATTTCTCCTGTGTGAATACACATCCAACAATATAGCACTGAATACTAGCTATTCCCTTCTCCCAATTCTTTGGGTTTTTACTTTAGAAGTGAGGGCTTATGTGCCCCTTGGTTATGTTTCCATACAAGTTGGTCATAGTAACAGGGTTTTAATTATTGTTGCCTTCACTGTTTAAGTATACTTTGTGGTGTACAACTCTCTGCAACCCCCTGGACTGTAGCCTGCCAGGCTCCTCTGTCCATGGAATTTCCCAGGCTGACACAGCCCAGCGTTTCTCATGATGTTCTCTGCATAGAAGTTAAATAAGCAGGGTGACAATATACAGCCTTGATGTACTCCTTTTCCTATTTGGAACCAGTCTGTTGTTCCATGTCCAGTTCTAACTGTTGCTCCCTGACCTGCATACAGATTTCTCAAGA
This sequence comes from Bos indicus, assembly GCF_029378745.1. NCBI lineage: Eukaryota > Metazoa > Chordata > Mammalia > Artiodactyla > Bovidae > Bos > Bos indicus. The sequence goes on from NC_091765.1 coordinate 3,991,147, forward strand.
GGCAGGTCAGGTGGTCTGGTATTCCCATCTCTTTCAGAATTTTCCACAGTTTGTTGGGATCCACACAGTCAAAGGCTTTGGCATAGTCAATAAAGCAGAAATAGATGCTTTTCTGGAACTCTCTTCCTTTCCCCATGATCCAGCGGATGTTGGCAATTTGATCTCTGGTTCCTCTGCCTTTTCTAAAAACAGCTTGAACATCTGGAGGTTCAGGGTTGACATATTGCTGAAGCCTGGCTTGGAGAATTTTGAGCATTACTTTACTAGCGTGTGAGATGAGTGCAATTGTGTGGTGGTTTGAGTCTTCTTTGCAATTGCCTTTCTTTGGGATTCGGATGAAAACTGACCTTTTCCAGTCCTGTGGCCACTGCTGAGTTTTCCAAATTTGCTGGCATATTGAGTGCAGCACTTTCACAGCATCATCTTTCAGCTCAACTGGAATTCCATCACCTCCACTAGCTTTGTTTATAGTGATGCTTTCTAAGGCCCACTTGACTTCACATTCCAGGATGTCTGGCTCTAGGTCAGTGATCACACCATTGTGATTATCTTGGTTGTGAAGATCTTTTTTGTACAGTTCTTCTGTGTATTCTTGCCACCTCTTCTTAATATCTTCTGCTTCTGTTAGGTCCATACCATTTCTGTCCTTTATCAAGCCCATCTTTGCATGAAATTTTCCCTTGGTATCTCTAACTTTTTTAAAGATATCTCTGCTGCTAAGACACATCAGTCGTACCCGACTCTGTGTGACCCCATAGACGGAAGCCGACCAGGCTCCTCTGTTCCTGGGATTCTCCAGGCAAGAACACTGGAGTGGGTTGCCATTTCCTTCTCCAATGCATGAAAGTGAAAAGTGAAAATGAAGTCGCTCAGTCGTGTCCGACTCTCAGTGGCCCCATGGACTGTAGCCTAGCAGGCTCCTCCGTCTATGGAATTTTCTAGGCAAGAGTACTGGAGTGGGGTGCCATCACCTTCCCTGAAGAGATCTCTAGTCTTTCCCATTCTGTTGTTTTCCTCTATTTCTTTGCATTGATCACTGAGGAAGGCTTTCTTATCTCTCCTTGCGATTCTTTGGAACTCTGCATTCAGATGATTATATCGTTCCTTTTCTCCTTTGCTTTTCGTTTCTCTTCTTCGCACAGCTATTTGTAAGGCCTCCCCAGACAGTCATTTTGCTTTTTTGCATTTCTTTTCCATGGGCATGGTCTTGATCCCTGTCTCCTGTACAATGTCACAAACCTCCGTCCATAGTTCATCAGGCACTCTATCTATCAGATCTAGTCCCTTAAATCTATTTCTCACTTCCACTGTGTAGTCATAAGGGATTTGATTTAGGTCATACCTGAATCATCTAGTGGGTTTCCCTACTTTCTTCAATTTAAGTCTGAATTTAGCAATAAGGAGTTCATGATCTGAGCCACAGTCAGCTCCCGGTCTGGTTTTTGCTGACTGTGTAGAGCTTCTCCATCTTTGGCTACAAAGAATATAATCAATCTGATTTTGGTGTTGACCATCTGGTGATGTCCATGTGTAGAGTCTTCTCTTGTGTTGTTGGAAGAGGGTGTTTGCTATGACCACTGCGTTCTCTTGACAAAACTCCATTAGCCTTTGCCCTGCTTCATTCTGTACTCCAAGGCCAAATTTGCCTGTTACTCCAGGTGTTTCTTGACTTCCTACTTTTGCATTCCAGTCCCCTATAATGAAAAGGACATCTTTTTTGGGTATTAGTTCTAAAAGGTCTTGTAAGTCTTCATAGAACTGTTCAACTTCAGCTTCTTCAGCGTTACTGGTTGGGGCCTAGACTTGGATTACCATGATATTGAATGGTATGCCTTGGAAATGAATAGAGATCATTCTGTCATTTTTGAGATAACATCCAAGTGCTGCATTTTGGACTCTTTTGTTGACCATGATGGCTACTCCATTTCTTCTAAGGGATTCCTGCCCACAGATATATTAAACAAAATAGAACATTTAATGTGCTGGAATATATTGACCAGACTGGAGACCTTTGCATCATGATATATTTGGGTCAAAATATATTTATTTTCTGGCCCTTAATATATTTTCAAAGGGAGAGAAACAATAACTTCTTTTGCCTATGAAACAATAGCATGTTTAATTATTTCCACATGTCAATTTTGTAGAAATAGGGAAAATGAATGTGGAGATAGAGTCAGAGGCACCAATATCAGATGGTATTTTAATATATTATTTTGGAAATGTCTTTCAGATAATATATTTGATTCTTGTAAGCTTATTTAACTTCTATGCAGAGTACATCATGAGAAACGCTGAACTGGAAGAAGCACAAGCTGGAATCAAGGTTGCCGGGAGAAATATCAATAACCTCAGATATGCAGATGACACCACCCTTATAGCAGAAAATGAAGAGGAACTAAAAAACCTCTTGATGAAAGTGAAAGAGGAGAGTGAAAACATTGGCTTAAAGCTCAACATTCAGAAAACGAAGATCATGGCATCTGGTCCCTCACTTCATGGGAAATAGATGGGGAAACAGTGGAAATAGTGTCAGACTTTATTTTTTGGGGCTCCAAAATCACTGCAGATGGTGATTGCAGCCATGAAATTAAAAGACGCTTACTCCTTGGAAGGAAAGTTATGACCAACCTATATAGCATATTCAAAAGCAGAGACATTACTTTGCCAACAAAGGTACGTCGAATTACGGCTATGGTTTTTCCAGTGGTCATGTATGGACGTGAGAGTTGACTGTTAAGAAGACTTAGCGCTGAAGAATTGATGATTTTGAACTGTGGTGCTGGAGAAGACTCTGGAGAGTCCCTTGGACTGCAAGGAGATCCAACCAGTCCATTCTAGAGGAGATCAGTCCTGGTTGTCCACTGGAAGCACTGATGTTGAGGTTGAAACTGCAGTACTTTGGCCACCTCATGCAAAGGTGTGACTCACTGGAAAAGACCCTGATGTTGGGAGGGATTGGGGGCAGAGGAGAAGGGGACGACAGAGGATGAGATGGCTGGATGGCATCACTGACTCGATGGACATGAGTTTGAGTGAACTCCAGGAGTTGGTGATGGACAGGGAGGCCTGGCATGCTGCAATTCATGGGGTCGCAAAGAGTCAGACACGACTGAGCAACTGAACTAAACTGAACTGAACTGAACTGAAGCTTTGGATGGGCTTCCCTTATAGCTCAGTTGGTAAAGAATCCTCCTGCAAATCAGGAGACCCCGGTTTGATTCCTTGGTCGGGAAGATCCCCTGGAGAAGGGATAGGCTACCCACTCTAGTATCTTTGGGCTTCTCTTGTGGCTCAGCTGGTAAAGAACCTGCCTGCAATGCTGGAAAACTGGCTTTGATCTCTGGAAAATCAGTCTTGAATATTCGTTGGAAGGCCTAATGTTGAAGCTGAAACTCCAATACTTTGGCCACCTGATGCGAAGAGCTGACTCATTGGAAAAGACCCTGATGCTGAGAAAGATTGAAGACGGGTGGAGAAGGGGAGTACAGAGGATGAGATGGTTGGATGGCAACAGACACTTAAGTTGCATGTCTTGGTTATGTTGCTGTGACCATTTGAAGCACATATTTCTTTTCAAATTAGATTTTTCTCTGGATATACACCCTCTATTTTTACTTAAAAAAAAAAAAAAAAAAAGAATTTCCGTACTATTCTCCATAGTCGCTGTACCAATGTGCATTCCTATCAACAGTGTAAAAGAGTTCCCTTTCCTCCATACCCTCTTCACCAATTATTATTGATAGACTTTCTGATCATGGCCATTCTGATTGGCATGAGGTGATACATCATGGTAGTTTTGATTTGCATTTCTCTGATAATTATATTGAGCATCTTTTCATGTGCTTTTGGCCATTCATATATCTTCTTTGGAGAAATGTCTGCTTAGATCTTCTGTTTGCGTTTTGACTGAGTTGTTTTTGTTGTCGTTTTTTACATAGAGTTGTATGAGCTGTTTGCATATTATGAAAATTAACCCCTATTGGTCACATCATTTACAAATATTTTCTTTCATTCTGTAGATTGTCTTTTCATTTTGTTGATGGTTTCCTTGGCTGTGCAAAAATGTTTGAATTTAATTAGGTCATATTTGGTTATTTTTGTTTTTATTTCCATTACTCTAGGATAAGGCTCAAAAAATATATTTCTGGGGTTTATGTCAAAAAATGTTCTGCCTATATCTTCCTAAAAGAGTTTCATACCATCCAGTCTTACACTTAGATCTTTAATCCATTTTGAGTTTACTTTTGTGTATGGTGTGAAAGTGAAAGTGTTAGTTACTCTGCTGCTGCTGCTACTAAGATGCCTCAGTCGTGTCTGACTCTGTGCGACCCCACAGACAGCAGCCCACCAGGCTCCACCGTCCCTGGGATTCTCCAGGCAAGAATATTGGAGTGGGTTGCCATTTCCTCTCCCGGGGATTTTCCAGACACAGGGATCAAACCTGGGTCTCCTGTATCTCCTGCACTGGCAGATGAGTTCTTTACCATCTGAGCCATCTGGGAAGCCACCATAGCATTAAAGAATGTTGTAATTTTACTAGTTTTTACACATAGCTGCCCAGTTTTCAGCACAAGTTATTAAAGAGACTGTCTTTTCCCCATGGTATATTCTTGCCTGTTCCGTTGTAGATTAATTGACCATAGGAGCATGGGTTTCTTTCTGGGAATTCTATATTCTTTCATTGATCTGCCTGTTTTTGTGCCAGTGCCACAGTGTTTTCATTACTGTTGAGTAGTAGTATAGTCTGGGCAACTAATTCCTCCAGCTCCGTTTTCCTTTCTCAAGGTTGCTCGAGCTATTTGGGGTCTTTTGAGTCTCCATGCAAATTTTATGATTTTTTTGTTACAGTTCTGTGAAAATGCCATTTGGAATTTTATAGAGTTCATTAAATCTATAGATTGCCTTTGGTATGTAGTCATTTTGAAAATATTGATTCTTTAATTCAAGAACATGGTATATCTTTCCATTTGTTTGTATCATCTTTGATTTATCTTATCCCTAGTTTTGGAGTACAGGTCCTTTGCTTCCTTATATAGGCTTTTTGACTCCTAAATATGTTGTTCTTTTTCTGCAATGATAAATGTAATTGATAAATGATAAATTGATAAATATCATAAATATTTACCATAAGTATTTATGAAAATATGATAAATTGATAAATAAATGATAAATGGAATTTATCCTTTGGACCTTTTATTGTTAGTGTAAGAAATGCCACAGATTTCTGTGTATTAATTTTGTATCCTGCAACTTTGCCAAATTCATTGAGCCCTAGTCATTTTTAGTAGCATCTTTAGGGTTTTCTGTGCACAGTATCATGTCATCTGCAATCAGTGATGTTTAACTTCTTTTCAAATTTAGATTTGTTTTCTTTCTTTCTCTTCACAGATTGCTGAGGCTAGAACTTCCAAAACTATGTGGAAGAAAAGTGGTGAGAGTGGACATCCTTGTCTTGTTCTTGATCTGAGAGGAAATGCTTTCAGCTTTTCACCATTAAGTATGATGTTAGCCATAGGCTTGTCATAAATGGCCTTTATTATGTTGAGGTAGGTTCCCTCTATGCCTACTTTCTGCAGAATTTTTCTTATAAATGGATGTTGGATTTTGTCAAAATCTTTTTCTGCATCTGTTGAGAAATACCACATTTACAAATTGAAGGATAAAACCCATGTGATTATCACCCTGAATGATTTGCAAATATTGAAAAATCTCATACCTTTGGGATACTTTCTACTTGATCTTGCTTTATGATCCTTTTAGTGTATTGTTGGATTTGGATTGCTAGTATTTTGTTCAGGATTTTTGCATCTATGTTCACTTTTTCAATATTTTTCAAAATCCATAAAAGATCAGTGTGATACATCACATCAACAAATTGAAAAAAAGAAAATAATATAACTATCTTAATATATGCAAAAAAGTCTTTTGACAAAATTCAAACCCATTTATGATAATAACTTTCCAAAGAGTGGGCAAAGAGAAGACATACCTGAACATAATAAAGTCCATATATGACAGACTTACAACTGACATCATATTTAATGGTGAAAAACTTGAAAGCATTTCCTTTAAGATCAGGAACAAGTCAAGGATATCCACTTTCACCACTTATTTTCAACACAGTTTTGGAAATCCTAGCCATAGTAATCTGAGAACAAAAAGAAATAAAAGGAATCCAAATTGGAAAAGAAGTAAAACTATCACTGTTTGCAGATGACGTGATACTACATGTAGAAAATCCTGAAAATGCTACCAGAAAACTACTAGAGCTCATCAATGAATTTGATAATATTGCAAGATAAAAAATTAATACACAAAAATCTATTGCATTTCTGCAGACCACAATGAAAGATCAGGAAGAGAAATCTATTAAACAATCACATTTATCATCACAAAAAAACACTAAAATTCCTATGACTAAATCTACCTAAGGACACAATAGACCTGTAGTCCAAAATATAAAACACTAATGAATAAAATCAAGAGTGACACATAGAGATAAAAAGATATACCATGTTCTTGGATTGGAAGAAGCAATATTTTTAAAATGACTATATTACTGAAGATAATCTACAGATTCAATGCAATCCCTGTCAAGCTGCTAATGACATTTTTATAGAGTTAGAATCAAGCTGTTTAAAAATTTGTGTAGAAACATAAAAGACCCTGAATAGCCAAAGTAATCTTGAGAAAGAAAAATGGAGCTGGAGAATTCAAGCTGCCTTACTTCAGAGCCACAGTCATCAAAATAGTACAGTACTGGCACAAAAACAGAAATCTAGATCAACAGTACCAGATAGAAAGCCCAGAAATAAACCCATGCACCTAAGGTCAATCAACTTAAACGAGGGACAACCATACAGTGGAGGAAAGACAGTCTCTTCAATAAATGGTGCTGGGATAATTGGACATCTATATGTGAAAAATGAAATTAGAACATTCTCTAACATCATACACAAAAACAAACTCAAAATGGATTAAAGACCTAAATGTAAAACCAGGTAGTATGAAACTCTTCAACAAAAATTAGGCAAAAACTCTTTGATATAAATTGCAGCAATATCTTTCCCACACCTTCTCCTAGAATAATGAAAATAAAAATAAGCAAATGTGACCTAACTAAACTCAATTGCTTTTGTACAGCTAAAACAAAAAATTCACAGGATGGGAGAAAATATTTGCAAATGATGCAACCAACAGGAGATTAGGCTCCAATTTTTACAAATAGCTCATGCAGTTAAATATCAAAAAAGAAGAAAAAAATCTAATCAATAAGTGAGTGGAAGACTTAAGAGACATTTCTCCAAGAAAGATATACAGATGGCCAAAAGGCACATGAAAAGATGCTCAACATCACTAATTATTAGAGAAATGCAAATCAAAACTGCAATGAGGAATCATGTCACACCAGTGAGAATAGAATAGTCAAAAAAGTCTACAAACAATAAATGCTGGAGAGAGTATGGAGAAAGGTGAACCCTCCTGCCCTGTTGATGGGAATGTACATTGGTACAGCCACTATGAAGAACAGTATATATGTTCCTTAAGAAACAAAGTAGACCTACCATATGTAATCTTGCAGTTCCACTCCTCAGGATACACCCAGAGAAAAACATGATTCAAAAAGATACATGCTCCTCAGTATTTAATGCAGCGCTGTTTTCAGTAGCTAAGACATGGAAGTAACCTAAATGTCCATCAACAGGTGAATGGATAAAATAAGCAATATATTTGACTGTATATACTGGAATATTTCTCAGAATTTAAAGAAGGAAATAATGCCATTTGTAGCAAATGGATGGACATGGAGATCATCATATTAAGTGAAGTAAGTCAGGGAAAGACAAATATCATATGATATTGCTCTAGAGGCTGAAACTCGTTAGAAGAAAAGCTGAGGTGAGGTTAGTAGGTTTTCTACTACTATGATAGCTGACGGGCGAGCAGACAAGGTGAGAAAGTAAGCTAGACACATGGAGTTCTCTGTGTGCCAAAAGCTTGGGAGGGTGCTAGCTGCCACAGATTGAGGTCTGAGCACGTGTGGCAAAGCCTGACTGGGGCACTAGTAATAAGAGGTAGAATCCCAGGGAGAGTGAGGAAAGTAAAGGGGAGGGTGTTGTGATTATTAACAGTGAAAAGGATGAAGCATCCCATGCTTTCCAATCCCTAATATAAAGTAAAATTTTAAATAGAAATTATCCTAGACTTCTAGCAGTAGAGAAATGTATGACAAAACTCCAAGAAGAAAATTTTTCTTCTTTCTCTGTGCCATAAAGGTATAAATCTTATCACATCTTTGAAATGCAAATATCTCAGGAGACAAATAAAACACTGTCCACCATCACCTGAGACTGAAGAAAAGAAGAAAAGAGAAGCTTTTAAAAATACAGACTGTCATAGAAGCTCCCTTACTCAAAATCTAGCCCACAAACTCCATAAAATTACTTGCCAAGGGCAAAGAAAAGTCTTAAAATCTTCTCCATAAGAAAGTTTTATCCATTTGAGTGGATAACTTTTATCTTGTTACTCTTGTCAGGGACACAGTTTGGATATACCTGTTTTTTGTAAACCAGGGGATTTTGTATCATTGTGCCTGATTCATGGCTACAATTTTGGAATGGAATCTATAGGGTCTCAGCCATGTCTGCATGCATGCTTATGTGTGTCTATTGTGACATTAAAAGATGCTTACTCCTTGGAAGGAAAGTTATGACCAACCTAGATAGCATATTCAAAAGCAGAGACATTACTTTGCCAACAAAGGTTCATCTAGTCAAGGCTATGGTTTTTCCTGTGGTCATGTATGGATGTGAGAGTTGGACTGTGAAGAAGGCTGAGCACCGAAGAATTGATGCTTTTGAACTGTGGTGTTGGAGAAGACTCTTGAGAGTCCCTTGGACTGTCTAAGGATCTAAGGAGATCCAGCCAGTCCATTCTGAAGGAGATCAGCCCTGGGATTTCTTTGGAAGGAATGATGCTAAAGCTGAAACTCCAGTACTTTGGCCACCTCAGGCGAAGAGTTGAGTCATTGGAAAAGACTCTGATGCTGGGAGGGATTGGGTGCAAGGGGAGGAGGGGACGATAGAGGATTACATGGCTGGATGGCATCACTGACTCGATGGATGTGAGTCTTAGTGAACTCCAGGAGTTGGTGATGGACAGGGAGGCCTGGCGTTCTGCAATTCATGGGGTCGCAAAGAGTCGGACATGACTGAGCTACTGATCTGATCTGATTGACATATGTTACATAAATGTGATATTTTTCTACCTCTAGACACTATTGTATGCACTCATGTGTTCAGTTGTGTCCGACTCTGCAACAACATGGATTGTAGCCCACCAGGCTCCTCTGTCCATCGGATTCTCTAGGCAAGAATACCGGAGTGTGTAGCCACTCCCTTCTCCAAGGGATAGTCCTGACCCAGGCATCAAACCTGCAATTTTTGTATCTCCTGCATTGAAAGGCAGATTCTATACCACCGCACCATCTAGGAAATCCCTAAACGGTATTGCCAAAGTTAAGTGCAGAAAAAAACTCTATTTAATTGGCTTAAAAAATAATAAGTTTTTTGTAAATAATGTATTTATGTAAAACAAACATTTTTTTCATCTGCTAAAAAAGCAAAAATAATTATTTCGGGACTATTGGTTTGTTTTTTTATAAGATTGTAAGAGACTTTTCATCATCTTTTAAGTGAGTGAAAGTGAAAGTGAAGTCGCTCAGTCGTGTCCGACTCTTCGCGACCCCATGGACTGCAGCCTACCAGGCTCCTCCGTCCATGGGATTTTCCAGGCAAGAGTACTGGGTTGGGGTGCCATTGCCTTCTCCGATATATATGCTGCTACTGCTACTGCTAAGTCGCTTCAGTCGTGTCCGACTCTGTGCGACCCCATAGACGGCAGCCCACCAGGCTCCCCCGTCCCTGGGATTCTCCAGGCAAGAACACTGGAGTGGGTTGCCATTTCCTTCTCCATCTTTTAAGTAGTTTACCTATAAAACAAAGATTCTGAAGCTTTGGCACCTTCCTCCAGCCAGTGAAGAGCTCCTAGCTTACTGAACTGTCTGCTCGCCCCTGGTTCCCTTCTAGCCTCCCTCCTGTCATAAGAGTGAGTCTTGTGCCTGACAGGCTGAAAGGAGCAGAGAAAAAAAAGAAGATAAAGAAAACTCAAGAGAGGACCTGGCTGAGTCTGAGATGTCTGCAGTGCCAGAAATGGGGTGGCAGCTGCAACCAGAGCCGATCAGGACCTGGGGTCTGCAGCAGACGCGACTGCTCCAGTTCCTCATGCTGGAGCTGTGAGCGGAAAGTGAACCTGTGTGGGGGAGTAGGGCCAGCGAGAGGCAAGTCTCAGAATCAGGAGCAGACCCCCCAGACACCGCTGCCCTTCCTTCTCCTGGGTCTGGTGCAGCAACAGTGTAGATGGTGTTTCATGGAGGATAGCACCAAGGAAAGGGCGCCCTCCCAGCCCTTTCTCCAGTCCTAAAGTGCAGCTTCAAAATTTTTTCCTTGCTTTAAAGCTATGAGGAAAGACGATGACGGAGTAGAAGCATGTATGCTTACCTCCTGTCATGAAAACACTCAAATCACAACTAACTGTTGAAAACTATCGACAAAAAGACAGGAATTTCCTCCCCAAAGATATTCTATATCCAAAGACAAAGAAGAAGCCACAACAAGAGAGTAGAAGGGGTGCTTTTGTGATATAATCAAACCCCATTATGCCCCATATGGGCGACACAAAACTACAAACTGCAAAATAATGATATTACAATTCTTCCACAGGCGTTCTGAGTCCAGTGTCACCCTCCCCAGCCTGGGGCTCTGGCATTGGTAGGGAACCCCACGTAGTTGGCTGTGAAGGCCAGTGGGGCTTGAGAGCAGGACTGAGGAAACAGACTCTGCTCCTGGAGGGTGCACACAGTGTTTCATATGTACTGGGACCTGCTTCAAAGCAATGACTCCACTGGGGCCTGGGTCGGAGCAGCCTGTGGTTCCTAGAAGGTCCCTGGGGTGGGGGTGGAGGTTAGCCGTGGCTCACTCTGGGGATAAGGACGTTAGTGGCTGAGGCCCCAGAGAATATTTGTGGTGAGCTGTCACCATGTTGGTGCCAAGACCTGGCCCCACCCCACAACCTGTAGAGTCCAGTGCTGGGACGCTTCAGGTCAAATGACCAAGAGGGTGGGACCACAGCCCCATCCATCAGCAGACTGTCTGCCTAAAGTTGTCCTGGGTGTACAGCAACCTCTAAACACACCCCTGGACAGCAGAGGGACAAGACTCACCTCCACTCACAGTGGACAGGCACCGGTCTCTCCCACCAGAAAGCCTGGACAAGCCTCTGGACTAACTTCTACCACCAGAGGGCAGACACCAGAAGCAAGAGAACTAACCAGCAGCCCAAAAAACAGAGAAAATTAGCCAAATGAGATGGCAGAGGAATAGGTTCTAGATGAACAAGATGAAAATCCCAGAACAATTCAGTGGAAACAGACAATCTTCCTGAAAAGTTTTCAGAGTAGTGATAAAAATGATCCAAGATGTCAGAAAAATAATGGAGGCACAGACCAAAAACATACAAGACATGTTTAACAAAGAGCTAGAATATTTATAGAACAAACTAACAGATGAATAATAATTGAAAGGAAAAATATACTAGAAGGAATCAATAGTAGAAAAAAATGAACCTGAAGAACAAATAAGTGAGCTGAAAGACAGATTGATGGAAATTACTGCTGTGGAACAGGATAAAGATAAAAAAATGATAAGTAATGAGGAAAGTCTAAGAGACCTCTAGGATAATATGAAATGCACCAAATTTCTTCCCAGAAGAATTCACATTATAGGGTCCCAGAAGAAGAAAAGAGAGATGGTCTGAGAAAATATTTGAAGAGATAACAGCCAAAAACTTCCCTAATATGGGAAAGGAAGCATTCAAGTTTAGGAAGCAAAGAGTCCCATACAGGATAAACCCAAGGAGGAAAATGACAAAACACGTATTAATCAAATTGACAGATTTAAAGACCGAGAAAATGTTAAAAGCAACAAGGGAAAAACAATGACTAACATACTATGGAAGCCCTAATGGTTATCAGCTGATTTCTCAGCAGAAACTCTGCAGGTCAGAAAGGAGTGGCACAATATATTTAAAGTAATGAAAGCGAAAAACCTTCGACCAAGAATAATTTACACAGCAACACTTTAATTCAGATTCAGTAGAGAAAACAAAAGCTTTACAGACAAGGAAAAGCTAAGAAAATTCAGCACCAGCAAACTAGCTTTATAACAAATGCTAAAGGAATGTCTTTAACAGAAAAGAAAAGCCCCCCTCCCTGCCCCTTTCTCCCCCACCTCATGATTGCCACAAACCAAACATTTGTAATAGATCCACACAGAAAGAAAGAAAAAGAAATTCAAACACAACTGCACAAAGCACCCCTTGGTAAACTTAAGACTGAAATCATATCAAGCATCTTTCCCAAACACAACATTATGAAATTATAAAACTAAAAAAGCTGTAAAATACACAAACGTCTGGGATATCCCCAACCCAAGAACTGAACCCAGGTCTCCCACATTGCAAGCCAATTCTTTACCAGCAGAGCCACAAAGGAAGCCCAAGTATACTGGAATGGGTAGCCTATTCCTTCTCCAGGGGATCTTCCCGACCCAGGAATTGAACCGGGGTCTCTTGCATTGTAGGTGGATTCTTTACCAACTAAGCTATGAGGGAAGCCCCAAACAACCTAACTTTACACTTAAAGCAACTAATGAAAGAATAACAAATAAAACCCAAAATGAGTAAAAGGAAAGAAATAATAAAGAGCAGAGCAGAAATAAATGAAATAGAGAATACAAAAACAATAGAAAGGATCAATGCAACTAAATGCTGATTCTTGAAAAGATAACACAATTGATAAACATTTAGCAATACTCATCAAGAATAAAGGGGAGAGGATTCATATCAAAAATTAGAAATGAAAAAGAAGTTACAATGGACACCAAAGAAATAGAAAAGGCCATGAGATACAATAACCAATTTATGCCAATAAAAAGGATAACCTGGAAGAAATGGCCAAATCCTTAGAAAAGTACAGTTTCCTAAGACTGAACCAGGATGGAATAGAAAATATAAATAGACTAATCATAATTTCTGAAATTGAAACTGTGACTAAAAAAGCTTTCAATGAATGAAAGTCCAGAATCAGATGGCCTCACAGGTGAATTCTATCAAACAGAAAAGAGTTAACCCCTTTCTTTTTTAACTGTTCCAAAAAATTGAGGAAGAAATACTCCCAAACTCATTCTATATGGCCACCACCACCCTGATACCAAAAACAAAGACACCACATATACAAAAAAAGGAAATTACAAGTCAGCATTACTGATGAACATAGATGCAAAAGTCCTCAACAAATACTAGCAATCCAGATCCCACAATATATTAAAAGGATCATATACCATGATCAAGAGGAATTTATCCCAGAGATGCAAGGATTTTTTCAATATATGCAAATTAGTCAGTGTGATACAGCAAATTATACTCAACGATGAAAAGCTGAAACCATTTCCTCTAAGGTCAGGAAGAAGACAAGTATGTCTACTCTCAGCACTTTTATTCAACACATTCTTGGGAGTCCTAGCCAATCAGAAGGAAAAGAAATAAAAGAAATAAAAATTTGAAAAAAAAAAAGTAAGTTGTTACTGTTTGCAGATGACATACTATACACAGAAGACACTAAAGATGCTACCAGAAAACTGGTAGAGCTCGTAATGAATTCAGAAAGTTGCAGGATACAACTTGCGCTTCCTAGGTGGCACTAGTGGTAAAGAATCTGCCTGCCGATGCTGAAGATTCAAGAGATAGGGGTTTGATCCTTGAGTTGGGAAGATCCCCTGGAGGAGGGCATAGCAAACCACTCCATTATTCCTAATTAGAGAATCCCATGGACAGAGGAGCCTGGCAGGCTAAAGTCCATAAGGTCACAGAGTCATACATGACTGAAACAACTTAGCATGTGTGCAGGATACAAAATTAAGACTCAGAAATCCACCACATTTCTATACATTAGCAATGAAAGGTTCAAAAGAGAAATTGAAGAAAAACCCTACTTACCATTGTATCAAAATGAGCAAAACACCTAGGAATGAACCTGCCTACGAAGGAAAAAAGACCTGAACACTGAAAAGTGCAAGTTGCTAATGACTGAAAACAAAGATGACACAAACAGATGGAAATATATACCATGTTCTTCAATTTCAAATACCAATATGGCCAAAATGACCATACTCCCCAAGGCAATCTATAGAGTCAATGCAATCCCTATAAAAATATCACTGTCATTTTTCACAGAACTAGAACAAAATTTTTTAGATTTTATGGAAACACAAAAGACCCCGAATAGCCAAAGCAATCTTGAATAAGAAAAATGGAGCTGGAGCAATCAGGCTCTCTCACTTCAGTCTATGCTACAAAACCAATAATCAAAACAGAAAGATACCAGCACAAAGAGAGATCCATGGAAGAGGGTAGAAAGCCCAGAAATAAATCCAAGGACCTATGGTCAATTAATCTACAACAAGGAAGACAACAATATACAATGGAATAAAGATGCTGTCTTCAATAAATGATGCTGGGGAAACTGGACAGCTGTATGTAAAAGAGTGAATTGGGACATTTTGTAACACTATATACAGAAATCAACTCAAAATGTATTAAAGACCTAAATGTAAAACTGGATACTGTAAAACTCTCAGAGGAAAACACAGGCAGAACACTGACATAAATTGCAGCAATATCTTTTTGGATACACCTCCTAGTTTAATGAAAATAAAATAAAAAATAAACAAATGGGACCTACTTAAACTCTAAAGCTTTTGCACAGCAAAGGAAACTATGAACCAAACAAAAAGACAACCCACAGATTGGAAAATATTTTCAAGCAAATGGGGATTGTTCTCCAAAATATAGAAATAACAAATGAAGTTCTATATCAAAAAACCACACAACCCAATCAAAAAGTGGGCAGAAGACCTAAACAGACATTTATTCAAAGACATACAGATGGCTAATAAACACATGAAAAGATGCTCAACATTGCTCATTAATAGAGAAATGCAAATCAAAACCACAATGAGGTATCATCTCACACCAGAATGTGGCCAGCATCAAAATGGCCATCATCAAAAAATCTACAAACAATAAATGCTGGAAAGGGTGTGGAATAAAGGGAACCCTGTTACATTGTTGGTAGGAATAGCAAACTGATACAACCACTATGGAAAACACTGTGGAGATTCCTTTAAAAACTTGGAATAAAATTACCATATGACCCAGAAATCCCACTACTGGACACATATCCTGAGGGAACCAGAATTGAAAAAGTTTTGTACCCCGACGTTCATTGTGACACTATTTACAATAGCTAGGACATGGAAGCAACCTAGATGTCCATCAGCAGATGAACGGATAAAAGAAGTCGTGGTACCTATACAAAATAGAATATTACTCAGCTATAAAAAGGAACACATTTGAGTCAGTTCTAATGAGGTGGATGAACCTAGAGCCTATTATCAGAAAGAGAAAGACAAATACCATATATTAATGCATATATATGGAATTTAGAAAGATGGTACTGATGATCCTACGTGCAGCACAGCAAAAGAGGCGCAAAAGTAAAGAACAGTCTTCTAGACTCAGTGGGAGAAGGAGAGGGTGGGATGACTTGAGAGAATAGCATTGAAACATAATACATGACCATTTGTAAAATAGATAACCAGTGCAAGTTTGATGTATGACACAGGGCACCCAAAGCTGGCTCTCTGTGACAACCTGGAGGGAGGGAGTAGGCTGGGGAGGAAGGTGGGTGGGGTATTCGGGAGGGATGGGACACACGTATGCCTGCGGCCAATTCACACTGATGTATGGCAAAACCCATCACAATATTGTATTTATACTCCAATTAAAATAAATAGATTCTTTTAAAAGTGGGCAAAAGTGGGTAGAAGATCCAAAGTGACATTTCTCCAAAGAATGCATACAGATGGCCAAAAATCACATGGAAAGATGCTCAACATCACTAATTACTAGCAAAATTCAAATAAAACCTACAATGAGGTATCATCTCACATCTGTCAGAATGGCCATCATCAAAAAGTCTATAAACAACAAATACTGGAGAGGGTGTAGAGAAAATGGATCTCTCCTACACTACTGGTGAGAATGTAAATTGGT
Source organism: Bos indicus (assembly GCF_029378745.1). NCBI lineage: Eukaryota > Metazoa > Chordata > Mammalia > Artiodactyla > Bovidae > Bos > Bos indicus. The sequence goes on from NC_091765.1 coordinate 4,007,380, forward strand.
ACAGCCACTATGGAGAACAGTATTAAGATTTTTTTAAACTAAAAATAGAACTAACATATGATCCTGTAATCCCACTCTTGGGAGTATATCCAAAGAAAATCATACTATGCAAAGATATATACACCCCAATATTCATTGCAGCTAAGACTTAAAAGCAGTCTAAATGTCGAGCAATGGATACAGATATATAGAATGGAATATTTCTCAGCCACTAAAAGATGCAATAATGCCATTTGCAGTAAAAAGGATAAACCTAGATATTATCATGCTCAGTGAAATATGTCAGACAAAGACAAATATCATGTGATATCACTTGTATATGGAATGTAAAAAAAGCATAAAAATGAACTTATTCACAAAACAGAAACAGATCAAAGACTTTGAAATCAAACTTATGGTTACCAAAGTGGAAGTGTCAGTGGGGAGGGATATATTAATAGTTTCAGATTAACATATACACACTACTATATATAAAGTAGACAATCAACAGGGACCTACTGTATGCTACAGGGAACTTTACTCAATATTCTCTAATAACTAGAACATTCAGGTACGACCTAAATAAAATCCTTTATGATTATACAGTGGAAATGACAAATAGATTCAATGGATTAGATCTGATAGAGTGCCTGAAAAACTAAGGACAGGGGTTTGTGATATTGTAGAGGAGGCAGTGAACAAGACCATCCCCAAGAAAAAGAAATGCAAAAAAGGCAAAATGGTTGTCTGAGGAGTCTTTACAAATAGCTGAGAAAAGAAGCTAAAGGCAAAGAAGAAAAGGAACAATATACCAATTTGAATGCAGAGTTCCAAAGAATAGCAAGAAGAGATAAGAAAGCCTTCCTAAGTGATCAAAGCAAAGAACTAGAGGAAAATAACAGAATGGGAAAGACCACAGATCTCTTCAAGAAAATCAGAGAATACAAGGGAACAATTCATGCAAAGATGGGCACAATAAAGGACAGAAATTATATGGACCTAACAGAAGCAGAAGATATTAAGAAAAGGTGGCAAGAATAAACAGAAGAACTATATACAAAAAAGATCTTCATGACCCAGATAACCATGATGGTGTGATCACTTACCTAGAGCCAGAAATCTGGAATGCAAAGTCAAGTGGGCCTTAGGAAGCATCACTACCAACAAAGCTAGTGGAGGTGATGGAATTCCAGTTGAACTATTTCAAATCCTAAAAGATGAGGCTGTGAAAGTTCTGCACTCAGTATGCCAGCAAATTTGGAAAACTCAGTAGTGGCCACAAGACTGGAAAAGGTCAGTTTTCATTTCAATCCCAAAGAAGGGCAATGCCAAAGAATGTTCAAACTACCACGCAATTGCATTCATCTCACATGCTAGCAAAGAAGGCTCAAAATTCTATAAGCCATGCTTCATCAGTATGTGAATTAAGAACTTCCAGATGTTCAAGCTGAATTTAGAAAAGGCAGATGGACCAGAGATCACATTGCCAACATCCGCTGGATCATCTAAAAAGCAAGAGAGTTCCATGAAAACATCTACTTCTGCTTTATTGACTATGCTAAAGCCTTTGACTGTGTGGATCAAAACAAACTGTGGAAAATTCTGAAAGAGATGGGAATACCAGAACACCTGACCTGCCTCCTGAGAAATCTGTATGCAGGTCAAGAAACAACAGTTAGAACTGGACATGGAACCACAGACTGGTTCCAAATCGGGAAAGGAGTGAGTCAAGGCTGTATATTGTCAGCCTGCTTGTTTAACTTATATGCAGAGTATATAATGTGAAATGCCAGGCTGTATAAAGCACAAGCTGGAATCAAGATTGCCAAGAGAAATATTAATAACCTCAGATATGCAGATGACACCATCCTTATGGCAGAAAGCAAAGAAGAACTAAAGAGCCTCTTGATGAAAGTGAAAGAGGAGAGTGAAAAAGTTGGCTTAAAGCTCAACATTCAGGAAACTAAGATCATGGCATCTGGTCCCATCACTTTATGGCAAATAGATGGGGAAACAATGTCAGACTTTATTTTGGGGGGCTCCAAAATCACTGCAGATGGTGATTGCAGCCATGAAATTAAAAGATGCTTACTCCTTGGAAGGAAAGTTATGACCAACCTACATAGCATATTCAAAAGCAGAGACATTACTTTGCCAACAAAGGGTCGTCTAGTCAAGGCTATGGTTTTTCCTGTGGTCATGTATGGAAGTGAGAGTTGGACTGTGAAGAAGGCTGAGCGCCAAAGAATTGATGCTTTTGAACTGTGGTGTTGGAGAAGACTCTTGAGAGTCCCTTGGACTGCAAGGAGATCCAACCAGTCCTTTCTAAAGGAGATCAGTCCTGGGTATTCATTGGAAGGATTGATGGCTAAAGCTGAAACTCCAATACTTTGGCCACTTCATGCGAAGAGTTGACTCACTGGAAAAGACTCTGATGCTGGGAGGGATTGGGGGCAGGAGGAGAAGGGGATGACAGAGGATGAGATGGCTGGATGGTATCACTGACTCAATGAACATGAGTTTGAGTGAACTCCGGGAGTTGGTGATGGACAGGGAGGCCTGGCGTGCTGTGATTCATGGGGTCGCAAAGAGTTGGATATGATTGAGTGACTGAACTGAACTGAGGGCTGGGATTGGGCAAATTGAACACTACTAACAAGCTTTCAGGGGTTTCCCAGGTGGCTCAATGGTAAAGAATCTGCCTGCCAAGCAGAAGACACAGGTTTGATCCCTGGGTTGGGAAGATCCCCTGGAAAAGGGAATGGCAACCTACTCCAGTACATTTGCCTGGGAAATCCCATGGACAGAGGACCTGGTGAGCTATAGTTGTCTTACTCTTGCTTTCTTGCTTCAGTTGTGTCTGATTCCTTGCAACCCCATGAACTATAGCCCACCAGATTCCTCTGTTCATGGGATTCTCCAGACAAGAATACTGGTAATTTTTCTTATCCAATGGTTGCACATCCAACTCCACTGAAGAGCTGTAAAAATGATGTCACCCCTAGATATTCAGACTTACTTAATCTGGAAATGGCCTAGCATCAGGAGCTTTAGATGGTCCCCAGAGGATGTGAATGTGCAGCCAAAGTTAAGAACCAGTGAGGGAAACCTTGGAGCTCCTTCCAGCTCAACGTCGCCCAAAATATTCAGTTCAGTTCAGTCACTCAGTCGTGTCTGACTCTTTGTGACCCCATGAACTGCAGCACACCAGGATTCCCTGTCCATCAACTCCCGGAGCTTGCTCAAGCTCATGTCCATCAAGTTGGTGATGGCATCCAATCATCTCATCCTATGTTTTCCCCTTCTCCTGCCTTCAATCTTTCCCAACATCAGTGTCTTTTCCAGTGAGTCAGTTTTCTGCATCAGGTGGACAAAGTATTGGAGTTTCAGCTTCAGCATCAGTCCTTCCAATGGATATTCAGGACTGATTTCCTTTAGGACTGACTGGTTTGATCACCTTGCTGTCCAAGGGACTCTCAAGAGTCTTCTCCAACACCACAGTTCAAAAGAAACACTACTTTGGTGCTCAGCTTTCTTTATGATCCAACTCTCATATCTACACTTGACTACTGGAAAAACAACAGCTTTGACTATATGGACATTTGTCAGTAACATCTCTGCTTCTTAGTAGGCTTCTAGGTTTGTCATAGTTTTTCTTCCAAGTAGCAAGTGTCTTTTAATTTCATGGCTGCAGTCACCATCTGCAGTGATTTTGGAGCCCAAGAAAATGAAGTTTGTCACTCTTTCCATTGTTGTCCCATCTATTTGCCATGAAGTGATTGGAACAGATGCAATGATCGTCACTTTTTGAATGTTGAGTTTTAAGCCAACTTTTTCACTCTCTACTTTCACTTTCATCAAGATCTCTTTAGTTCCTGTTTGCTTTCTGCCTTAAGGGAGGTGTCATCTGCATATCTGAGGTTATTGATATTACTCCCGGCAATCTTGATTCCAGTTTGTGCTTTATCCAACCCGGCATCTCGCATCTGCAAGGCAGAGTACATCATATTTAACTCTTGCAAGTTAAATAGAAAGATGACAATATACAGCATTGATGTACTCGTTTCCCAATTTTGAACCATTCCTTTGTTCCATGTCTGGTTCTAACTGTTGCTTCTTAACCTGCATACATATTTTTCAGAGACAGGTAAGGTGGTCTGGTATTCCCATCTCTTTTCAGAATTTCCCACAGTTTGTTGTGATCCACACAGTCAATGGCTTTAGCATAGTCAATAAAGCAGAAGTAGACATTTTTCTGGAATTCTTTTGCTTTTTCTATGATCCAGTGGATGTTGGCAATTTGACCTGTTGTTCCCCTGACTTTTCTAAATCCAGCCTGAAAATCTAGAAGTTCTCAGTTCACATACTGTTGAAGCCTAACTTGGAGAATTTTGAGCATTAATTTGCTAACGTGTGAAATGAGTGCAATTGTGCAGTAGTTTGAACATTCTTTGGCATTGCCCTTCTTTGGGATTGGAATGAAAACTGATCTTTTCCAGTCCTGTGGCCACAGCTGAGTTTTCCAAATTTGCTTCCATATTGAGTGCAACACTTTCCCAGCATCATCTTTTAGGATTTGAAATAGCTCAATTGGAATTCCAACACCTCCACAAGCTTTGTTTGTAGTGATGCTTCCTAAGGCCCACTAGACTTTGCACTCCAGGATGTCTGGCTCTAGGTGAGTGATCACCCCATCGTGGTTATCTGGGTCATGAAGATCTTTTTTGTATAGTTCTTCTGTATATTCTTGCCACCTCTTCTTAATATCTTCTTCTTCTGTTAGGTCCATACCATTTCTTCTTTATTGTGCCCATATTTGCATGAAATGCTCCCTTGGTATTTCTAATTTTTTTGAAGAGATCTTTCAAAAAGAGGTCTTTCCCATTCTATTGTTTTCCTCTATTTCTTTGCATTGATCACTGAGGAAGGCTTTCTTATCTCTCCTTGCTATTCTTTGGAACCCTGCATTCAGATGGATATATCGTTCCTTTTCTCCTTTGCCTTTTGCTTCTCTTTTTTTCTCAGCTATTTGTAAGGCCTCCTCAGACAATCATTTTGCCTTTTTGTATTTCTTCTTCTTGGGGATGGTTTTCATCATCGCCTTCTGTGCAATGTTACGAACCTCCGTCCGTAGTTCTGCAGACACTCTATCTATTAAGATACTGCCAACCCTATAATCCTTTCCCACAAGAGTCCCCAATCAACTACTGAGGTTTCCTAGCACTTTAGAAATAATGATAATTATAATTAGAAATAGCATTCCTGAGCCCTTATTATCTGCCACCATATTTACAAATTACACTAACTCTCCCATGTAATCACTGCAATATGCAACAGGGTGTGCACTGTTACTACCTGTTTACATAGCTTAGAAAATTAGGGTTTAGAGAGAGACTAAGTAAATTGCCTGAGGCCACCTAGCAATTAAATTAAGAATCTAGAAATAGCACCAGGCAATCTAATGCCAGAGCCCATTTGCTTAATCACTATAGTGCTCAGTGCTTTGCAGTAAGAAAAAATGCATTATCATTCTCCCGCAAGCTCCATGGAGACAAGCCCATAGATTGTGAGCATTCTCAACTGCTCTACAGAGAAACTCTAAATACGAACCAGGCCATTGTTTGAAAAAATAAGAAACCTCACATATCATGCTCTTACTATGGCCCACATGTGTATCCTTGTATAGAATATATGTAACTAGCCTTCATGCAGATACTTTCTCCCTGTTTCTCTACTTCTTTCTAGATGACTTTTCTGGAATCATCTGTTCCTAACTATGTGGGGGAAAGGAAGGCTTGCTTCTAACATATACCTATGAGAGAATGTGTTATAGGCTAATTTTCCAGGTTCACCTTGCTTGGGCATATGCTCATTGGATAGCTTCCACCTGCCTAGAACTTCTCAGTATGCTGTTTGGTGGGCCCTGGGGCTGGGGGTAGGGGGACACTACAGGATAGGGCAAACAATCCTTTACTTCACTGCTCTTCCATTAACTTCCAAAGTATCACTGCCCAAGTACAAGAAATAGACTTTATCAGGCAACTACTGAAAAATAACTAGAGAAAACTGCAATATAGCAGAAAACAACTTAACATTTGACACTAAGTATAATTGATTCTCAGAATTCAAGGAAAAGGTAAGCCCTTCTGGGATTTATTCTCATAGGCATATTCATTTTTAGTCTTAAGGTCTTTCTCTTTTGTCTCAGAAAGATATCTTCCTCTTCATTTTCAAACAATAAATCCTCAGCCAAGTTCAGGAAAATCTTATTGTCCTACCATTGACTCTTTTTCTGAGAATCCACTCCTTCTTGTCTTGCTCCCAACAAGATTAAGAGACTCAATAACCTATGACAATGCATTTTTAAAAGGACCCAGTTCCTACTCTGAAAACACAGTGGGTGGGTGAGGCCAGCCTTCGGTGCCCAGGTGTGAGCCTCCTGCACCCCACCCTGGAGGGATCTGGTGATGTGTCACCACCTGTTTCTGTGGCCTTCCACATGTGCTTCAAGTCTCTTGCTGTAATCCTTGCACAGATGTCTGTCTCTCCTTTTCCCTTTCCTACTGTGGAGACATACCTCTGACCTTCATACAACTTCAAGGACAAATAATGTCTCAGCAGATGGTATAAACAACTGTAAGACAAAGGAAACTGCCTTCTTGTAGGGCACATCACTAGTGGCATTCTTCTATTTGCTGATTAAGGATAGTAATACAAAGATTTCTTTGTGGAGCTTTGTCCACAAAGTGATACAGAGCACTTCTGCTTGCTCATTCTCTTCCTGTCTCCTCTTCAGGGTATGATAAATAGAATCTATTAAAGAATTAAGCCAAAAGTCTCCTCTTCCAAGATGCTGCCACAATTCCTGAGAAAACTGAGCTATATTATTTTATTTAATAATATTGATTTTCTTGCTAGTACCAGGCTCTGAGGCTACAATTTTGGAAAACAAGACATATCAAACAGTCCCTATGCTGTCATCATTGGAAGAGGATATATTTTAATTTTACTAAGAGGTTAGGAGGTTGTATGATAAAAATAGCAGGCTTTTGTTTCAGAGTGACAGGGATTGAATCTTCTTCCTGTTACAAACAGGGAGAGCTTTTTTTGTTAAATAGGTTCTTAGCAAGGTGGCTGACTCATTGACCATGATCCCAGCTATAGAAGTAGATCTCTACCCATGGGGAATGGGCAATAGCTCTGTTTGGCTTGATCCTGTCACCAGCATCATACACCAAGGAACCCAAGAGTAGTCCTGCTCACTCTGTATCTTATAATAGACACACAGTCCTTGGTTCCAGCTGTGGATCCTGAAGTGACCTCTTGGCTATGTCTGGGAGTCCCTGGAGATAAACCCACCAAACTGGGTCAGACTGTAGACACTGAAAGGAACATGTAATGGGGTAAAAAGGCCATTAGACAAAGAACTAACATTATATTTATTAGTGAAAAGATGAAAGTGTTTCTTATAAAATCAGGAAGAAGACAGGGATGCCCACTCTTGCCACTTATATTAAACATAGTATCAGGAATCCTACCCTGAGCAATTAGACAGGAAAAGAAATAAAAAGCATCCAAATCAGAAAGAAAGAAGTAAAATTGTATCTATTTTCAAGTGACATTACCTTATTTATAGGAAACTCTAAAGACTCCACCAAAGAACTTTTAGAATAAATGAAGTCAGTAAAGTTGCAGGATATAAAACAACATACATAAAATCAGTTGATTTTCTATATATAGCAAAAATAACTGAATAAGCAATAAAGAAAAAAATCCCATTTACAATAGAATCATAAACAATAAAGTAATTGTTATCATTTACAATTATGTTTGTTATGATTACAAGATCATACATTCTCAGAAAAAAAGTAGTGGTGTATAGGACATCCCAACTTCCCCCAACCAAGATCAGTGATTAGACAGCTAGCCACAAACAAAAAACAGCTCCTGGAGACCCTTATATTCCACTTAGGAAAATTTAGGGACACCACAGAACAACAACAACACACACACACAAAAACAGAGTAATTACCCAAGAAGAAAATACAACTTCATCTTGTCTGTGTCACTCCTATACCCCCAAACTGGCACTGTTCAGCACCAAGAAGGAACTTGTCCCCTAGAAAGAATTTCTCTCACCAGGAAAGGAAGAGTAGGATGGGTGACCAGCTTCTCTAGCTCTTCCAAGATACTGCATTAATGTCTAGCTTTGGTTTCACCCCACCCAGATAAATAAAGAGCTGGCCAGGAACAAGAAAGTAAAGCAGAGGCTCTTATTAGCAAACATGTAGCAAGGCTGATTATCAGTTCACAGAGACCTGCTCTTCAGACAAAGGAGCAGCTTCTGCAACTGACAGTCAGGGGTCAGCTACAAAGATCTCACCAGTTGCCCCACAGGTATTTATGTTTGTGAATGCCAGTTTTACCTCAATGCCTCTCTCCTCCTTCCCCAACCCATACTCTCTCTGTCTCATACCCTTCACACTTCCACTAGAGCCCAGGCCCACACTGACAGCCATCCAAGCTCTTTATGGTTATGCAAGTATAAATGTCAGACCCTGAGGCCCCTCCCTGTCCCCCACCAGAGCCTGGGAGCTATGCTGGCAACTAGCTCAGCCTCCTTTAGCTCTGCAAGTGCAAGAACCCAGCACAGTGCCTCCTATGCTCCTTACTCTCACCATCAAGTCCACACTTGGGGCTCGCACCACAAGCTGTGCCACTGTCCTGATGCCCAAAACTGGCCTTGATCACAGCAGGAGTGAGGAGACAACACACAGCCATGAGTAAACCCAACAACAACCAGGGCTCACACAGCAGTACATGGGATTGCAGATACACAAGGCCAAATATAAAGTTATACGAGGATTTTTAACTGCACAACAGGGGAGTACCCCAACTCCTGCACTGTACAAGAGTCAACTGTAGAGGTGCAAAAATTCTCAACAAAGTATTAACAAACCAAATTTAACGGCACATTAAAAGAACCATTTACCATAATTAAGTGGATTTCATTCCCAGGATGCAAGGATAGTTTAATATAGAAAAAAATCAATGTGATAACCTGCATTAACAAAGTGAAGGATAAAAATTAATTAATCATCTTAGAAGATGCAGTAAAAGCACTTAACAAAGTACCAAAATCCTTTAATGATAAGAATCCTCAACAAAATAGATATAGAAAAAAGTTACCTCAACAAAATAAAGGTTATATATGACAAACTCACAGCCTGCATTTATTATACTCAATGGTAAAATGTTGAATACTTATCTAAGATCAGGAATAAAACAAGGATGCCCACTCTCACACTCCTATTCAACAGAGTACTGGAAATCTTAGCCAGAGAAATTGGGAAAGAAAAAGAAAGAAAAGACTTCCAAACAGGAAAGGAAGAAAAAATAAATTTGCTTTTTTTTTTTTTTTTTTTGCAGATTATATGATCTCACATATAGAAAATCCCAAAGACTCCACAAAACACTGCTAGAACTAGTCAAAAACTTCAATAAGGTTTCAGGATACAAAATCATCATGTAGAAAAACACTTGAATATATATAACAACAGTATATTCAACTATCAATAGAATGTCTGAAAAAGAAAGAAAGAATCTTAGTCACAATAGCATCAAAAACAATAAAATACTTAGGAATAAATCTAACCAAGGAAGTAAAATTCTTTGAATTGCAAACTACAAGACTTTGATAGAAGAAATTGAGGACAAAACAAATGGAAAGATGCTTTTGTTCATGGATTAGGGGAATGAATATACACATATTAGCAATATTGATTAGACTTAGATTTATTAGATTGGTTAGATTTATTCCTAACCAAGAATAAAATTGTTTCTCCCCGGAGAAGGAAATGGCAAACCACTCCAGTATTTTTGCCTGGGAAATCCCATGGACAAAAGGAGACTGGAGGGCTACAATCCTTGGGGTTGCAAAAGAGTCATACGTGACTTAGTGACCAAGCAACAGCAATAGCATATCTATATCACCCAAAGTCATCTATAGATTCAGTGTACTTCCAGTGGCATTTTTCACAGAAATAGAAAAAACAATCTTAAACTTTGTATGGAGCCACATACCCCAAACAGCCAAAGCAATCCTAAGAAAGAAGACAAAGCTGGAGGCATCACACTTCCTGATTTCAAATTATACTACAAAGCTATTTCAGCCAAAGCAGAATGTTTGGAACAGATTTGTGAGCCCAGAAATGAACCTTTTCATATTTAGCCAACTACCTTGACAAAGCAGCCAAGGATACTCAATGGGAGAAGTGTCTCTTCAATAAATGATGTTGGGAAAACTGTATAACCACATGGAAAAGAATAAAATTGGCCTTCTACTTTTCTCCACTCACAAAAAAATGAACTCAAAATGGATTAAAGACTTAAATTTAAGTTCTGAAACCATAAATGTTCTATAAAAAAAAATGGAAAAAAAAAGTTTCCTTGGTATTGGTATAACCAGTGATTTACTGAACGTGATAGCACAACCAAGAAAAGCAAAAACCAATAAGTGGAATCACATTAAACTAAAAAGATTCTGCACATAAAACAATCAACAAAATGAAAAGGCAACCAATAGAATAAGCTAAAATGTTTGTAAATTATATATATGATAAGGGTTAATATCCAAGGTATATAAAGAACTCACAGTTCAAGAGCAAAAATTCTAACATGGTTGTTTAGAAAAAATGGGAGAGGAACCGAATAGTTTTCCAAGGAAGAGATGCAAATGACCAACAGGTGCATGTACAGATTCTCAATATTACTAATCACTGCTGCTGCTGCTGCTGCTGCTAAGTCGCTTCAGTCGTGTCTGACTCTGTGCGACCCCATAGACGGCAGCCCACCAGGCTCCCCCGTCCCTGGGATTCTCCAGGCAAGAACACTGGAGTGGGTTGCCATTTCCTTCTCCAATGCATGAAAGTGAAAAGTGAAAGTGAAGTCGCTCAGTCGTGTCCGACCCTCAGCGACCCCATGGACTGCAGCCTACCAGGCTCCTCCGTCCATGGGATTTTCCAGACAAGAGTACTGGAGTGGGGTGCCATTGCCTTCTAGGCAAATACAAAACAAAGACACAATGAGATATCACCTAAAACAGTTAGAATGGCTTTCATTAAAAAGAAAAGAGATAGCAAGTATTGGTGAGGGTGTGTAGCAAAGGAAATCCTAGTGCATGGTTGGTGGGAATGTAAATTGGTACAGCCACAATGGAAAAGAAGATAGAGGCCCTCAAAAACTTAAAAATGGAACTTCCATATGACCCATCAATTCCACTCTTGCATATATATCCAAAGAAACTGAAATCAGGAGCTTATAGAGGTATCTGCCCTCACATGTTCTTGAACCAATATTCACAACAGCAAAGTCATGGAAACAACGTAACTGGCCTTCAACAGATGATTGCATAAAGAAGACAGACACAGACATAGACAGATGACACACACACACACAGACACACATATATGGAATATTATATGGAATATTATTCAGCCCTGAGGAAGAAGGATATCTTGCCACTTGCAACAACTTGGGTGGACTTTGAAGGCATATGTTAAGTGAAATTAATCAAAGACAAATACTTTGTGATAATCACTTATATGTAGGATCTAAAAAAGATAAACTCACAGGAAGAGTAGAGTAGTGTTTATGTGAGGTTAGCAAGTAGTGGAAAAGGGGAGATATTACTCGAATGATGCAAACCTCCAGTTGTAAGATTAATAACTTTGGTGATCCAATGTAAAGCATGGTTGTTATAGCTAAAAATACTGTATCATATACTAGAATGCTGCTAAGAGAGTAAATCTTACATATTCTCACAAAAGAAAAGAGATGATAACTATATGATGGAATTGCAGTGGTAGCTAATTATATGGTAGTAATCGTTTTGCAATCTATAAATTAATCAAGTAAATATGTAAACTTACACAATGTTCCATGTTAGTTATATGTCAATAAAGCTGGGGGGGGGGGCATGGCAAATAAAATACTTATGAATAAATTCAACCAAAAAATGAAAGAGCTCTACACTGAAACTATAAGACATTGATAAAAAAAAAATTGAAGACACAAATAAATGAAAATATGAATAGTCCATATTCATGGAGCAGAGGAACACTAAAATGCCCATGCCACCTAAAGTCATCTATAAATACAATGCAATTCCTATCAAAATTCCAATGACACTTTTTACAGAAATAGAAATAGCAATCCCCAAACTCACATGAAACCACAAAAGACCCTGAATAGCCAAAGTAATCTTGAAAAAGAAGAACAAACCTGGAGACATTACACTTCCTGATTTCAAACTATATTACAAAGATTTGGAGCACACCACAATTGCAACTAGTAGTTGAACAACCATCAACAGGAGGACACTGGAACACACCAGAAAAAGATACCCTATGATAAAAGGCAAAGCAGCAGCAGCAATGAGATGGTAGGATGGGTGCAATCATGATAAAATCAAATCCCATACCTGGTGGGTGGGCGAGCCACAAACTGGAGACAAATAATACCAAAGAAATTGTCCCACTGTTGTGAAGGTTCTGAGTGCCATGTCAGGGTTGCCAGTCTGGGAATCCAATGGAGGGAATGGGAATCCTAAGGGAACATGCCTTTGAAAGCCAGCAGCATTTGATTACAGGATTTCCAGAGTACTGGGGGAAACAGACTTCACTCTTGGAGGGCACAAACAAAATATGGTGTGCACAAAGACCCAGGGCAAAGGCGCAGTGACCTCACAGGAGACTGAACCAGACCTACTTGCTAGTGTTGTAGTGTCCCCTGTGGAGGCATGGGTCAGCAGTTTCTTGCCACAGGGATGGGACACTGGCAGCAGGAGTCCAGCAAGGGACCCCTTGGCCTAAGGCCTTTTGGAAATTGCTACTAACCTTACCACAGAGCCCATAGACACCAGGACTAGGTCACCTCAGGCTAAACAACTAACAAGGGGGGAGCACAACCCCACCCATCAGCAGACAATTGGGTTAAAGTTTTACTGAGCACAGCCCTGCCAACCAGAGCAAGATCCAGTTTTTCCCACTGTCAGTCTCTCCCATCAGAAAGCTTACACAAACCTCTTAACCTCCTCCATCAGAGGGCAGATAGAAAAAGCAAGAGCACAATCCCGCAGCAGCTAGAACAAAAGCCACATTATATAAAGTTAATCAGGATGAAAAAAGAGAAAGTAATGTTCCAGATGAAGGGGCAAGATAAAACCCCAGAAAATCAACTAAATGAAGTGGAGATAGGCAACCTTACAGAAAAAGAATTGAGAATAATGATAGTGAAGATGATCTAGGATCTCAGGAAAATAATGGAGAGGATGCAATAAATGTTTACCAAAGACTAAAGAACAAGAACTAAAGAACAAACAGAGATGAATAATACACTAGAAGGAAATAACAGAGAATAACTGAGGCAGAAGAATGTATAAACAACCTGGAAGACAGAATGATGGAAATCACTGCTGCAGTACCAAGTAGAGAAAAGTACCAATAGAGAAAAGAATGAAGAGAAATGGTATAAGAGACCTCTGGGACAACATTAAATGCACCAACATTCACATTATAGGGGTCCCAGAAGGAGGAGAGAGAGAGAGGAAGGACCTGAGAAAATATTTCAAGAGATAATAGCTGAAAACTTCCCAAACATGGTAAAGGAAACAGTCAACCAACTCCAGGAAGCAAAGAGGGTCCCAGGCAGGATAATCCCAAAGAAGAACACACCAAGACACACAGTTATCAAACTGACAAAAATTAAAAACAGGTAAAATATTAAAAACAACAAGGGAAAAATGAAAAATAACATACAAGGGAACTCCCATAAGGTTATCAACTGATTTTTCAACAGAAACTCTACAAGCCAGAGGGAATGGCTTATTTAAAGTGATGAAAGAGAAGGAGCTACAACCAATACTCTACCCAGCAAGAAAGCTACAACCAACAATACTCTACCCAGCAAGACTCTCATTCAGATTTGATGGAGGAATCAAAAGCTTTACAGACAAGAAAAAGTTAAGAGAATTCAGCACCATCAAACCAGCTTCACAATGAATGCTAAAGGAACTTCTCTAAGCAGGAAACTCAAGAGAAGGAAAAGACCTACCCAAAATAAAACAATTAAGAAAATGGTAATAGGACCATACATATTGATAATTACCTTAAATGTAAATGGATTAAATGCAAAACCAAAAGACATAGATTGGCTGGGAAAATGAAAACATGTGCTGTATGCACTTCCACTTACTACATCATTCTACTTAACCCCCTAGCGGAAGAAAAAGTGCATAGTGAAAGAAAAAGTCGCTCAGTCATGTCTGACTCTTTGCGACCCCATGGATTATAGCCTATAAGGCTCCTCTATCCATGGGATTTTCCAGGCAAGAATACTGGAGTGGGTTGCCATTTCCTTCTCCAGGGGATCTTCCCAACCCAGGGATCGAACCCAGGTCTCCTGCCTTGCAGGCAGACACTTTACCATCTGAGCTACCAGGGAAGCCCTAAATTGTATTTAATTATTTTATATGATTAAGTTAATCATGTTTCCATTATGGCTCACAATTGTAATGATCTTTTATTTTTGTCTGGCTATTGATTGTGAAAACTGATAAACTTCTACTATTGTGATTTTTGCTTGATACAATAACTTTGTCATAATTGGTCAACAGAAAATAATAGAATCCTATATCACTAAAACTACCATTTAATAGAAAAACCAGTAATCACTTTTTAAAATCCAGATGTATATCAGAATTATCTTGGAATTTTTTTTGAAATGCCCAAGTATTGCTTTTTTTTTTTTCTTTTCAAAATGCCAGATGTGTTTCTAATGAGCAGTGATGTTTAAAAACAACTGGACTGCATGATGATCTTTTATTTTTATCTAGTTTGTTTCACTTTTTCTATTTTATTCATATTACCATTTCATTTATATTTCCCAATTTCTCTTTTTTAAAAAATGTTCTTTCTCAAACCTTTACCAAGAGTAGTATAAACGCTTTTGTGTACATACTGTGTGTGTGTGTGTGTGTGTGTGTGTGTAGAGACAGAGAGTATATAAAAAATTTCTGAAATTTTGATTCCATTTTTTTGACTCAGTAGAATAAAATAGAATGCTAGATTTCTAATTTATATTCACTCAAAATTTTGATATTTTGGCATCTAGTATTACTATATCAAATTGGTTCATAATGCTTTTCAGGTGTACTATATTCTACTTCTCTGTACATTCATTCTATTAATTTCTGAGAGTTTGATATTGAAACTCCAACTAAAAATCTTACTTTATCTATTTAAAACAAACAATTGTAATATATAGTGGAACTATATGTAACTTTGTTCTGTATATGCCAAGTCTCCTGTAAATGTGTTACCATATTTTCATAATTTAGAAAATAAAAAATAAAGAACTTAGGGAAAAAACTTTATTACAAAGATTTAGGAATCAAAATGTATGTTAATATCATAAAAGCAGACACAAGATCCATGGAATAGAAGAGAGAGTCCAGAAATAAATCCATGCATATATGCTAAACTAATATTTGACAAGGGAGCCAAAAATACTCAAGGACAAAAAGGTAAAGTTTTCAATGAATGGTTTTGAGACAAATAGATATTCACATGTAGATGCCTATCTCACACCACTCATAAAAATAAACTCAAAATGGATTAAAGACTTACATATAAGACTTGAAACCATGAAATTCATAGAAGAAAACATAATGGACAATCTCCTTGACACTCATTTTGGCATTAGTTTTTTGGATATGACACCAAAAGCACAAACAAAAATTAACAAACTACTACATTATTTGATATTGTTTGTGAGACTACATCAAATTAAAAAGTCTTTTCATAGCAAAATAAACAATCAAGAATATAAAGAAGCAACCAATATACTGGGAGAAAATATTTGCAAACCATATATCAGATAAGGGATTAATAATTAAAATACATAATGAATTCATGCAACTCAATAGGAAAAAATAATCTAATATGCAGAGAAAGGATGGAGTCAATATGGTAAAGAACAACTTGAGCTCACCCTCTCTGTTCATTAAAACACAAAAATCACAACCAACTGCTGAACAACCACCAGCAAAAAATAGCCGAACCTACCAAAACAGACATTCTATATCCAAAGACAAAGAAGCCACAACAAAACAGTAGAAAAAGATCACTCATGGTAAAATCAAATCCCATACCTGTGGAGTGGGTGACTCACAAACTGGAAAATAAGTATATCACAGAGGTTATCCCGCAGGAGTATGAACTTCTAAGCCCCAAGTCAGGCTCCCCAACATGGGGATACGGCATTGGGAGGAGGAGCCCCGAGAACATTTGGCTTTGAAAGCCAGTGGCGTCTAATCACAAGAACTTTACAGAACCAAGGGAAAAAGAAACTTCACTCTTGGAGGATACACAAGGTCTTGTGTGCACCAGGACACAGGGGAAAGTCAGTGACTTCATAGGAGCCTGGGTCAGACCTAGCTGTGGTCTTGAAGGGTATCCTGGGGAGGTGGAATGGAGCTGTGGCTCACTGTGGGGACAAGGGCAGTAGCAGCAGTAGTACCAGGAAAAGCTAACTGGTGTGGGCTCTCTTGGAGGCCACGATATTGACAATATTTGAGCATTTTGACAGGCTGGCCCCACCTGACACCTTTATGTTCCAGTGCTGGGATGCCTGATCTAGACAACAAACAAGGTGGGGAACATAGCCCCACTCATCATCAGACAGACTGCCTACAGTCTTTCTGAGCCCATAGCTACCTCTAAACATACCTTCTAACATGGCCCTGCTCATCAAAGGGACAAGGCACAGCTCCAGACTTCAGTGGGCGGGCACCAGTCCCATCCACTAGGAAACTTGTGCAAACCTCTTAGATTAGCCTCACACACCATGGGGAAGACACCAGAAGCAAGAGGAACTATAGTCCTGCAGTCTGCGGGGCAAAAACCACTATCACAGAAATTAGGTCAAAATGAAGTAGAGAGAGCAATCTACCAAAAAAAGAAAAAAATTAAGAATAATGAGAGTAAAGATGATTCAAGATCTTAGAAAAAGAATTGAGGTACAGACCAAGATACAAGCAATGTTTAACAAAGAGCTAGAAGATATAAAGAACAGAGATGAGCAATAACTGGAATGAAAAAATTCACTAGAGGGAATCAATAGCAGTAAAAATGAGGCAGAAGAGCAAATAGTGAGCTGTAAGTACATAGAATAGTGAAAATCACTTCCGTGGGACAGGATAAAGAAGAAAAGAACAAAAAGAAATGAGGATAGATTGAGAGACCTCAGGGACAACACTGTTGTTCAGTTGCTAAGCTACGTCTGACTCTTTGCGACTTCATGGAATGCAGCACACTAGGCTTCCCTGGCCTTTACTATCTGCTGGAGTTTGCTTAAATTCATGTACACTGAGTCAATGATGCCATCCAACCATCTCATCCTCTGTCACCCCTTTCTCCTCCTGCCCTCAAGCATTAGGGTCTTTTCTGGAGAGTCAGCTCTTTGCATCAGATTGCCAAATTACTGCAGCTTCAGCATCAGTCCTTCCAGTGAATATTCAGAGCTGATTTCCTTCAGGATTGCCTGGTTTGATCTCTGTGCTGTACAATGGACTCTCAAGGGTCTTCTCCAGCACCACAGTTTGAAAGCATCAGTTCTTCAGTGCTCAGCCTTCTTTATGGTCCATCTCTCACATCTGTATGTGACTACAGAAAAAACCATAGCTTTGACTATCACTTTGTTGCCAAAGTGATGTCTTTGCTTTACAATATGCTATCTAGATTTGTCATGGCTTTTCTCCCAAGGGCCAAGCATCTTAATTTCATAGCAGCAGCACTGTCTGCAGGGATTTTGGACCCCCAAAAAGGAAAATCTGTCATTGTCTCCACTTTTCCCCCTTCTATATGCCATGAAATGATGGGACTGGATGCCATGATCTTAGTTTTTTGAATGTTGACTTTTAAGTAAGCTTTTTGACTCTCCTCTTTCACCTTCATCAAGAGGTTCTTTAATTCCTCTTCACTTTCTGCTGTAAGGGTGATGTCATCTGCATATATGAGGTTATTGATATTTCTCCTGGTAATCTTGATTCCAGCTTATGCTTCATCCAGCCCAGAATTTCACATGATGTACTCTGCATATAAGTTAAATAAGCAAGGTAACAATGTACAGGCTTGACATACTCCTTTCCCAATTTTGAACCAGTCCACTGTTCCATGTCAGGTTCTAACTTGCTCCTTGACCTGCATACAGGTTTCTTAGGAGAAATGTGAAGTGATCTGGTATTCCCATCTCTTTAAGAATTTTCTACAGTTTGTTGTGACCCACACAGTCAAGGCTTTAGCATAGTCAATGAAGCAGAAGTAGATTTTTTTTTAAATTTCCTTTCTTTTTCTATGATCCAGACGATGTTGGCAATTTGACCTCTGGTTCCTCTGCCTTTCCTAAATCCAGCTTGTACTTCTGGAATTTCTCTGTTCACATATAGTTGAAGCAGTGAAACATTTAATGACATTAAATGTAGCAAAATTCACACTATAGTCATTCCAGAAGGAGAAGAGAGAGAGAAAAGCTCTGAGAAAAATATTTGATGAAGATGATAGCTGAATATGTTTCTAACAGGGGGAAGGAAATAGGCACCTTAGACCAAGAAGTGCAGAGAGTCCTATACAGGATAAATACAAGGAGGAACATGCCAAGACATGTATTAATCAAACGGATAAAAATTAAAGCAAATGGAAAAAAGTCAAAGCAACAAGAGAAAAGCAAAAAATATCATATAAAGGAATCCCCATAAAGTTATCAAGTGATTTTTCAGCAGAAACACTACAGACCAGAAGGGAGTGGCACGATATAACTAAAATGATGAAAAAGAAGAAGCTACAACCAGGAAAACCATCCAGGAACCTCTAATTTAGATTTGATGGAGAAATCAAAAACTTTACAGATAAGTGAAAGCTAAGAGAATCCAGCAACACAAATTCAGCTTTACAATAAAAGCTAATGGGACTGCTCTAGGCTGAAAAGAAAAGCACACAACTAGAAACAAGAAAATTACCAATGGAAAGCTTACCAGTAAAGGAAAGCAACATAAGGGGAGAGTAAAATGCAAAATATTGGTGATGCATTTGAAATTAAAAGATTAGCAACTCAATATTGTTTATACATAGACTGCTGTGTCATACAGAGAAGGCAATGGCACCCCACTCCAGTACTCTTGCCTGGAAAATCCCATGGACGCAGGAGCCTGGTAGGCTGCAGTCCATGGGGTTGCTAAGAGTCGGACACGACTGAGTGACTTCACTTTGACTTTTCAATTTCATGCATTGGAGAAGGAAATGGCAACCCACTCCAGTGTTCTTGCCTGGAGAATCCCAGGGATGGGGGAGCCTGGTGGGCTGCCGTCTATAGGGTCGCACAGAGTCAGACATGACTGAAGCGACTTAGCAGCAGCAGCAGCTGTATCATAACCCTGTGATAACTGCAAACCAAAAAAATACACACAAAAAAGTAAAAGGAATCCAAACACAACATTAAATTTAGTCATCAAATCACAAGAGAAGAAAACAAAAGAGTGAGGTAAGAAAAAAGACTACCAAAACAAATCATGAACAGCTAACAAAATGACAAAACAAACATATATACCAAGTAATTATCTTAAATGTAAATAGTTTAACTGCTTCAATCAAAAACACAGACTACCCAAATGGATTAAAAAAAAAAAAAGACCTCTGTATATCGTGTCTATGAGAGATCCACTTCAGATCTAGGGACACAAAGACTGAAAGTGAAGGGATGGAAAAAGTTGTTACGTGCAAATAGAGATCAAAAGAAAGCTGGTGAAGCAATAATTTATCAGACAAAAGACTTTAAAATAAAGACTTTCATAAGAAACAGAGTTGAACATTACATAATGATCAAGGGATCAACCCAAGAAGAAGCTATAACAATTATAAATATATAAGCACCCAGCATACAAGTTCCTCAATATATAATACAAATGCTAACAGTCATAAAAGGAGAAATTGACAGTAACACAATAATACTGGAGGACTTGAACACCCCACTTACATCAAAGAACAGATTATCCAGACAGAAAATCAGTAAGGAAAACAGGCCTTAAATGACACATTATAGGAGATGGGATTAATTGATATTTATAGAGCATTCCATCCAAAAGCAGCAGATTCGTGTTGATGTATGGCAAAACCAATACAATATTGTAAAGTAATTAGCCTCCAATTAAAATAAATAAATATAAATTAAAAACAAACAAACAAACAAGAGCAGCAGAAAATACATTCTTCTCCAGTGCACAAGGAACATTCTCCAGGATAGATCACATGCTGGGCTAAAAGGAAGCTTTAGTAAATTTAAGAAAGTTAAAATAATTTCAGTTATCTTTTTTGACCAGAACACTATGAGATTAGAAATCAACCACAAGAAAAAAACTGTAAAAACACAAACACCTGGAGACTACACAATATGTTGCTAAACAACCAATGAATCACTGAAGAATTCAAAGAGGAAATTTTAAAATACCTAATGAAGAATGTAAATGAAAACACGATCATCCAAATCTTATGGGATGCAGCAAAAGCAGTTCTAAGGTTTACAGCAGTATAATCTTATCTCAAAAAAAAAACAAGAAAAATCTCAAATAAACAACCTAAACCTACACCTAAGCAACTAGAGAAAGAACAAACAAAACTCAAAGAAAAAAAAAAACATAAAGATCAGAGCAGAAATAAATGAAATATAGACAAAATGATAGAAAAGATCACTGAAACTAAAAGTTGGCCCTTTGAAAAGATAAACAAAATTGATAAATCTTCAGCCAGATTCATCAAAAAATGATAAGCACCAAAATCAATAAAGTTGGATATGAAAACAGAGAAGTTATAGCTGATACCACAGAAACACAAAGAATCATAAGAGACTACTACAAGCAACTGTATGCCAATAACAGGGAAAACCAGAAGAAATGGACAAACTCTTAGAAAGGTTCAATCTCCCACAACTGAATCAGGAGGGAAAAAAACCAAAACAGAGAAAATGAACAGATCAATCACAAATAGTAAAACTGAAACTGTAATTTAAAAACTCCTAACAAACAAAAGTCTAGGATCAGTCTAGCTTCCAGGCGAATTCTATCAAACATTTAAACAAGAACTGACACTTATCCTCTGAAACTATTCTAAAAAATTGCAAAAGAGAGAACACTTGCAAACTCATTTTATGAGGACACCATCACCCAGAGGTCAATCAATCCAAACTGCCACAAAAAAAGAAAATTATGAGCCAATATCACTTATGATCATAGACACAATAATACTTTACAAAATACTAGCAAACTGAATCCAACAATACATTAAAATAATCATACACCACAATCAAGTGGGATCTATCCCAGGGATCAAGGATTTTTCAATATCTGCAAATCATTCAGTGTGATAATTCAAATTAACCCATGCTCTATGGTTAATTAATCTACAACAAAGAAGCCAAGAATATACAATGGAGAAAAGACAGTCTGTTTAATAAGTGGTACTTGAAAAACTAGAAAGCTACATGTAAAAGAATAAAATTAGAACATTCACTAATGCCATACACAAAAATAAACAAAAATATATTAAAGCTTAAATGTATGACTGCATACTATAAAACTCTTAGAGGAAGCATAAGCAGTAGATTCTTTGATATGAATTGCAGTAATATCATTTTGATCCATGACATAGTGTAATGAAAATAAAAAGAAAAATAAACAAAGAGGTAATTAAACTTAAAAGCTATTGCACAACAAAATAAAACATAAACAAAATGAGAAAACAACATCAGAATGGGAGAAAATATTTTCAAATAAAGCAATCAACTGGGGATTAATCTCCAAAATACATAAACTGCAAAACTTCTCATGAAGCTCAATGTAAAAAAGAAAAGAAACCCAAACAACATAATCAAAAATGGTAAGAAGACCTAAATAGACATGTCTCCCAACAAATATGCACATGGCCAAAAATCACATGAAAAGATGCTCAACATTACTAATTATTAGAGAAACATAAATCAAATCTACAATGAGGTATCACCTCACACTGGTTCGATGGCCATCATCAAAAAGTCTACAAGCAATAAACTGCAGTGAAGGGAACCTTCCTACACTGTTGGTGGGAATGTAAATTTCTAGAGCCAATATGGAGAACAATATTTATTTCTTAAATAACTCAAAATAGAGATGCCATATGATCTTCCAATAACAGAAGGGAAGAATCTAAACATGGACATCACCAAAGGGTCAACACCGAAATCAGAGTGATTATGTTCTTTGCAACCAAAGATGGAAAAGCTCTATACAGTCAGCAAAAACAAGACTGAGAGCTGACTGTGGCTCAGATCATGAACTCCTTATTGCCAAATTCAGACTTAAATTGAAGAAAGCAGGGAAAACAAATAGACCATTCAGATATGACCTAAATTAAATCCCTTACAATTACACAGTGGAAGTGGGAAATAGATTTAAGGGACTAGATCTGAACTATGAACTGATGAACTATGGATGGAGGTTCATGACACTGTATAGGAGACAGGGATCAAGACCATCCCCAAGAAAAAGAAATGCACAAAAGCAAAATGGCTGTCTGAGGAGGCCTTACAAATAGCTGTGAAAAGAAGAGAAGCGAAAAGCAAAGGAGAAAAGGAACAATATCCATTTGAATGCAGCATTCCAAAGAATAGCAAGGAGAGATAAGAAAGCCTTCCTCAGTGATTAGTGCAAAGAAATAGAGGAAAACAATAGAATGGGAAAGACTAGAGATCTCTTCAAGAAAATTAGAGATACCTAGGGAACATTTCATGCAAAGATGGGCTCAAAAACAGACAGAAACTGTATGGACCTAACAGAAACAGAAGATATTAAGAAGAAGTGGCAAGAATGCATGGAAGAACTATACAAATAAGATATTCATGACCCGGATGATCACGATGGTGTGATCACTCACCTAGAGGCAGACATCCTGGAATACGAAGTAAAGTGGGCCTTAGAAAGCATCACTACAAACAAAGCTAGTGGAGGTGATGCAATTCCAGTTGAGCTATTCCAAATCCCAAAAGATGATGCTGTGACAAAGTGCTGTACTCAATATGCCAGCAAATTTGGAAAACTCAGCAGTGGCAACAGGACTAGAAAATATCAGTTTTTATTTCAATCCTAAAGAAAGGCAATGCCATAGAATGTTCAAACTACTGCACAATTGCACTTATCTCACACGCTAGTAAAGTAATGCTCAAAATTCTCTAAGCCAGGCTTCAACAATATGAGAACCATGAATTTCCAGATGTTCAAGCTGGATTTAGAAAAGACAGAGGAACCAGAGATCAAATTGCCAACATCTGCTGGATCATCATAAAAGCAAGAGAGTTCCAGAAAAATACCTATTTCTGTTTTATTGACTATGCCAAAGCCTTTGACTATCTGGATCACCACAAACTGTGGAAAATTCTGAAAGAGATGGGAATACCAGACCAGGTCCTAAGACCTGCTTTAAGCTAACACCTAAGACCTGACTTCTGAGAAATGTGTATGCAGGTCAGGAAGCAACAGTTAGCACTGGACATGGAACAACAGACTGGTTCCAAATAGGAAAAGGAGCACGTCAAGGCTGTATATTGTCACTCTGCTTATTTAACTTATATGCAGAGTACATCATGTGAAATGCTGGGCCAGATGAAGCAGAAGCTGGAATCAATATTGCCAAGAGAAATATCAATAACCTCAGATATGCAGATGATATCACTCTTATGGCAGAAAGTGAAGAACTAAAGAGCTTCTTGATGAAAGTGAAAGAGGAGAGTGAAAAAGTTGGCTTAAAACTCAACATTCAGAAAACTAAGATCATTGCATCCAGTCCCGGCAAATAGATGGGGAAACAGTGGAAACAGTGGCAGACTTTATCTTTTTGGGCTCCAAAATCACTGATGGTGATTGCAGCCATGAAATTAAAAGATGCTTACTCCTTTCAAGAAATGTTATGGCCAGCCTAGACAGCATATTAAAAAACAGAGACATTACTTTGCCAACAAAGGTCCATCTAGTCAAGACTATGTTTTTTCCACTAATGTATGTATGTGAGAGTTGGACTATAAAGAAAGCTGAGTGCCAAAGAATTGATGCTTTTGAACTGTGGTGTGAATATTCATTGGAAAGACTGATACTGAAACTGAAACTCCAATACTTTGGTCACCTGTTGCAAAGAACTGGCTCATTGGAAAAGACCTTTATTCTGGGAAAGATTGAGGGTGGGAGGAGAAGTGGATGACAGAGGATGTGATGGTTGGATGGCATCACCGACTCAATGGACTTGGGTTTGGGTAAACTCCAGGAGTTGGTGATGGACAGGGAGGCCTGGCATGCTATAGTCCATGAGGTCGCAAAGAGTCAGACGTAACTGAGCAACTGAACTTAACTAATCATCCTTCAATGACCTCATGGCCATATATACAGAGAAAATAATAATTTAAAAAGATGCCTGAGTGTTCATTGCAGCATTATTTACAATAGGCAAGATGTGGAAGAAATCTAAACACCCATTGACAGCCAAATGAATAAAGAAAATGTGATCCATATATACAGTGGAATATAACTCAACCATAAAAAGGGAGAAGAGTCAAATCAATAAAATTAAAAATTAAAAAGAAGAAATTACAACAGACAATGCAGAAATACAAAGGATCATAAGAGACTATGAGCAACTGTATGCTAATAAATTGGATAACTTGTAAGAAACAGACAAATTCTTAGAAAAGTACAACTTTCCAAGACTGAACTAGGAAGAAATAGAAAATATGAGCAAACCAGTCACAAGCACTGAAATTGAAACTGTGATAAAAAAACCTTCCACAAACAAAAGCCCAGAGCCAGATGGCTTCACAGGCGAATTCTATCAAATGTCTAGAGAAGAGTTAACACCTATCCTGCTCAAACTCTTCCTAAAAATTGCAGAGGAAGGAAAACTCTCAAAGTCATTCTATGGGGCCCCCATCACCTTGATACCAAAACCAAAGATATCACAGAAAAAGAAAATTATAGGCCAATGTCACTGATGAACATAGATTCAAAAATCCTCAACAAAATCCTAGCAAACAGAATACAACAACCCATTAAAAGGATTATACACCATGATCAAGTGGGGTTTATCCCAGGGATGCAAGGATTCCTCAATATATGCAAATTAATGTGATATACCATATTAACAAATTGAAGGATAAGAACCATGTGATCATCTCAATGGATGCAGAGAAAGATTTTGACAAAATTCAACGCTCATTTATGATTAAAAAAAAACAAAAAAACAAAAAAACTCCAGAAAATAAGAAACGAAGGAACCAAACTCTACATAATAAGGGCCATGTATGGCTTCCCTAGTGGCTCAGCTGGTTAAGAATCCGCCTGCAATGCAGGAGACCTGGGTTCGATCCCTGGGTTGGGAAGATCCCCTGGAGAAGGGAAAGACTACCCACTCCAATATTCTGGCCTGGAGAATTCCATGGACTGTATAGTGCTGGGGTCCAGCCCCAGCAGAATCCAGGGGTACCCTCAGGATGACGGCATAGGCGAAAGGATAGCAAAGCAGAGAGAACAGAGGCTTGACCTCCCTTGGTTAACACAGAAAGCCAATAAAGCTCCTGGCACAGAACTTGCTCTGTTCATGGAGGCTGCAGGCGCCCTCTTGGTGGGGTGAGGACGCAGGACGCCCCGTCCCCGGTGAAGACGCAAGGTGCCTTCCAGATCGGGTCTTAGAAGCCCAGGCAAAAAAAGTGAACTCAGAGAGACCCTGTGCCCCAAGGACTCATCCTGAAAGAAGAACAGAGAGAGAAAAGGAGAGAAAAGGAAAACAGAATGAGACGGGGAGACCAAGCTTCAGTGAGCGAGGCCCATAACTTTATTTTCAAAAGGAACTTTTATACCTTGACTTGTACATAGAGGGAAATGAAAGATGCAAAGTCATACAGAGTCAGCCAAACATTACCTCTGTTTTGTCTTTATCAAAACCAGGATTTTTTCTGCATACCTTTCCCACAAACAATGTTGTGTACATTATCTTCTGGCCTTGGAGAGATTGGCCTTTGGACATTTTATGACTCTTTTTTGATAAAGGCTGCTCAACCAGAAAACTTACTTTCCCTTGAAGTGTTTTTTCTTTATATTTCTAATCTATGTCAGCCTCAGAAAGTGCTAAACAGAGTTACATCCTCACGGAGCAAAGGTGCAGTGGGTCACAACAAAGAAAGAACCAATTAGCTCAAAGGTCTGACGTGGTTAATTCCAAGGCTACTGCTTGTTTTTCTTACATTCCAACTATGTTAGCCAATGCACTCCCAGGTGCACAATGGATAAGGGATATGGGCACTTGGCAGCAAGCATTGGCCCAATAATGAAGCCCTTTACCAGTACTATCTATTCTAATAATTTTCCATCCCTTAAAGGACTCTATGCTCATTAGGACTTTTAGAATGTTTTGGCTTCCTGTGCCTTTCAAGGCTGGGGAGTTGTGAACAATCATGTGTGTTAATTGTAACAGTATGGATAAACCTGTCAGGCAAGCTAGAATGCCAACAGTGGGGTTAAAATAGAAATATTCCTTTCATGCCCAGAAGACATTAACTAAAGCCCTAAGTTGACTTTTTCCAGGGAAAGGTGGTCGGGGATAGCCCCCTGTTAATGTCAGAAGGCTTGGTGAAAGGCACAAAATAGTAAGACAGACAGATTCTGGTTTTGGGGTAGATGCTCCAGCAGATCGAGGGGGTCCCTCGAGGCCTGATCTGCCTTTGCCTGTCAGGTCCTTTCTGCATGACCTTTGTCATGGGAGGGATCTCCCATAGTGGCTCCTGGCAGTATAGTCCATGGGGTTGCAAAGAGTCGGACACGACTGAGCGACTTTCACTCACTCACTCACTTCACGACATATGTACGGCAAACATTTCTCTCAATAATGAAAAACTGAAAGCATTTCCTCTAAGATCAGTAACAAGACAAGATGCCCACTCTCACCACTGTTATTCAGTATAGTTTGGGAAGTCCTAGTCATGGCAGTCAGAGAGGAAAAGGAAATAAAAGGAATTCATATAGGAAAAGAAGTAAAACTCTCACTGTTTGCAAATGATAGGATACTATTCATAGAAAATCCTACAGATGCCACCAGAAAATTACTAGAGCTAATCAATGAATTTAGTAAAGTTGCAAGATACAAAATTAATGCATAGAAATACCTGCATTCCTATACACTAACTGAAAAATCAGGAAGACAAACTAAGGAAACAATCTCATTCACCATTGTAATAAAATACCTAGGAAAAACCTACCCAAAGAAACAGAATACCTGTATGCAGAAAACTATAAGACACAGATTAAAGAAATCAAAGATGACACAAATGGAAAGATATACCATGTTCTTGGATTGCAAGAATCAATATTGTGAAAATGACTATAATATCCAAAGCAATCTACAGAGTCAGTGCAATACCTATCAAGTTACCAATGGCATTTTTTCACAGAATTAGAACAAAAAAGCTTACAATTTGTATGAAAATACAAAAGACCCTAAACAGCTAAAGCAACTTTGAGAAAGGCAAATGGAACTGGAGGAATCATCCTGACTTTAGACTACACTACAAAGCTTGTCATTAAGATAATATGGTAGTGGCACAAAAACAGAAATATAGAGCAATGGAACAAGAAAGAAAGCCCAGAGATAAGCTCATGCACATATGGGCACCTTATCCTTGATAAAGGAGGCAAAAATATACAATGGAGAAAACACAGCCTCTTCAAAAGTGGTGCTGGGAAAACTGAATAGCTACATGTAAACGAATGAAATTAGAACAATCCCTAACACTACACAAAAATAAACACAAAATGTATTAAAGGCTTAAGTGTAAGGCCAGAAACTATGAACCTCTTAGAGGAGAGCATAGACAGTGCACTCTTTGACATAAATCCCAGCAAGATCCTCTCTGACCCATCTCCTAGAGTAATGGAAATAAAAATAAACAATTGTGACCTAATTAAAAGATTTTGCACAGCAATGAAAACTATAAACAAAATGAAAAGACAACCCAGAGAATGAAGAAAACAATTGCAAACAAAGCATCTGACAAAGAATTAATCTCCAAAATATATAAGTAGCTCATACAGTTCAATATTAGAAAAACAAACAACAAAATAAAAAAATGGTCAGAAGACCTAAACAGACTTTTTCAAAGAAGACATACAGATGTCCAATAAATGCATGAAAAGGTGCTCAATATTGCTCATTGTTAGAGAAATGCAAATCAAGCCTACGAGGTATCATCTCACACCAATCAGAATGGCCATCATCAAAAAGTCTAAACAGTAAATGTCAGACAGGGTATGGACAAAAGCAAACCCTCCTGCACTGTTGGTAATATAACCTGATACAGCCATTTTGGAGAACATATGGAGATTCCTTTAAAAAAATCTACCATATGACCCAGAAATCCCACTACTGGGCACATACCCTGAGAAAGCCAGGATTCAAAAGACACATATAACCAATGTTCATTGCAGCACTATTTACAATACCTAGAATGGGGGAGCAACCTACATGTCCATCAACAGATGAACATATGAAGAAGATGTGGTATATATGTATATATTATGCAATGGAATATTACTGAGCCATAAAAAGGAACAAATTTGAGTCAGTTGTAGTGAGGTGGATGAACCTAGAGCCTGTTATACAGAGTTAAATCAGTCAGAAAGAGAAACATAAATATTGTATATTATAAATATTGTAGATTAACATGTATATATGGAATCTGAAAAAATGATACTGATGAACCCATTTACAGGGAAGGAATGAATACACAGAAATAGAGAGCGGGCTTATGGACACATGGTGAAGGTGGGACAAATTGAGAAAGTAGCATTGATATATATACACTATCGTGTGTAAAATAGCTAGTGGAAAGCTGATACATAACACAGGGAGCCTAGCCTGGCACTTTGTGATGACCTAGAGGGTGAGACTGGGGGAAGGCAGGAGGGTGTGTGGGGGCATGTGTATGTGTGTGTGTGTAAAATTATGACTGACTTGCATTATTTTACAGCTGAAAGCAACACAACATTTTAAAGCAATTTTTATCCAATTAAAAAATAAATTTTAAAAAGAAAATTTGGTACAGATATACAATGGACCATAACCATCACAAAGAATGAAATAAGGTCATTTGCAGCAACATGGATGGATCTGGATTTTAGCATCCTCAGTAAAGTTAGTCAGAGAAAGACAAACAATATATAATATCATTTACTTGTGGAATCTCATAAAATGATACAAATGAACTTCTTTACAAAACAGAAAGAGTCAAAGACTTCAAAAACAAACCTATGGTTACTAAAATGG
The DNA here is from genome assembly GCF_029378745.1 of Bos indicus. Classification (NCBI taxonomy): domain Eukaryota; kingdom Metazoa; phylum Chordata; class Mammalia; order Artiodactyla; family Bovidae; genus Bos; species Bos indicus. Next base: position 4,036,797 of record NC_091765.1, read on the forward strand.
AAATGTGGTGGGGGGGGGTGTAAATTAGGAGTTTGGTATTAAAATATGCACTGTATTGTACATAAAATAGATGATCAACAACGACCTATATATACGTATAGCACAGGGAACTCCACCCAATATATGAGAAGAGAATCTAAAAAAAGATGAATATACATATATGTATATTAAATCATCATGTTATACACCTTAAATGTACAAAATATTTTATCTCAAATATATCTCAATAAGCTGGGAAAGATAATGTACCTCTTTAGATGTAAGGACTAAGGGAGATATGTGTATAACTTGCCTTTTTCTTAAAAAAAAAAGGGGGGGGGGCGTGTTCTCTTTTATTTATTCACAACATATCAGTACAATAGAGGTCAAATCCAGTTCAGTGAAGGTCATTTAAACTCATCTGCTAAAGGAATAAACCTTTAAAATGATGCTTTTATAGCACAAATGAAATTAAATAAACCAAATAAGAGGTAGCAAAGCCCTTTTAAGCATCTCAAAAACCACATTTCCATGCACCAAAAAGGAAAACCCAAGATAAAAATTTCCAGTGTTTTCACTGGAAAACATGGCAGGCCTGAGTTGTGTCTGACTCTGTGCGATCCCATAGATGGGAAGCCCACCAGGCTCCCCAGTCCCTGGGATTCTCCGGGCAAGAACACTGGAGTGGGTTGCCATTTCCTTCTCCAATGGATAAAAGTGGTAAGTGAAAGTGAAGTCGCTCAGTCGTGTCTGACTCTTAGCGACTCCATGGACTGCAGCCCACCAGGCTCCGCCGTCCATGGGGTTTTCCAGGCAAGAGTACTGGAGTGGGGTGCCATTGCCTTCTCCATGAGAAGAATTAGGTTATGCATTTAACAGGCTCCATAGACTATTATATTCTTTGCAGACAAAGATGGAAAAGTTCTATACAGTCAGCAAAAACAAGGCAAGGAGCTGACTGTGGCTCATATCATGAACTCCTGACTGCCAAATTCAGACTTAAATTGAAGAAAGAAGGGAAAATCACTTGACCATTCAGGTATGACCTAAATCAAATCCCTTACAATTATACAGTGGAAGTGAGAAATAGATTCAAGGCATTAGATCTGATAGACAGTGCCTGAAGAACTATGGATGGAGGCTCATGACATTGTACAGAAGACAGGGCTATTAGAGATACCAAGGGAACATTTCATTCAAAGATGGGCACAGTAAAAGACAGAAATGACATTGACCTAACAGAAGCAGAGGATATTAAGAAGAGGTGGCAAGAATACACAGAAGAACTATACAAAGAAGATCTTCATGACCCAGGTAATATGATCTGGGTGACAGTGTGATCACTCACCAAGAGCCAGACATCCTGGAATGTGAAGTCAAGTGGGCCTTAGGAAGCATCACTCTGAACAAAGCTAGTGGAGGTGATGGAATTCCAGTTGAGCTATTTCAAATCCTAAAAGATGATACTGTGACAAAGTGCTGCACTCAATATGCCAGCAAATTTGGAAAACACAGCAGTGGCCACAGGACTGGAAAAGGTCAGTTTTCATTCCAATCCCAAAGAAAGGCAATGCCAAAGAATGCCCAAACTACCACACTATTGCACTCATCTCACACTCTAGTAAAGTAATACTCAAAATTCTTCAAGCTGGGCTTCAACAGAATGTGAACCGTGAACTTCCAGATGTACCGGCTGGATTTAGAAAAGGCAGAGGAAATGGTGATCAAATTGTCAACATCCGCTGGAGCATCAAAAAGGCCAGAGAGCTCCAGAAAAACATCTACTTCTGCTCTATTGACTATGCCAAAGCCTTTGACTGTGTGGATCACCACAAACTGTGGAAAATTCTGAAAGAGATGGGAATACCAGACCACCTGACCTGCCTTCTGAGAAATCTGTATGCAGGTCAGGAAACAACAGTTAGAACTGGACGTGGAACAACAGACTGGTTCCAAATAGGGAAAGGAGTACGTCAAGGCTATATATTGTCAGTCTGCTTATTTAACTTCTATGCAGAGTACATCATGAGAAATGCTGGGCTGGATGAAGCACAAGCTGAAATCAAGATTGCTGGGAATAATATCAATAACCTCAGATATGCAGATGACACCACCCTTTTGGCAGAAAATGAAGAAGAACTAAAGAGCCCCTTGATAAAAGTAAAAGAGGAGAGTGAAAAAAGTATCTTAAAACTCAACATTTAAAAAACTCTGATCATAGCATCCAGTCCCATCACTTCATGGGAAATAGATGGAGAAACAGTGGAAACAGTGTCAGACTTTATCTTTTTGGGCTCCAAAATCACTGCAGCCATAAAATTAAAAAACACTTGCTCCTTGGAAGAAAAGCTATGACCAACCTAGATAGCATACTGGAAAGCAGAGGCATTACTTTGCTAACAAAGTCCATCTAGTCAAAGCTATGTTTTTTTCAGTAGTCATGTATGGATATGAGAGTTGGACTATAAAGAAAGCTGAGTGCTAAAAACTTGATGCTTTTGAACTGTGGTGTTGGAGAAGACTCTTTTTTTTTAAATTTATTTATTTTAATTGGAGGCTAATTACTTTACAATATCATAGTGGCTTTTTCCATTCATTGACATGAATCAGCCATGGGTGTACATGTGTTCCCCATGTTCCTGAACCCCCCTCACACTTCCCTCCTTATCCCATCCTTCAGGGTCATCCCACTGCACCAGCCCTGAGCACCCTGTCTCATGCGTCGAACCTGGACTGGCGATCTGTTTCACATATGATAAAGTCCCTTGGACTGCAAGGAGATCCAACCAGTCCATCCTAAAGGAAATCAGTCCTGAATATTCATTGGAAGGACTGATGCTGAAGCTGAAACTCCAATACTTTGGCCACCTGATGCAATGAGCTGACTCATTGAAAAAGACCCTGCTGCTGGGAAAGATTGAGGGCGGGAGGAGAAGGGGACAACAGAGGAGGAGAAGATGGTTGGATGACATCACTAACTCAATAGACATGAGTTTGGGTAAACTCCAGGAGTTGGTGATAGACAGGGAGGCCTGGCATGCTGCAGTCCATGGGGTTGCAAAGGGTTGGACACGACTGAGCAACTGAACTAAACTGAATAGACTGTTCCATTAACCACTTACATACCACAATCACTTATCCATGTCAACATTTGTGAACTTGAGACCTGCGAAATTAAAAATTCATTGCCTTACTTGGGGTTGGTAAATGCAGACTCATTCTGTGCAATTATCTTATGTCTCTTCCCTGCCAGCTCCAATCAGGGACATCTCCTACCAAGTCAGAACTGCAAATCTTGGTGAACGACAGCCATTCAGATTCAGGGCCCTGATGGTTTGCTAGAAGGTGGATACCTTATAGCTATAGGAGGTAAAGAATCAGCAATTCTTCTTTCTTGGATAGAGCTGATCATCTGATTTGCCACCATTTTATTCAGAAAAATAATTATAATATATTTGACAAATTTAAGTGTCAGCATCCTTCCTTGTCCCTTCCAGTTTATTGCATATTTACATTTATTTTCTGGGACATGTACCTGGAAATTTTGGTTTGCATCTTGATGTGAAATCAAGCCATGCTAAGCAATTTCTTGTAATTATCCTATTTAATCCTCACAACAGCCTTATGTAATTGATATTATAATCCCCATTTTACAGGCAAGGACACTAAGGCTAAATCAGTGTGCTCAAAGGTAGTTAGATGATATGAGATTCTGTACATAGAACATGATAAAGAGAGGCACAAGACAAGTAATAGAAAAATAGAAAGTTTTTTTTTTTTTTTGAAAGTTTTAAATTAACAGGGAAGCAACACATTTTAACTATCTGCTCCTTAAGACTAGAAGTTATATATATGGTAGTTTCCTTTATTAGATCAAAGCAGTATCTTTGTGTGCATCCTTTAAATTTTGACATCTGGAATTTAGTCATGCCCTTGTCTGAAAAAGGACATGCCTTTTCTGTGACCTTGTAGGAAAACTTGAATATAATTAAAGTCAGCATCAGACAGTAGAGTTTGTTGGTAATATATGAAATATGTTGTATAGGAATTTTGCCAAGTATTTTCTCTTAAGCATTTTTAAAAGTTTTTAAATATCTGACTTTTAATTCTTTTTTTTTTTTTTTTAATGCCATGATCTTAGTTTTCTGAATGTTGAGCTTTAAGCCAACTTTTTCACTCTCCTTTTTCACTTTCATCAAGAGGCTCTTTAGTTCTTCTTCACTTTCTTTCTTTCTTTTTTTTTTTTTTTACTCTAATTGAATGGCAATGCTTTATATGGTCATGTATCAAACAGGGACCATAATACATCATAAATGCCATAGAGCTAATCGCCAGTCCAGGTTCAACGTGTGATACAGGATGCTCGGGGCTGACTTTTACTTCTAAAGAAACAGAATAAAACTCTTATTTCACATTCTCTTCAGAGAATCTATTTCATGTCAATCACCTAAGGCCTGGATGACTCTGTCCCAGACTCTTGGCAGGACACTTACCTGGTAATGGTTTTCCCAGGGAGGATTCTAGTCATCTGGTCATGAATTGTCAGAACAATTTCCTCAAATCATGTTAGACTGAAGTAATTATTATAAGTGAAGCTTTTTCTGGGTTATCCAAGACAGGTTTTTCAGAGCTGGTTCCTCATAGATGCAGTTTAAAGAACAATAATGTACACACTTTCTGAACATTTATCCTTTCTCCACATCTCTTTCATTGTGTCTCCAAGACAGAAATGTCTGTTTTATCAAGAAAGATTTGGCACACGGTTTGTTTTAATAATAGTCCTTGTTTGTTTTCACAGGGTTCCTTTTATAGCTCTCACATTAATTTAGAAGGGGATATTTCTTAACAGAACATCCATTAAAGCACATGATTCATGATAGGATCATCACTGTCTGTGGAACCATCCAGTACCTTCATGCAGTTGATCTGATTTATGAAGCTTTAATACAAATAGGCTTACTTTCATTTATTCCTAAACTGAACTTTGGGGAAACTCATTAATTAAACTGTATAGAAGAGATATAGATATCATTGATCCTTCAGTTCTCTATCCGTGAAATGGGGAGAGTTGATGGTGTTTGCTAATTTCTATAGATACTGTTATCAGAGAGTATAGAAGTTCCTTTTTGCTGCTCTAACAATTTGCTACAAACTTAATGGCTCCAATTTGTTAATTTACAATACAAATGTGTTAATTTACAATACAAATGTATTAATTTACAGTTTTGGGGAATGGGAGTCTGATATTTGTCTTAAATGGCTAAAGGATTTAAGCAAAGCTGTGCTCTTTTTGAAAGCTCTAGGGAACAATCCATTTTCTTAGCTTTCCCAGCTATTTGAGGCCACATTTATCTTGTGACCCTTTCCTCAGTCTTTGGGACTAACAGTGCAGCATCTTCAAATACCTGATTTCTGTCACCCCTTTCTTTTTCTGATTCTGACATTCTGGCTTCCCTCCTATAAAGACACTTGTGATTTCACTGGGCACACTCAAAAAATTCAGAATCATCTCTCATCTAAAGGTGCTTAACTTCACGCTGTCTACAAAATCTCTTTTGCCATGTAGAGTATCAGATAGAGGCTTCAGGGATTAGGATGTGGACATCTTTGGAGGGTCATTATTCTGCCTACTACAGAGGGGGTACTGATTAAATGTCTGTGGTGTTAACTTTTACTTACACACAACATGAACATATATGACTGCACAAATGAATGAGTTTAACAGTTGGCTTGAGATGAGAAGGGAATATACACAGCACAGCCTTCTTGGAAGCTATGTGCTTTCAGTAATATAAAGGACAGATTGTAAAGACACCAGTCACGGAACAGATTTTCTTTATGAGTCAGCAAAGACACTACACAAAACCTTCCCCTTCCTGGGGCTGAGAAAGTGTCACACGGGATCTGATGAACCCTCACATGTATGCAGAAAGCAAAGAGACTACCTTTCATGGAGGCATGTGGCTGCATTTTATTACAGCTCAGAAATTCCCTTATATTTAAAGGATTTTTTCCCTGCTGTCTGACTTGCCAGCAAAGTTGTATTGTACAACATGTCAACTCATTGAATATTTTCTGCTCACTGTAGACTCTGTGCCTTCAGACTTTAAGAAACAGAGGAACGTTAGACATGTTCTAATCCAACTATGGTATTTTACAAATGAATAGACACACAGAGGCTAATTAACCTTCCCAGAGTCACACAGGCAGCATTTGAGTTACAATCAGGGCTAGAGCCTTGTAACTCGACACACACTCCAGGGCATTAACTTCTATGCCAGGGAACCTCTGACTTATGTCTTCAGAGAAGGTGGATGCGAGGTTAAATTTGAATGTGAAAGCTTTATTTTTCACTGTAAATAAATGGAAATTAGTGCTAGTTTCTGAAATTCAGAGACTTTCTTTTAATTAGGACCACTGATGTTTAAACTAAAACGAATATTTTTGCACTTAAATTTATATTCCACATATCTAATAATCAATCATTTGTACAATTTTTATTGCATCTACCATCATTTGGTAAAATGGTTATTATTCTCTGTAATGCTCCAAATAGTGCAAAGAAGTAGAGGAAAACAATAGAATGGGAAAGACTAAAGATCTCTTCAGGAAAATTGGAGATATCAAGAGAATATTTCATGCAAAAATGGGCACAATAGAGGACAGAAATAGTAAGGACCTAACAGAAGCAGAAGAGATTAAAAAGAGGTGGCAAGAATACACAAAACAATACCAAAAAAAGGTCTAATGACCCAGATAACCCCCAATGGTGTGATCATTCACCTACAGCCAAACATCCTGGAGTCTGAAGTCAAGCGGGCTTTAGGAAGCATTACTACAAACAAGGCTAGTGGAGATGATGGAATTCCAGCTAAGCTATTTCAAACCCTAAAAGATGATGTTGTTAATGTGCTGCACCAATACACCAGCAAATCTGGAATATTCAGCAGTGGCCATGGGACTGGAAAAGCTCAGTGTTCATTCCAGTCCCAAAGAAGGGCAGTGTCAAAAACAGTGAGAACTACCATACAACTGTGCTCAGTTTGCATGTTAGTAAGGTTATGCTGAAAATCCTTCAAGCTAGGCTTCAGCAGTATATGAACCAAGAACTTCCATATGTACAAGCTGGATTTAGAAAAAGCAGAGGAACCAGAGATCAAATTGCCAACATTCATTGGATCATAGAGAAAGCAAGGGGATTCCAGAAAAGCATCTACTTCTGCTTCTATGCTAAAGCCTTTGACTGTGTGGACTACAACAAACTGCGCAAAATTATTAAAGAGATGGGAATACCAGGCCACCTTACCTGTCTCCTAGAAACCTGTATGCAACTGGACATGGGACAATGGACTGGTTCAAAACTTGGAAAGGAGTATGATGCATATTGTCATCCTGCTATTTTAACTTATATGCAGAGTACATCATGTGAAATGCTTGGCTGGATGAATCATAAGCTTTAATCAAAATTTTTGGGAGAAATATCAACAAAATCAGATATGCAGATGATACCACTCTAATGGTAGAAAGTGAAGAGGAACTAAAGAGTCTCTTGAGGAGGGTGAAAGAGGAGAGTGAAAGAGTTCGCTTTAAAACCAACATTCAAAAACCTACGATCATGGCATCCAGTCCCATAACTTCATGTCAAATAGATGGGGAAAGAATGGAAACAGTGACAGATTTTATTTTCTTGGGCTCTAAAATCACTGCTGATGGTGACCGCAGCCTTGAAATTAAAAGATGCTTGCTCCTTGGAAGAAGGTCTCTATGACAAAGCTAGATAGCATATTAAAAATCAGAGACATCACTTTCACAACAAAGGTCTGTAAGTCAGAGCTATGGTTTTTCTAGTAATCATATAAGGATGTGAAAGTTGGACCACAAAGAAGGCTGAGAACTAAAGAATTGATGCCTTTCACTTGTGGTGCTGGAGAAGACTCTTGAGAGTCCCTTGGACAGCAAGGAGATCAAACCAGTCAATCCTAAATGAAACCAACCCTGAATACTCATTGGAAGGACTGATGTTGCAGTTCCAATACTTTGTCCACCTGATGCAAAGACCTGACTCATTGGAAAAGACCCTGATGCTGGCAAAGACTGAGGGCAAAAAGAAGAAGAAGCTAACACAGGTTAGATAGCATCACAGACTGAATGGGCATGAATCTGAGCAAACTCAGGGAGATAGTGAAGGACAGGGAAGTCTGGTGTGCTGCAGTCCATGGGCCTGCAAAGAGCTAGACATGACAGCAACTGAACAACAACAAATGCTTCTTTTACCCAAATAATTTTTAATGTTCTTTTTCCTTTTGGTAAAGTTTTACCTACTTCTAAGATAAACTCCAAACTTCTCTTAACTTGTAAGGAAAACTGGCAGTATTCTATTGTTTATTGAAGGAAATCATAAATTCTTTAATATTGAAGGAAATCATAAATTCTTTAATATTCCTCTCAGAGAGAAATGTCAACTTTCTGGGATCTGAGATTACTTTAAGCACTTTATCTTTATATAGACAGAATGTCCCCAGGCTTCCTAAAACAGAGTTTACAAATGAGGCCACTGTAGGGAGCAAGCTCCGCCCGTGGCAAAGGTCATGAGGAAGGAGGCTTGACATACGCAAAGGCGGGATCAAGCCTCAGGAGTCTCCCTGGAAATTCTCGAGCAATCTACCCCCAAAACCAGAGTCTGCCTACTTTCTGCTTTGTGCTTTCACCTACACCTCTGACTTTATGGGGGGCTGTCCCCCACTACCTCTCTGAAAAAAGAGTTAGCTTACAGCTCCAGTTAATAATTCCTGGGTGTGACAGTGTTTAACCTACAAACTCCTTTGGAAATCCTCTAGCCTGCCTGAATAGGTTTTCCGGCCACATGTGATTGTTCAGAGCCTCCCAACTGTGAGAGGCAGGAGATGTTCTAAACTGTCTAAATACAGATTCCTTTGAGCAGTTAAAAGATTGATTAGAAATTGTATTGGTGAAGGGATTTTCACTTGTTGGGCCAATGTTTGCTGCTAAGTTTCCATATCCCTTACCTGCTGTGTCCCTGGCAGTGTATTGATTAATATAGTTGGTGTAAATAGTAGCTTTAATGTTTGTAACCTGGGACCCTTGAGTTAATTCTTTTTCTTGTTATAGCCCACCACACCTTTGCTCTGTAGGAATGCAACTTTATCTAATGCTTTTTGGAGGCTGGCGCCTGACTTTAGAATAATCACCTTTAGAGAAAAAGGCCTCTGGGCCAGAAGATGATGCAAATCGCCTAAACTTTTGCATATGATAAGTTTGCAGCAAGAAAGCCTGGCTTACTGCATGACTCTACCCCTTCCCCCATTATCCTCTATGCATAACTTAAGGTATAAAAACTACTTTGGAAAATAAAGTGCGGGCCTTGTTCACCGAAACTTGGTCTCACCATGTCGTTCTTTCTCTTACCTTCTGGCTGAATTATTCAGCCTCTTTTCTCCACTGAATTTCCTCACTGAGCTATCCTTATTTCAGCCTCTTTTCTCCACTGAATTTCTTCACTGAGCTATCCTCATTCTATTACTCTTTATATCCTTAATTAACGTTTAATTAAGCAGTTGTTTCCTGATCCTCGCCGACGCCGTCCCCGCTTCGAATACCCTGGATCAGCCGGGGCTGGTCCCCGGCAAGTGGCGCCCGAACAGGGACATTCGAAGGTAGGTACCTCAGAAAAAGTGTTGAGAAAGTGTTGAATTGAACAAGTGTTGAGAAAGTGTTGAATTTACGGGACGGATAGGCCCCCACCCAGGGTGCCGCGGACCCCCCTGTAGGACAGACAGGGCGAGTAGTGGTGGGAAGTGTTAAAGGGGTTTGAGAGAAAACCCGGTTTTTATTGAAAGTGTCAAAGGGGTTTGAGAGAAAACCCGGTTTCTAGAGTTAAAAGGCCAAAGAAAAGCCTGATCTTTTAAAAGCTAAAAGCTTTGTCTTCTATTATACTTAATTTTCTGACATGGGTAACACTGAAACTAAGAATGGCAACTCTTTATACAAGTAATCTTGAAACTGTTAAAGAGGCTACTGTTAATTTAGATACTTGGGTGAAGGTAAAAAACAACTAAAAACTTATCCTATAAATATGATTTAAAATGTTCTGGACCCTCATCATGAGGCTGTGGGATAGCCTATGGGAGAGGCTATAGCGGTGGATGGTAGTGGGTCTCCACCTTCTGTGCAGATCATATTTTCTGCCATTGATGAATAAAAGGAGGGAGACTGTGCTCTACCTCCTGAGGAAGGAGAGGGCTTACAGGACGCTGCGGCCGGGCGCCCTGGAGAGCCCCCTCCCCCTCTACACAAACCTTTAAAAATTTATCCAACAATTTCTGATTTAAGGCGACTACTCCACCTCCGCTTGCACCTCCCAGGGCCTAAAAATTCCCCAGTTTACATCCAAAGTCTCCCAGAGCATTGCATAAGGCTGAAAAAGATAAAAAAGATTTCTTTTAAACAAAGGAGCTTTTTTAAAAAAAAAAAAAATACACAATATACAGAGCCTGCTCCTTGAAGAAAACCCCCTCAGGGGGGCCTCAACCAAGCAAAAAAAAGAAAAACAAAAAAGAAAAAAAAAGTGAAAAAGAAAAAAGGAAAGAAAATAGAGAAAGATCTAAAGATAGAGAAAGAGCTAAAGAGTGAAAAGGAGAGGAACGGAGAAGGAAGGAATCAGGGAACGCAGCAAGATAGAGAAAGGAAGTTGAAAAAGGAGATAACAGAGAAAAAGATAGGGAGAAAGAAAAAAAAAAAGATTAGGGAAGAGAAGAGGGTAAAGGGAAAGAAACGAAGGAAAGAGAAGGGTAGCGAAAAAGGAAGGGGGAGAGAAAAGTGAGAAAAGTAGGAAGAGAGGAAGAGAGGAAGAGAGAGAGAGAAACAGACTGTAAGAGACGCTGTGACCAGGTGCCCTGGCGAGCTCCCTACCCCTCTGCGCAAACCTTAAAAAAAAAAAAAAAAAACCTTATCCACCACTTTCTGATTTAAGGCCATTGCTGCCGCCTCCGTTTGCGCCTTCCAGGGCCCAAGAGTTCCCCACTTTGACCCCAAAGCCTCTCAAAGTGTTGCCTAAGCCTGAGGAAGATAAAAAGTTTTTTGAACAGTGGAGATTTTAAAACAGACTGTGTGCACAATATGCAGTGCTCCTTCACCCAGGCTAAGAAAAAAGCGGACAGTAAAGGGATTTAGCAACAATATTAACCCCTGATATGCCGGTTGCTCCGATTCCAATGGGAGTGGCTGGCCCCCTGCCTGAGGGCATTGTAGGACTTGTGCTAGGGTGTAGCTCGCTTTCTTTTCAAGAAATTTCGGTGGTATATGGTGTGGTAGATTCTGATTATATTGGAGAAATTATAGTTTTGATCTCGCCGCTTACCAAAACTGTGCAAATTAATAAAGGTCAAAGAATAACACAGTTTTTGCTTTTACCTTATCAGGCAGGAAAAAACTTGACTTCTCAAGCTAAGAGCCACAGAGTGTTTAGATCTAGTGATCTAGCCTTTTGGGTGCAGGAAATTACAGCTCCAAGGCCTTTAAAAGATCTTTTAATTCAAGAAGATAAAATGTCAGGGCTATTAGACACAGGAACAGACATCTCTTAACATTGCTGGGAAAGACTGACCCAGCTCCTGGCCAACACATACTACTGAAAATGAGTTGAGATTAGAGAAAGTGGTATGTGGGTGGGAATGCTGTAGAGAAAAAGGTGAGGGAAAGTTTAAAACCTTGAAGAGTAGTGAGTTCCCCATTGCTGGAAGTATTCAAGCAAAGATTAGATGGTTGGTTGTCATCTAAAAGGCTATAGACCAGATTTAGTTTACAAAACGATAACTGGAGAAGCTTATAAACATGTTGTGCAACACCTCTTTACTTGCTTCTCATATTTAGGTCTGCCAAAAGTTTTAAAAACTGATAATGCCCCTTTGAAGCTGCGGAGAGATTGTTTACTACTTTAAATGATTTCCAAAAATTATTAGGGGACATTAATTGGATACGCCCTCATTTAAAACTGACTACTGCAGATTTAAAGCCTTTATTTGATTGCTTAAAAATTGATCCTAATTCCAGTTCTAAGAGAAAGTTGACTAATGAGACAGAGTTAGCTCTTGTTAAAGTAGATGAGACTTTAAATGATCAGTTAATTAGGATTAATATTACCAAAAGATGAGATTAAATTATTCTTGCCATAAAACATACACCTACAGGGTGATTGTGACAAAAAGGCCCATTGGTTCCATCTACCAGTGACCCCAAGAAAACTAGTTTTATCTTATCCCAACTTAGTGGCACAATTAATTATAAAAAGAGGAAAAAAGAAGTGTAGAACTTTTTAGAAAAGAAGTAGCAAATATAATAATTTCACTCAATAAGGATCAACTGCAAGTCTTTTACAAAGTAGTGATGATTGGCAAGTTGCCCTGATAGATTTCAGGGGTCAGATTTTTTTCACTTGCCCTCAAGCCCCCACAGTAGTTAAAAGTTCAAAAATGTTAGATTGGCAGTTTGAGAATACCTGTAGAACTTTCCAACCCTATGTAGTTCCTACGCTGCCCTTTACCCTATGGGGGAGAGACGTGCTGTCTCAAATAGGAGATACTCAGAGAAGGGTTTTCTCAATTTCTTAGTTATCAACAGGAGGTACAATTAACAATACTTTATATATTGTTATAAATACGTAATATAAATATATTTGCCTAATTACAGTTTGCCTAATTAGATATGGGTATAAATAAAATATAATAAAGGTATACCTAATTCTATTTATAGATCTATACTTAATTTGTATATAAATTAGTATGTATACTATATATGCATATTATATATATACTGTATAATTAAATGTATATTGCAGTAATATAATGTGTGTGGCTGATATTAATTGGTATGGATTGATGTGCTGTGATGATATATGTTCTATATACTGTATAATTATATATGTGTGACATGTATTGTTACAGTACATTGGTTTGTGTTGGTTGGTATTAGCTGTGTACGTGTTGTATTGCTGTAATATATATTAATTAACATTAATTATAAAGATTAATTCAAGTATATTATGTCAATAAGTCTATACTTGTTGCCATATATAAATACATTTTGCATTTAGGTATATCTGTATATCAAAATGAGATAAGGAGGTTATACATTTATTGTTTAAATTTATAGAGACCTAAACTAAACATTAGACCTAAATTAACATATCTCTAAATTTACATTGTTAAAATGTAAATTTTAAAAATTAAATTGACAACTGCTTGATAATTCCTTTGCCGTAAAACCCCCATAGGTGTAATTGGGGTGGCCAGACAAAAAATTGGTTTTATAGCAAAACGGCCCCCTAGAGTGGGTCCATGTTCCCACTCAAACTAAAAATGTAGTGGCTTCTTATCCGGGATTGATAGCTACTTTGATATTAAAGGAAAAAAGCGGAACATTGAATTATTTGGTAAAGAGCCATCAGAAATTGTAATTCCATTTAATAAGGAACAACTTGATGCTCTTCTAATGTTTGAAAATTGGCAGATTGCTATAGGAAACTATTTTGGTCAAAATTTTTGCATCATTTACCTTCACATGTTTTGCTGAATTTTATATCCAGACATCCAGTTATTTTTCCTGTCAGATGTAAACAATCTCCTATTCTAAATGCTCAAATAGTTTTTACTGATGGGTCAGCAAATGGTAAAGCCTCCATAGTTACTAAAAATCACCAAAAAGTTTTAGAAACACAGGAAACTTCAGCTCAAAGAGCTGAAATAACAATAGTCATAAAGGCTTTTGCTATGTTTGCAGATGAGGAATTTAACCTTTATTCTGATTCTCAGTATATTGTCAGGTTGTTTCCACACATTGAAACTGCAGTTTTTGTCTGAAAATAAAACTACCATATTTCATTTGTTAACTAAATTACAGCAACAAATTTGGAAAACAAATAAAATATATTTCATTGGACACATTTGGGCTCATTCCAGATTGCCCGGCCCTTAAAATGCCTTTAATGATTTGGCTAACTTGTTAACCAGAAATACAGTGGCTACTGTGATTGAGGAGGCCAGAGCCTCTCACTCACTTCATCATCAATACGCTACTGCTTTAAGATATCAATTCCAAATTCCCAGAGAGACTGCTCGAGAAATTGTGCGTTCTTGCTTATATTGCCCCACTGTTTATAATAGTCTACCTATGGGAGTTAATCCTCGCGGTCTCAAACCTAACATACTCTGGCAAATGGATGTAACTCATATCTCTTCATTTGGAAAACTTTTCTTTGTTCATGTAACTGCAGATACCTTTTCTCATGTCATTATTGCAACATCTCGTACCGGAGAGGCAGTTAAAGATGTGATACAACATTTCTTTACTTGTTTTTCATATTTGAGCCTGCTAAAAGCTCTGAAAACTGACAATGCTCCTGCGTCTAAGTCTTTTCAGGAATTTTGTATAAAGTTTCAAATTAAACATAATACAGGCATCCCTTATAATCCCCAGGGACAGGCCATTGTTGAAAGAGCGCATCAAACATTAAAAATCCAAATTCAAAAACTAAAAGAAGGGGAGTTTAAGTATAGCTCGTCCCCATCAAATCTTGCAACATGCTCTTTTCGTAATAAATATTTGCTCTTTTCGTAATAAATATTCTAAATACTGATCTGGCTGGAACTACTGCAATGCTTCGTCATTGGTGCCTGGAGCAATTGAATGCAAAACTGTTAGTCAAATGGAAGAACCTTATCTCAGGACAATGGAAGGGTCCTGACCCCTTATTAACTAGCGGTCGAGGATGTGCTTGCATTTTTCCACAGGATGCAGATTCTCCAATTTAGATCCAAGACAGGTTGATTCGCCATGTTGCAGACCCCCAGACATCCAGTTCCCCCATTGCTTCGATCACAAAAGAGGAGCCCGCCGGAAGGGGAGGCAAGATAAACATCGAGATCCTGGCATGACCGACGGGGCTGCTGCAGCGCGAACTCCAACCAGAAAATAATTCTACTTTATTCTGTTTTGGCTTGTCTACCCTCTCCTTATGTTTTTCTCTTTACCAATGATTCTGGAAAACTTAATGTACATGTGACCCAATGTAGTGACTTGTGAACAATGCATGCTCTCATCTTGTTTAAACCCTCAATATAATGTTTGCTCTTTGGTAGTGTTACAACGTCCACCTTATCTTATGATGTAACCACTTATTGATATAACTATAGTCTTGCTGTGTTACAACAACTACAAGATTTAATGTGATCATGACGATTTGTGGGTACTTATTTTAGGAATATCAGCTTTAATAGCAGCAATTACTTCTGTTACTGTGGCAGCAATATCATTGACTCAACAAGTGCATACTGCCCAATATGTTGATGCTATGTCTAAAAATGTCTCTTTAAGTCTAGCAACACTGGAAGTTATAGATAGAAAATTGGAGATGAGAGTAGACGCCTTAGAAGAGGCAATAATGCATATTGGGGCTGAGTTACAGGCTTTAAAAGTGAAAATGGCTCTGTCATGCCACGCTGATTACCGGTGGATACGCGTGACATCTTTAAAGGTAAACGAGACAGATTATGAATGGGAAAAAATCAAAAAACATATCTCAGGTGTTTGCAACAGCTCTGACATTGGCCTGGACTTAGGGAAATTTCATAATCAAATACAGGCCCTGGAACACTGTCAACTGGATTTTACCACCGCTGGAGCAGCTAATGACTTATTTCACACCTTCTCTAACTTTACTTCTGGAAAAAACATTCTGTCTAATATCTTTAGTTCTAATTTTGCTTCTCATAATCATTCTTCCTTGTATTGTCAGGATTCTTCGGCAGAACATTCAGAAGCTCGTGACTGAGCTGCATCTGGCTGTTTTAAGAAATAAAAAAGGGGGAGATGTGGGGAGCGAGCTCCGCCCATGGCAAAGGTCATGAGGAAGGAGGCTTGACATACGCAAAGGCGGGATCAAGCCTCAGGAGTCTCCCTGGAAATTCTCGAGCAATCTACCCCCAAAACCAGAGTCTGCCTACTTTCTGCTTTGTGCTTTCACCTACACCTCTGACTTTATGGGGGGCTGTCCCCCACTACCTCTCTGAAAAAAGAGTTAGCTTACAGCTCCAGTTAATAATTCCTGGGTGTGACAGTGTTTAACCTACAAACTCCTTTGGAAATCCTCTAGCCTGCCTGAATAGGTTTTTCCGGCCACATGTGATTGTTCAGAGCCTCCCAACTGTGAGAGGCAGGAGATGTTCTAAACTGTCTAAATACAGATTCCTTTAAGCAGTTAAAAGATTGATTAGAAATTGTATTGGTGAAGGGATTTTCACTTGTTGGGCCAATGTTTGCTGCTAAGTTTCCATATCCCTTACCTGCTGTGTCCCTGGCAGTGTATTGATTAATATAGTTGGTGTAAATAGTAGCTTTAATGTTTGTAACCTGGGACCCTTGAGTTAATTCTTTTTCTTGTTATAGCCCACCACACCTTTGCTCTGTAGGAATGCAACTTTATCTAATGCTTTTTGGAGGCTGGCGCCTGACTTTAGAATAATCACCTTTAGAGAAAAAGGCCTCTGGGCCAGAAGATGATGCAAATCGCCTAAACTTTTGCATATGATAAGTTTGCAGCAAGAAAGCCTGGCTTACTGCATGACTCTACCCCTTCCCCCATTATCCTCTATGCATAACTTAAGGTATAAAAACTACTTTGGAAAATAAAGTGCGGGCCTTGTTCACCGAAACTTGGTCTCACCATGTCGTTCTTTCTCTTACCTTCTGGCTGAATTATTCAGCCTCTTTTCTCCACTGAATTTCCTCACTGAGCTATCCTTATTTCAGCCTCTTTTCTCCACTGAATTTCTTCACTGAGCTATCCTCATTCTATTACTCTTTATATCCTTAATTAACGTTTAATTAAGCAGTTGTTTCCTGATCCTCGCCGACGCCG
This sequence comes from Bos indicus, assembly GCF_029378745.1. Taxonomy (NCBI): domain Eukaryota; kingdom Metazoa; phylum Chordata; class Mammalia; order Artiodactyla; family Bovidae; genus Bos; species Bos indicus. The sequence continues at coordinate 4,053,706 of NC_091765.1, forward strand.
TCCCCGCTTCGAATACCCTGGATCAGCCGGGGCTGGTCCCTGGCAGGCCACATTAACAGATCTGAATTTCCTTGGTTCATTAGTCTCCCCCTGCTCCCTGGAGAAGGCAATGGCACCCCACTCCAGTACTCTTGCCTGGAAAATCCTATGGACAGAGGAACCTGGTAGGCTGCCGTCCATGGGGTCGCTAAGAGTCAGATAGGACTGAGCGACTTCACTTTCACTTTTCACCTTCATGCATTGGAGAAGGAAATGGCAACCCACTCCAGTGTTCTTGCCTGGAGAATCCCAGGGATGGGGGAGCCTGGTGGGCTGCCATCTATGGGGTCACACAGAGTTGGACACGACTGAAGTGACTTAGCAGTCTGCTGCCTAGCCTCCATGCCATCCCAGAGGCCACCTCTGCAAACTCCTGGTCTTTCTCCAGGGTGGGACTCAGTTGTGCTCCTCCACCATGGCCTCCTATCAGAGTGGAAGGCAGGAGAGCTCCCCTCCCACACTCAAGCCTATGTTACTTTGTTTTGTTTTGTTTTATTTTTCAGTCCCCAAAGCAGCACTTAGTTATCCTCAATCTGATAAAGTTGCCTCGAAGTCTGTCAGTTTCTGCTATCTGTCTACAAGCCCTATCTTGTCCTATGGGTTGAAGAATAGAAATAACCACTTTTCTCCATTTCTCAGTCTCTCGAGCCCGGGAATCTGCACCAATCTTGCCTGCATGCATAGCATCAAGTTATGTGGATCAGTAATGGGGGATACTGTCAGGCTATCAGGCTCAGCTGATACTACCTTTCTACACTAAGTAATTGCCTGTTAATTTATGATCTTGATGACTGACTTCTACATGGCTGGAATAAACTGTTTTTCCAACAGGTCCCCATTTTAAATCTTATTTTATTATTTAACTAATCTCACTTTTATCCCTGATTGTCAGAATTAAACAAAATCTGTTATGTAGGGAACACTGAATCTCTTTTTTTTGTTGAAAATGCTTTCAAAATAAGAGAAACCCAAGACAAAAGTTATCCAATAGCCTATTCTGAATTAAAAGCATTACTTTTAGTTGCCTAGGTTGTTCCAGGGGGAAAAAAAGAGATTCATTTTGAAGGAAAGCAGGATGAATTAAAATTTCTACAAGGAGTGCAATGTGGGTCTGGAACACAGATTGTCAGAGTGGAGTGACAGGCAAAGGGTCTTACAAACAATGTTTACAAGATTGACTATCTCTAGGAAAGAGATAGGAAGTGCTAGAAGTAGGGAAGTGACAGGATCCCTTTGTCATTGCCTTGAGAATAAATACAGGAGGCTAGAAGATACAAAGCTGTTTTACGTAATCTTAGTAAAATGCGCTAGTGGTCTGAACACAAAAAGTGGTGGCAGTGTTGGGAAGCAGTGAGTATGTTGGAGAGATATTTTGGCAGTAAAATTGACAGGACTTAATGAATAATTCTGAATGTAGATGACAGAGAGGGATCTTCTTGGATGACATATGGGTTTCCAGGTTCAACAAATAGGTAGAAGTTGATGCCTTTCACTGAGTCACAGAACACTTGAAGAAGAGTGGGTTCTGAATTCAGTTTGTAAAACATTGTGGTTTTCTATATATAAAGGTTAGGAGTAGAGATAAACTTATAAGGATATACACCTCAGGACTGGAAGTACTGATAGAGAATTATCAACAATAATTGGTACCAATCTACGATTCCAAATCTCAGATGTTCTGAAAACTGATAAGTTGTCAAAGTTTCCTGCAAATGTATTTGTAAGCAAAGTCTGGCAAACTGCGTTAAACTGTTAAAAATCTCTACTCCAGGAGTATGATTATTAATATCTGTTGCTGTGGAAATGTTACTGTATTTATTCAGTTATGGGGTGCTATTTAAATCCTGCTGTTGGTATTAGTAATATACAATAAATGCAAGTGCTTTCGATGTCTAAAATCCAAAAGGAAAATCTAATTCTGAACTATCTGGTATCAAGTGTTTGTGGACGATAACTGAAGTCTCCTGAGTGGATGAGATCCCTGAAAGAGTATGTGAGCCAATAAGAGTCCTGTTGTGAATGTCATAAACTGTCACTTCGCATCTACTCCAAACTCTGCCCTGCTTTGCAGAAACTTGAAAATGAGAAACACCATGTTCTCCTTGGACACTGCTGTTTGGGATGTAATTTCACAAGGCAAGTGCACTCTGCAAGATTTGGAAGACAAAAGTGAGATAGAGACAAAAGTGAGGGGATCCTGAAGCTCTGCTGGTGAGCAGGCCCACTAAAGGTGGGGGAGTCTGGACTTGGTGGTAGTGACTTGAATGTGCTGTTCTCCCATCGTGGGAGTTCATGACTATGGTAGTGGAGTTTGAGACTAACAGATACAAGCTACTATACACATGCATACTTTTCTGTACACCTCAAACACAATATTGCAAATCAACATACATACAATTATTTAAACAAAAATTGAAGTAGAGTTGATTTATAATATTGTGTTAGTTTCAGGTGTACAGCAAAGTGATTTACTTAATTTTTTTACAGATTATGTTCCATTATAGGTTATTATAGGATACTAGGATACCCTATGTTATATGGTAACTCCATGTTGCTTATATATTTTATATATAGTAGTTTGCATCTGTTAATTTCATACTAATTTCTTTCTCACCCAACTCCTCCTTTATAACTATAAATTTGTTTTCTGAGTCTGTTTTGTATAAACATTTATTTGCATTATTTTTTTTTTTAGATTCCACATGTAAGTGATATCATGTTGTATTTGTCTTTCTCTGTCCAACATACTTCACTAAGTATAATATTCTTTAGGTCCATCCATGCCAGTTCAAATGGCAATATTTCATTCTTTTTATAGCTGAGTAATCTTCCGTTTGAATATATACACTGCATCTTCTTGCACCAATCATCTGTCAATGGGCATTTGAGTTGTTTCCATGTCTTTTCCATGTCTTGGCTATTGCAAATAGTGCTGCTATGAACATTGGGGTACATGTGTCTTATTGAATTAATGTTTTCATTTTTTCCAGATATGTACCCAGGACTGAGATTTCCAGATCATATGGTAGCTCTATTTTTTAGTTTTTAATGGCACCCAAATATTGTTTTCCATACTGGAGGTTTACATTTACATTCTCAACAGTAGTGTGTGAGAATTCCCTTTTCTCCACACCTTCTCCAGCATTTATTATGGTCTATTAACTATAGACTTTATGATGATAGACATTCTGACCAATGGGAGGTGATACACCATTGTTGTTTTGATTTGCATTTCTCTAATAATTATGAGAAGCTCTATACCATCCGCAAAAAAAAAAAAGATCAAGAGCCTCCTGTGACTCTTTATGAAATCCTTATTGCAAAATTCAGACTTAAATTGAAGAAAGTAGGGGAAACTACTAGGCCATTCAGAAATTACCTAAATCAAATCCTTTATGATTTTATAGTGGAAGTGACAAATAGATTCAAGGGATTAGACTTGATAGACAGAGTGCCTGAGAACTATAGATGGAGGTTCATAACATTGTATGGAAGGTGGTAACCGAAATGAACCCCAAGAAAAAGAAATGTAACAAGGTAAAATGGTTGTCTGAAGAGGCCTTACAAATAGCTGAGAAAAAAGAGAAGCGAAAGGCAAAAGGAGAAAAGGAAAGATACACCCATCTGAATGCAGAGTTCCAAAGAATAGAAAGGAGAGATAAGAAAGCCTTCTTAAATGAACAATGTAAAGAAATAGAGGGAAACAATAGAACAATAGAATGGGAAAGACTAGAAATCTCCTCAAGAAAATCAGAGATACCAAGGGAATATTTCATGCAAAGATGGACACAATAAAGGTCAGAAATGGTATGGACTTAACAGAAACAGAAGATATTAAGAAAAGGTGGCAAGAATACACAGAAGAATATACAAAAAAGTTAATGACCCAGATAACCATGATGGTGTGGTCATTCACCTGAGCCAGACATCCTGGATTGTGAACTCAAGAGGGGCTTAGGAAGCATTACTACTAACAAGGTTAGTGGAGGTGATGGAATTCCAGCTGAGCTATTTCAAATCCTAAATGATGCTGTGCAAGTGCTGAACTGAATATGCCAGCAAATTTGGAAAACTCAGCAGTGGCCACAGGACTGGAAAAGGTCAGTTTCATTCCAGTCCCAAAGAAGGGCAATGCCAAAGAATGCTCAAACTACTGCAAAATTACCCTCATGTTACATGCTGGCAAAGTAATGCTCAAAATCCTTCAAAATAGGCTTCTACTGTACATGAACTGAGAAATTCCAGATGTACAAGCTGGATTTAGAAAAGGCAGAGGAACCAGAGGTCAAATTGCCAACAAAAAAGCAAAGGAATTAAAAAATATATATATCCACTTCAATGATTATGCTAAAGCCTTTGACTGTGTGGATCACAACAAACTATGGAAAATTCTTCAAGAGATGGGAATACCAGATCACCTTACCTGCCCCCTGAGAAACCCATGTGCAGGACAAGAAGCAACAGTTAGAACCAGATATGGAACAATGAACTGGTTCAAAATTGGGAAAGGAGTATGTCAAGGCTGTACATTGTCATCCTGCTTATTTAACTTATAAAAAGAGTACATCATGTGAAATTCTTATCTAGATGAAGCTCAAGCTGGAATCAAGATTTCTGGGAGAAATATCAATAATCTCAGATATGCGGATGACACCAGCAGAAAGTGAAGAGGAACTAAAGAGCCTCTTGATGAAAGTGAAAGAGGAGAGTCAAAAAGTTGGCTTAAAACTCTGCATTCAAAAACCAAGATCATGATATCCAGTCCTATTACTTCATGGCAAATAGATAGGGTAACAATGGAAACAGTGACAGATTTTATTTTCTTTGGCTCCAAAATCACTGCAGATGGTGACTGCAGCCATGATATTAAAAAACACTTTCTCCTTGGAAGAAAAGCTACAACAAAAACATAGACAGCATATTGAAAAGCAGAACCATCAGCTTGCTGACAAAAATCTGTATAGTCAAAACTATGGCTTTTCCAGGAGTCATGTATGGATGTGAGAGTTGGACTATAAAGAAAGCCAAGATCCAAAGGATTGATGCTTTTGAACTGTGGTGTTGGAGGAAACTCTTGAGAATCCCTTGGACTGCAAGGAGATAAAACCAGTCAATCCTGAAGGAAATCAACCCTGAATACTCATTGGAGGACTGATGCTGAAGCACCAATACTTTGGTCACCTGATGTGAAGAGCTGACTCATTGGAAAAGACCCTGATGCTGGGAAAGGTTGAGTGCATGAGGAGAAGAGGGTGACAGACGATAAGATGATTGGATGTCCATCACTCAATGGACATGAGTTTGAGCAAACTCTGGGAGATAGTGAAGGACAGGGAAGCATGACGTGCTGCAGGCCATGGGGTCTCAAAAAGTCAGACATGACTGACTGATCAACAACAATTAGCAGTGTTGCGCATCTTCTCATGTGTCTGTTGGCCATCTGTATGTCTTCTTTGGAAAAATTTCTATTTATGTCTTCTACACATTTTTTGCTTGAATGTTTTTAATATTGAATGGTATGAACTGTTTATATACTTTACATATTAATCCCTTGCCAGTCTCATTCTTTGAAAATATTTTCTCTTAATCTATAGGGTTTTTTTTGTTTGTTTGTTATGGTTTTCTTTGCTGTGAAAAAGCTTTTCATTTTAATTAGGTCCCATTTGTTAATTTTTATTTTTTGCCTTGGGAGACTGATTAAGAAAATATTGCTACAATTTATTGAGAGAATGTTTTTGCCTATGTTTCCTGCTAGGAGTTTGATGGTGTTGTGTTTAAATTGAGGTCTTTAAATCATTTGAGTTTATTTTTGTAAGTGGTATGAGGGAGTGTTCTAATTTCTACTGATGTGCATATAACTTTCCAGATTTCCTAACACTGATTGTGGAAGATACTGTCTATTCTCCTTTGTATATTCTTGCCTCCTTTGTTGTAGATTACTTGACTTAAGATGTGTGGGTTTACTTCTGGACTCTCTATTCTGTTTATTGATCTATGTGTCTGTTTTTGTGCCAGTAACAGTCAATTTTGATCACTGTAGCTTTGTAGTGTTATCTAAAATCTGGAAGAGTTATGCTTCCAGTTTTTTTTTTTTTTTTTTTTTTTTAACTCAGGATTGCTTTGTCAATCCTTTATGGTTCTATATTAATTTTAGGATTTTTTTCTAGCTCGGTGAAGATTGTCATGGATATTTTGATAGGAATTCATTAAATTTGCAGATTGTTTGGGGTAGTATAGCAACTCCTAATCCCAGAGCAAGGGATATCTTTCCATTTCTTTGAATAATCTTTAATTTCCTTTATCAGTGTTTTATACTTTTTAGCACAGAAGTATTTTGCTTCCTAGGCTAAAGTTTTTCCTAGATACATTTTTTTTTCAAATATTTTCTTGTGTCCTTTCTCTCTCTCTTCTCTTTCTGGGACCCCTATCATGCGAATGTTGGTGTGTTTAATGTCCCAAGGGTCTCTTAGGCTGCCTTCATTTCTTTTCATTCTTTTCTTTATATTCTGTTTTGCATCAGTGATTTCCACCATTCTGTCTTCAAGGTCACTTATCCATTTTTCTGACTTAGTTATCCTGCTATTGACTGCTTCTAGTGTGCTGTTCATTTCTGTTTGTTTGTCCTTTTGTTCTAGTTTTTGGTAAACATTTCTTGCATATTCTCTATTCTTTTTCTGAGATCTTGGATCATCTTCACTATTATTAGTCTGAAGTCTTTTTCTGGAAGGTTGCCTATTTCCACTTCATTTGGTTGCTTTTCTGGGAATTTATCTGTTCCTTCATCTGAGACATAGTCCTATTCCTATTTATTTTGACTAGCTTTCTGGGATTGTGGTCTTCATTCTGGAGGCTACAGGATTGCAGTTCTTCATGTTTCTCCTGTGGCCCTAGATAGGTCTAGTTCAGCCTCCTGTGGAGTCACTGCTCCTTTCCCCTGTGTCCTGGTGCATGCAAAGCATTTTTTTGTGTGCCCTACAGGAGTGGAGTCTCTGTTTTCCCTAGTCTTGTGGAAGTCCATCTTGTTTCAGCTTCTCTGTCATCTTTGGATGCGGAATATCTTTTTTTTTTTTTGGTGGGTTCTGCATTCTCCTGTCGATGTTTGTTCAACAGATAGCTGTGATTTGGGGGCTCTTTCAGGAGAAGATGAGCACATGTTCTTCTACTCCATCATTTTGAACCAATCACTTAGTGTGATTTTAAATGGAATTGATTCGTTTACTTTCTTTTTCTGGATATTTTGTTGTTAGTATAAAGAAACACAAATGATTTCTGTGTATCCTGCTATTTTGCTGAATGCTGCTAGTTCTAATAGTTTTGAAAGGAGACTTAGGGTTATCTAAACAGAGTCATCTGCAAATAGTGACAGTTTTACCTCTTCCTTTCTAATCTGCATACTTTTTATTTCTTTTTCTAGTGAGAATAGGTATCCTTACCTTTTTTTCTGAATTGAGCAGGAAGGCTTTCAACTTTACGTTGGCTGTGGGTTTGTCATAAATGGCCTTTATTATATTCAGATATGTTCTCCTTATATTCAATTTGGTGAAAGTTTTTATCCTGAATGGATGATAAATTTTGGCAGATGCCTTTTCTGTATTCATTGAGATGATCATGTGTTTTATATCTTTCTTTTTGTTAATGTGGTGTATCACATTGATTGACTTGTGTTTGTTGAACCATCCCTGTAACATTGGAATGAGTCCAACTTGATTACAGTTTATGATACTTTTTGCATTTATTGGACTTATAGTATTATGCTGAGAATTTTTGCATCCTTATTCAAAAAGATGGCTTCCAAGTTGGCTCAGTGGTGAAGAACCCACCAGCCACACAGGAGATGCAGGTTCAATCCTTTGATATGGAAGATCTCCTGGAGGAGGAAATGGTAACCCATTCCCATATTCTTGCCTGGAACATTCTGTGGAAAAAAGAGCCTGGTGAGCTGCAGTCCAGGGGGTCACAAATTGTTGGAGATGACTTAGCGTGCATGTTCATAAAAGATGGTGGTCTATGATTTTCTTTTTTTTGTGATGTCTTTGTCTGGTTTTGGTATCAGAGTGATGGCAGCCTCACAAAGTAAATTTGGGAGTGCTTCCTCCTCTTCAATTTTTGGAAGAGTTTGAGAAAGATAAATATAAGTTCTTCTTTGTATGTTTAGAACTACCCAGTGAAGCCATCCAAACTTTTGTTTGCAGGAAGTTTTTTTTGTTTGTTTGTTTTTTTAACTACAGATAAGATTTTCCTTTAGTGACCAGTTTGATCAAATTATCTGTTTCTTCTTGACTCAGTTTTGAAAGCCTGTATATTTCCAAAACCTTGTCCATTTCTTCTAGAGTATTCAATTTGTTTGCATATAACTGGTCATGGTATTCTATTTTATTTTTTTATTTCTGTGACATCAGCTGCTATTTCTACTTTTTCATTTATTAGTTTATTTTGGTCCTCCCTCTTTTCTTCTTGGTGGTTTGGTAAAAGATTTTTTAATTTTCCTTTTCTTTCAAAAAACAGCTCTAGGTTTTTCATCATCTTTTTTATTTTTTTAACCTTGATTATTCTCCTCAGATCTTTATTATTTCCTTTCTTCTGTAGACTCGGCTTTATTTTCCCTTTTTTGTAACTCTCTTAGATGATAGGTTTGATTATTTATTTGAGGTTTTTCTTCTTTCTTGAGTAAAGGTCTGTATTTCTGCAAACTTGCCCCTTATGACTGCTTTTTGCTGTAGCCCACAGATTTTGTAGGATTATATTTTTATTTTTGTTCATTTCAAGTTACTTTCTGATTTCTTCTTTATCTCATCATTGAGCCATTGCTTTTTCAGTAGCATACTGTTCAGTAACCCTGTGATTTTGTTCCCTATTTTCTTTCTGTGTTTGATTTATAACTTTATAGTGTGTGATTAGAAATGATGCTTGAGATAATTTCTATCCTCTTGAATTTGTTGAGGCTTATTTTGTGATACAGTATGTGGTCTATCCTATAGAATATTCCATGAGAGTTTGAAAAGAATGTGTGTTCTGTTTATTGGGGTTTTTTATTTGGATGTAGTGTAGATATCATATAAATTACAGTTGGTATAAAGATGAGCATGTTGCCTTATTAATTTTCTGTTTGGGGGATTTGTTCTTTGATGTCAGTGGAGGGTTAACAATTTTGGTGCTCTAATATTGGGTGTGTATATATTAATGAGTGTAATATCATCTTACATTGATTCCTTTATCATTATATAATGCCCTTGTTTTTGTTTTTTTTTTTTTTTTTTTTTGGTCTGATACAAATGTTGATAACCTTGCCTGTCGTTTCCGTTTACATAAAATATCTATTTTTTTACCCTTAAATTTCAGTTCCCCTTTATGGATCACAACCTTGTTGTGGTGAAAGGGCTTTCCTAACTCAATGCTGTGCAGGGCTACCTAAGACAAATAGGTTATAGTGGAGGATTCTGACAAAATGTGGCCCACTGAAAGAGGAAATGGCAAACCATTCCAGCATTCTTGCCAAGAGAATCCCATGAACAGTATGAAAAGGAAAAAAGGTATGGCACCAGATGAGCCCCCCATGTTGGAAGGTATCCAATATGCTACTGGGGAAGAGCAGAGGGCAATTACTAATAGCTTCAGAAAGAATGAAGTGGATGGGCCAAAGCAGAAATGACTCTCAGTTGTGGATGTATCTGGTGGTGAAAGTAAAGTCTGATGCTCTAAAAAATAATATTTCATAGGAATCTGGAACGTTAGATCTATGAATCAAGGTAAATTGGAAGTGATCAAACTGGAGATAACAGGAATTAATATCAACATCTTAGGAGTCAGTGAGGTAAAATGGACAGGAATTAGCAAATTTAACTCAGATGCCCATTATATCTATTACTGTTGCCAAGGATCCCTTAGAAGAAATGGAAAGCCTTCATTTTTTCAGACACAACAAAGTCTGAAATGCAGTACTTGGGTGCAACCTCAAAAATGACAGAATGATCTTATTTCGTTCCCAAGGCAAACCATTCAACACCACAGTAATCCAAGTCTATGACCCAACCACTGATGCTGAGGAAGCTGAAGCTGAGCAGTTCTATGAAGACTTACAACACCTTCTAGAACTAAAACCAAAAAAGATGACCTTTCCATATAGGGGATAAGAATGAACAAGTAGGAAGTCAAGAAACCTTTGAAATAAGAGGCAAATTTGTCCTTGGAGTACAAAATGAAGCAGGGCAAAGGCTAACAGAGTTTTGTCAAGAGAACACACTGACCATAGCAAATGCCCTTTTTCAACAGCACAAGAGATAACTCCACACATAGACATCATCAGTTGGTCAATACCAAATTCAGATTAATTATATTCTTTGCAGCTAAATATGAAGAATTTCTATCCAGTCAGTAAAACCAAAACCTGGAGTTGACTGTGGCTCAGAGCAGGCAATGGCAACCCACTCAAGTACTCTTGCCTGGAAAATCTCATGGACAGAGGAGCCTGGTAGGTTGCAGTCCATGGGGTCGTGAAGAGTTGGACACGACTGAGCAACTTCACTTTCACTTTTCACTTTCATGCATTGGAGGAGGAAATGGCAACCCACTCCAGTGTTCTTGCCTGGAGAATCCCAGGGACGGCAGGGCCTGGTGAGCTGCCGTCTATGGGGTCACACAGAGTTGGACACAACTGAAGTGACTTAGCAGCAGCAGCAGCAGCAGCAGCAGCAGCAGCAGCAGATCATGAGCTCTTTGTTGCAAAATTCAGGCTTAAATTGAAGAAAGTAGGGAAAACCACTAGGCCATTCAGATATGACCTAAACCAATTCCCTTACGATTATAAAATGGAGGTGAGAAATAGATTCAAGGGATTGGATCTGGTAGACAGAGTGCCTGAAGAAGTATTGACGGGGGTCCATAACGTTGTACAGGAGGCAGTGACCAAAACCAAAGAAAAAGAAAAGCAAGAAGCAAAGTAGTCTGAGGATGATTCACAAGTCACTGAGGAAAGAAGAAAAGCAAAAGGCAAGGGAGTAAGGGAAAGATAACTAACTGAATGCAGAGTTCCAGAGAATAGCAAGGAGAGAGAAGGAGACCTTCTTAAATAAACAGCACAAAGAAATTGAGGAAAGCAATAGATGGGAAAGACTAGAGATCTCTTTAAGAAAACTGGAAATATCAAGGGAACATTTCATGCAAGGATGGGCATGATAAACGACAAAAATGTTAAGGACCTAACGGAAGCAGAAGAAATGAAGAAGAAGTGGCAAGAATAGTTCTTCTGTGAGAACTATACAAAAGAGGTCTTAATGACCTGCATGCTAAGTCACTTCGGTTGTGTCTGACTCTTTGCTTCTCTATGAACTGTAGCCTGCTAGGTTCCTCTGTCCAGGGGGTTCTTCAGGCAAGAATACTGGGATGGGTTTCCATGCCCACCTCCAGGGGATCCTCCCTACCCCAGGGATCAAACCCACATCTCTTATGTCTCCTGCATTGACAGGTGGGTTCTTTACCACTATTGCCACCTGGGAAGCCCCTTAATGACCTATATATCCATAATGGTGTGTTCACTCACCTAGAGCCAGACATCCTGGAGTGTGAAGTCAAGTGGGCCTTAGGAAGCATTACTTCGAACAAGTTTAATGGGGGTGATTGAATTCCAGCTGAGCTATTTCAAATCCTAAAAGATGATGCTGTTAAAATGATGCACTCAGTATATTAGCAATTTTGGAAAACTCAGCAGTTGCCACAGGACTGGAAAAGGTCAGTATTCCTTCCAGTTCCAAAGAAGGAAAGTGCCAATGAAATGTTCAAAGTACCATACAATTGCACTCATTTCACATGTGAGCAAAGTAATGCTCAAAATCCTTCAAGCTAGGCTTCAACAGCATGTGAACTGAGATCATCCAGATGTACAACTGAATTTAGAAAAGACAGAGTAACCAGAGATCAAATTACCAACATTCTGGATCATGGAAAAAGCAAGGGAGCTCAAGAAAAACATCTGGTTCATTGACTATGCTAAAGCCTTTGATTGTATGGATCACAACAAATTGTGGAAAATTCTTAAAGAGACAGGAATACTTTACCTTACCTGAGGGAATTTTCTTTTCTTGGGCTCCAAAATCACTGTGACCATGCAGCCATGAAATTAAAAGACACTTGCTCCTTGTAAGTAAAGCTATGACAAACCTAGATAGCATAGTAAGAAGCAGAGACATCACTTTGCTGAAAAATGTCTGTATAGTCAAACTATGTTTTTTCCAGTAGTTATGTATGGATGTGAGAGTTGGACTGTAAAGAAGGATGAGCACTGAAGAACTGATGTCTCTGAACGGTGGTGTTGGAGAATACTCTTGAGAGTCCCTTGGACTGTAAGGAGATCCAACCAGTCAATCCTAAAGGAAATCAGTCCTGAATTCCCATTAGAAAGACTGATGCTGAAACTAAAGCTCCAATACTTTGTCCACCTGATATGAAGAGCTGACTCATTGGAAAAGACCCTGATGCTGGGAAAGATTGAAGGCAGGAGGAGAAGGGGGTGACAGAGGATGAGATGGTTAGATAACATCACCAACTCAATGGACATGAATCTGAGAAAGCTCTGGGAGATAGTGAAGAACAGGGAAGCCTTGTGTGCTGCAGTCCTTGGAGGTCACAAAGAGTTGGACATGATTTAACAACTGAACAACAACAATATCAGCTTTTAGTTGTGTTGGATTTTCACCCTGAACTGAGTCTCTTGGAGGCAACATATTGCAGTTTCTTATCTTTTGTTTAATCCACCCCCCTGTGTTTTTGAGTCCATTAAAAAAGTAATTATGATAGGTATGTCTATATTGCCATTTTAGTACTTATTTTCCATCTATTATTGTAGTTCTTTGTTCATTTCTTACTTTTTCTTTTCTTTTTGTGTTTGGTGATTTTTTGATAATACTTGTGTTTTCTTCTTTTTGGTTTTTGTAATCTATTGTATATTTCTTACTTATGGACCATGGCGTTCACATTTGTTGACACATAAATATATTAACTCTCAAGTTGAACTGTTGTATTACAACAGTATTACATGCCAACAGTGTGATTATGACCTTTATTTATAGAAAAGCCAAATATTTAGTTAAAATTAAAAAAATATACTTTACTAGGCAAAATATCTTAGGTTGCAGATTTTTACCTTCAGGATTTTGAATACTTTCTTGCAACTCCCTTCCAGCCTGCAAAGTTTCTGCAGAGAAATCAGTTGATAGCCCTGTGGAGGTATCCTTATAACTGACTCTTTCTCTTTCTACCTTTGGAACCTCTGTTTATCTTTCAATTTTGCCATTTTACATATGATAGTTCTTGGTGTGGGTCTGTTTGGGTTCACTTGTTTGGGACCCTCTGTGCTTCCTGTCCCTATATATGTACTTCCTTCTTTGGTTTGGGATGTTTTTAGCCATAATTTCTTCAAATACATTTGATCCCTTTCTCTCTTCATTGATTCCAATTTGGCTTTTATCTCAGCAGTTGAATTGTCTATTTTTGGTCAGTTCATCTGTATAGTTTCTAGGTCCTTGTTACAGTGATCTGCATTTCTACTAATAACCTTTCTTAAATCAATTAGCATTTTGATTACCTCCTTTTTGGACTCAGAGTCTAATAGACTGGTGGTCTTTGTTTCATTATTTTCCTTTCAGGGGATTTCTCTTGTTCTTTTAGTTGGGAGTAGTTCCTCTACTTTTTTGTCTTACTTAACTTTCACAAGCTCTGTAAACTTAGGTGTGAGAGCAGTCTACTGTGATCCTGAAGATGTTTATTTTATGTGGAAGTATCCTTACATAGACTGTGTATGTCCAGTGTTTTTGGTACAAGGGCTGCTTTTGGTATGGATGCCAGACACGTCTTTCCTCTGGGCATGCTGGATCTTATCACCTTGACAGGGAGTATAGTTAGTGTTGTAGAATCTAGAGCCTGTGCAGGGTGTTAGACAGGATTTCCTTTCTGCTCAGTGGCTGTCATTGCCCTGCTAGGGGCTGGGTCTACTCTCCAGTTGTTTGAGTAGAAGTCTTAAAGTTTGGGTTCAGTCCGGGACCATTAACTTTGAGTGTGTGCCCTGCACCAAATGATTTGATTGCTGAAGCTAGAGAGGCCTGTGTGGTCACAGAGAACCTATATACTGCCCATGCAGGCTTTTGATTCTGCTTAAAAGCAGGCCAGGCCAATGTTGTGTATTTCTCCACTGTGTCCATCCCAGATCTCAGTTCAGTTCAGTCGCTCAGTCATGTCCAACTCCTTGTGACCCCATGGACTGCAGCACACCAGGCTTCACTGTCCATCACCAACTCCCAGAGCTTACTCAAGCTCATGTCCATAGAGTCGGTGATGCCATCCAACCGTCTCATCCTCTGTCATCCCCTTCTCCTCCTGCCTTCAATCTTTCCCATAATCAGGGTTCTTTTTCAATGAGTCAGTTCTTTGCATCAGGTGACCAAAGTATTGGAGTTTCAGCTTCAGCATCAGTCTTTCCAATGAATATTCAGGACTGATTTCCTTTAGGATTGACTGGTTGGATCTTCTTGCAGTCCAAGGAACTCTCAAGAGTCTTCTCCAACACCACAGTTCAAAAGCATCAATTCTTCGACACTCATCTTTCTTTATAGTCCAACTCTCACATCCATACATGATTACTGGAAAAATCAGTTTTGACTAGATGGATCTTTGTTGGCAAAGTAATGTCTCTGCTTTTTAATATACTGTCTAGGTTGGTCATAGTTTTTCTTTCATAGCTGCTGTCACCATCTGCAGTGATTTTGGAGCCCCCCAAAATAAAGTCTGACACTGTTTCCACTGTTTCCCCATCTATTTCCCATGAAGTAATGGGACCAGATGCCATGATCTTAGTTTTCTGAATGTTCAGTTTTAAGCCAACTTTTTCACTCTCTTCTTTAACTTTCATCAAGAGGCTCTTTAGTTCTTCTTCACTTTCTGCCATAAGTGTGGTATCATCTGCATATCTGAGGTTACTGATATTTCTCCCAGCAATCTTGATTCCAGCTTGTGCTTCATTCAGTCCAGCATTTCTCATGATGTACTCTGCATGTAACTTAAATAAGCAGGGTTACAATATATAGCCTTGATGTACTCCTTTCCCAACTTGAGCAAGGCTATGTTGTGGAGTAGTCTAGGCCTGGGAATCAAGGCATTGGAGCTGCAGAAATCTGTGCTGCCTCTGTGGTCAGTTTCTTCCCAGGATCTGTCTGCCCCAGATCAAGTGTGCAGTGCAGAGTGGGTGGAGCTTAGGTGCTCTAGCTTGGAGGAGACCCTGCATACTCCTCAGTTGGCTGAAAATACCTATCACCACTCCATCTGGACCACAGTCTAGACCTTCCTAGTTGTCTATGTGTAGTTAGATAAATCCCCTCCAAGGGCCTGGCTGCCTGAGATTGAGCACATAGCCACTGTGCACTCCTGTGGAGCTGTCCACATGCATTCTGACAACATCCACATGGCTACATCTGTCCTTTGCAGATACAGACAATGGTCTCTGAGGCCCTGCCCAGGACACACCTCAGGCACCCCGGTCTATCCATGCACAGCTAAACAAAATATCTTCCCCTGTCTTGTGGTGTGGAATAAGCAGAGCTAAGGGTGTTTGCCCCTTTTGTTTGTGACTGTGGCAAGGTAGAATCTGCCAAAGTGAGGCTCTCTCTACTCTGATTGTCAGCAAGCCAGCACATGCGCACTTCTCGTGAGTAGAGTCTAGGCTTCTCTAGCACTTTTGTCTGTCCTAGAGGATTTTTCAGCAGTCAAGGGGGCCTGTCTCCTCCACACAGAACCCCAGGACTGAGATGCAAAGATTGTGTTTCATCCTGCTCAGTTCCCAGGGCAAGTGTGCACCCATGAGGAACTTCTCTTCCTTATAGACTTCTCCCAGTGGTGCAGATCCTGGCCCAGTGCCTTTTTTTTTTTTCTCTTTTTTTACATCATACCTAGTTATATGGATATCTTACTTGCAGCTTTGGTTGGGTAGGAGTTCTACCCATTTCCAGTTAATTTCCTGTGAGAACTCTTCCACACATAGATGTGTTTTTGATGTGTTTGTAGAGGGGTATGAGTTCCACATCCTCCTACTCTGCCATCTTGGTCCCCCTCTCTCTAGGTTTTATTTATCCATTTACTTGTAGATTGAGGTTTAGGTTAATTCCATATCTTTGCTATTGTAGATAATGCTGCAGTGAACATGGAAGAGCAGACATAACTTCATGATACTGCTTTCATTTCTTTTTGACATATACTCAGAAAGGATATATACAGATGGATTGTATGGTAGTATGTTTAGTTTTCTGAGGAACCTCCGTACTGTTCTCCATAATGTCTGTACCAATTTTCATTTCCACCATCAGTGCCCAAGGATTCATTTTTCTCTCCATCTGTGTCAATAACCTTTTTAATTAATTTATTTTTAATCTAAGCATAATTGCTTTACAGAATTTTGCTATTTTATAAATATCATTTTCTAACACATATATACAGAACCTAGAAAAATGGTACTGTGTCAATAATTTTCATCTTTTGTTTTCTGATATTAGCCATTTTACCAAGAGGTGATATCTCATTGTGGCTTTGATTTGTATTTCCCTGATAATAAGTGATTTGAGCATTTTTCATATACCTGTTGGCTATTTATATGTCTTCATTTTAGAAATGTCTATTTGGGTTCTCTGCCCATTAATTAATTATCTGTTTAGGCGATTTTTTTTTTTTTTTGGATACTGAATTGTTGCTAGCATTTAAGTATGGATAGAAAAATGTACCTGGGTATTGAGTAGCCATTGAAATATAGATAAAATTCATTCTATTCTAGTATGCCATTCTTACTTCAGAAGCTACATGGATAAAACTACATTTTCCATACTCCTTTGCATTTTGGATTCCAGATATGTTTTGGGTTCTACCTATTTGATGCCCCTCTGTGAAATTAGAAAGTGAGGATAAATTGAGGGTAATTCTGATGCAACATAAGATATTTCAGCTTTAAAAAATATCTGGAAGTGCCATATTTCCCATTGGGACAGTTTCTTGATCATGTATCATGTGTATGTCAGCTTCGTGACTGCAGCAGGGGGGCTCCATTCTGGGGTCAGTAGATGAACTGGTGGCACCCTCACACTTGAAAAAATGGCTTCCTGGTTTAAGGGACAGTGTTTCCATTTGTGTCCTTGAAGATGTTCCTAAAAGCTCAACCTTGAGTCTCTTTCTTAGTCTTTCTCAATGACTCTGTTGGTAATTTAATACCTTGTACTAAATCCCTTCCTACTTATGCTAGCTAGAGAAAACTTTTTCTACAGTGAATTCCAACTGAAAAAAAATTGCTCAGGGAAAACCCTAAGGGAAAATAAATTAAGATTCATGATAAAAGTAGAGAACTTTACAAAAATGAAGTGGAGTGAACAGAGAAGTTCAGTTCAGTTCAGTCACTCAGTCATGTCCTACTCTTCGCAACCCCATGGACTGAAGCACATCAGGCTTCGCTGTCCATCACCAATTCCCAGAGTTTACTCAAATTCATGTCCATTGAGTCAGTGATGCTATCCAACCATGTCATCCTCTGTTGTCCCCTTCTCCTCCTGCCTTCAATCTTTCCCATAATCAGGATTTTTTTCAAATGAGTCAGTTCTTTGCATCAGGTGACCAAAGTATTGGAGTTTCAGCTTAAGCGTCAGTCTTTCCAATGAATATTCAGGACTGATTTCCTTTAGGATGCACTGTTTGAATCTCCTTGCAGTCCAAGGGATTCTCAAGAGTCTTCTCCAACACCACAGTTCAAAAGCATCAATTCTTTGGCACTCAGCTTTCTTTATAGTCCAACTCTCACATCCATACATGACTACTGGAAAAGCCATAGTTTTGACTAGATGGACATTTGTTGGCAAAGTAATGTCTCTGCTTTTGAATATGCTATCTAGATTGTTTATAGCTTTTCTTCCAAGGAGCAAGCATCTTTTAATTTCATGGCTGCAGTCACCATCTGCAGTGATTTTGGAACCCAAGAAAATAAAGTTTGTTGCTGTTTCCATTGTTTCCCCATCTATTTGCCAGGAGTGATGGGACTGGATTCCATGATCTTAGTTTTTGAATGGTGAGTTTTAAGCCAACTTTTCACTCTCCTGTTTCACTTTCATCAAGAGGCTCTTTAGTTCTGCCTCACTTTCTGCCCTAAAGGTGGTATCTTCTGCTTATCTGAGCTTACAGGTATTTCTCTTGGTAATTTTGATTCCAGCTTGTGCTTCATCCAGCCTGGCATTTCACATGATATACTCTGCTTAGAAGTTAAATAAGCAGGGTGACAATATACAGCCTTGACGTACTCTTTTCCCAATTTGGAACCAGTCTGTGGTTCCATGTCCAGTTCTAATTGTTGCTTATTGACCTGCATACAGATTTCTTAGGAGGCAGGTCAGGTGATCTTGTACTCCCATCTCTTTCAGAATTTTCCACAGTTTGTCGTGATCCACAGAGTCAAAGGCTTTGGCATAGTCAATGTAGCAGAAGTAGATGTTTTTCTGGAACTCTCTTACTCTTTTGATGATCCAGCAGATGTTGACAATTTGATCTCTGGTTCCTCTGCCTTTCCTAAAGCCAGATTGAACATCTGGAATTTCTTGGTTCACATACTGTTGAAGCCTGGCTTGGAGAATTTTGAGTATTACTTTGCTAGCGTGAGATGACTGCAATTGTGCAGTACTTTGAACATTCTTTGGTGTTGCCTTCCTTTCGGATTGGAATGAAAACTGACCTTTTCCAGTCCTGTGGCCACTGCTGAGTTTTGTAAAACAGGTAAGAGGAAGGGGAAAAAATAGTGTAATGTCATGGAACGTAATTTAACAGCAGCAGATTTAACATAGGCAATGCTCTGGATGGTAAGAAAAATCCTTTTTCTATCCTTCTTGTCAGAATGGGAAAACTGAGGGCATTTTTGCTTGTTTGTTTTTAACTTTCTAGTGTTTCTAGTGAATATATGACAAGACATGGCATAGGCCTACATCACAGAAATCAGAGTAAAACCAATTTGCAGAACTCTTCTTCTGGAGAAGAGAAATAGTCTTGTTCCATCAAGAGAAGATTGGGGAGAGATAGACAGGCTCCAGGAGACTCGCTGCTCCACTCTTTACTTAGCTGTCTAGGGTCAGGACAGTCTGCAGCTGTGGCAAACCATGTCTCTTGATAGTCTCACTGCTGAATAGTCATTCACAAGAACAGTTCACTCAAATTTCTTTGGTCTGGGGCAAGTATGCACAACTAAAGATATACTGGTCTGTTATTGTCACTCTATTCTGAAAAATTGAAAGATTATCACTACCACATACTCTGCTTCAAACATGATAAAACAACTCATAGTTGCATAGATAGATAGTGATAGATAGTGAAGTGGCTCAGTCGTGTCTGACTCTTTGCGACCCCATGGACAGTAACCAACCAGGCTTCTCCGTCCATGGGATTTTCCAGACAAGAATACTGGAGTGGGTTGCCATTTCCTTCTCCAGGGTTAGTTACATAGGTGTTAGCAATCTTGTGTATTTTCTTCATACCTCTCTGTCATTTTATGTCTCACATCATCCCTTCCTCTACATGTTTGTCTCCTTCAGGTTGCCATTATATTACTTAGTTTACTTGGGCTATTGTATATATTAATTAAAAGACCTCTTAAAAAACATAGAGACTTAGAAACTTTCCCTTCAGATCTTTACTATGACTCTTCTAATGATTTTATTTACCTGCTATTTTCATTTCATAGCAATGGCCATTTTATCTTTTGTATCATCTAGAAAGGATTATAGATACCACAGTATTAACTCCTGCACTACCAAAAAGCCTGTATATAACCTGCAATACCAACAGTACACTACTGTAATTATCACTTACTAAGATGAAGTCAAGTGGGACCATTACAAACACTGGGAAGTTTACCAATAATTATGACGACACATCTTCTACTGTTCCGTATTTCCAGCATTTAGAATAATGTCTAAACCAAAAAGATACTTATTAATTGACATTCACAGACCTCCTCTTATAAAGATTCATTTAGCTTCATGGTTTATCAGTTTGCATTTTTTATATCTTTACTTTTCCAGCCCTTAATGTCATCCTCAAAGTCATAGAAATTATGATCTTATTGTGTTTTTCTTCTTCTAGACCATTTATTCAAATGCTTGATGGAAATAATTCCAGACAGAACTGGTAGACTCTGCTATTAACATTACAGCATTTAGAAAAGTATTCATTTGTTCCTTTTGTTTTATATTTCTTAGACAACAAGAATTCATGATTAAAACAGCCCAATGCTAATTTATAAAGGAGGTTTAATTAAGGAAACATTATAGTTTTAAAGTCTGAATATAATACATAGTCTGGATTTCTCTTGCCCACTTGTTTATTTTTCAAATTTCTGCTATATTAAAATAGAAATTGTGGGAAAATCCCACTGTCACACTTATTAATTTAGATAAGTGAAACTAAAATTAATCTACTAAATATCCCATTTCCAGAAACAACTCAAGAGCAGAGGGACAGCATAGCAGATAGGTGCTACATTTTGGTGAGTGACAATAAAATCAATTCCAATGCTTTCAATAATTCTTAGAGAAGAAGGATAATTCAAAAGTGTCATCTGTGGGAGAGGGAGAGGGTGGGAAGATTTGGGAGAATGGCAATGAAACATGTAAAATATCATGTAGGAAACGAGTTGCCAGTCCAGGTTCGATGCATGATGCTGGATGCTTGGGGCTGGTGCACTGGGACGGCCCAGAGGGATGGTATGGGGAGGGAGGAGGGAGGAGGGTTCGGGATGGGGAACACATGTATACCTGTGGTGGATTCATTTTGATATTTGGCAAAACTAATACAATTATGTAAAGTTTAAAAATAAAATAAAATTGGAAGATTTAAACAATGAGGACCTACTATATAGCACAGGGAACTACATTTTGTAATAAACTATGATGGAAATTTTTCTGAAAAAAAACAAAAAAAAAAAACAACAAAAAAAAACAAAAGTGTCATTTTACATAGATTAGTAGATACTGCTATAAGTTTACAGATTTGAATAGAATTGCTCAAAGGCATAAAGTACAAAAAAAAAAAAAAGATTGTTAGAGAAAAAAGCCAAATCATGAACTATAACAACTGTGCCTTTTGAAATAGTTGTGTTTTGCTTTTTGAAACTTCTACATATAAGTGCATATGTGGGAGAAGGTGAGGGTGGGATGATTTGAGAGAATAGCACTGAAACATGTATATTACCATATGTGAAACAGATCTCCAGTCCAGGTTTGATGCATGAGACAGAGACCTTAAGGCCGGTGCACTGAGATGACCCTGAGGAATGGGATGGGGAGTGAGGTGGGAGGGGGCTTCAGGATGGGGACACATGTACACCCGTGGCTGATTCATGTCAATGTATGGCAAAAAAACACTACAATATTGTAAAGTAATTAGCCTCCAACTAAAATAAATTAATTAATTTTAAAAATTAAAAAAAATTTAAAAATAAGTGCACATATGTATGCATATATTTGTGTATATATTATACATATATGTGTACATACATATACACATACATATGTATGCTGCTGCTACTGCTGCTAAGTTGTTTCAGTCGTGTCCGACTCTGTGCGACCCCATAGACAGCAGCCCACCAGGCTCCTCCGTCCCTGGGATTCTCCAGGCAAGAACACTGCTGTATGCACACATATATTTTAGCAAATGTGTATTCATTTTTTAAATTTTTATTGAAAGATTGACAATGTATTAGTTTCAGGTGTACAGCAAAGTGATTCAGTAATTTGTATATATACACATAGGTACAGATATACACATATATGTATATTCCTAAAAAGGATTCTTTTTAGATTCTTTCCATTATAGGTTTTATAAGATATTGAATAGAGTTCTCTGAGCCATACAGTAGTTCCTTGTTTGTTATCTGTTTTATATATAGTAGTGTGTATATGTCAATCCTAATTTACCCTCCCTTTCTCCTCTCTCCTTTGATAAACATATATTTATTTTCTATGTCTGTGGATCTATTTTGTGAGTATATTCTTTGTATTCATGGAAAGACCAGACAATTTTATGGGAAATAGGAATTTTTTTGTTCTATCATGGGTAAACATGCCACAGGTTTGTATCAGTACATCCTCTGTTGTTCATTCTTTCTCTTTCTTTCTCTCTGTCATGCACATGCACGCACACACAACCGCATACTCAATCCCTTCTCCAAATACACACTCTGCCTATCATTTGATCTCAATAACCATTTAACCAATCCTACTTGATCTTCAATGTCAGCCTTGTATCGTTTTTCTGTCAGGAAATCTAATACTTCATTTCAAAATCTTTCTTAGAACTAAATCACTATGTGAATTAATGTTTTGAGGTTTTGTAGTTCTGTGTACCTGGAAGTCATCTCATTCACTCCAAAAGTTAAACGTTCCTCAATAATTTTTTTGCAAAACATCACCATATTCTATTTACTCACACGTTTATTAAATTGTATTTTTTTTTCAGTGAATTTAAGCCACAGATGTATACTTAGAACCTCATCCCCCCACCACCATCATCCAGATTGTTCTACCACTGCACCCAATATTGCTTTCTCGCTCCTTACTTGCCCTGTTCGAGTCTTCTCATACATCTCTATGCAAATGTAGGGAGGGTTCTGAAAACAATTTGTGACACAATAATGTTTAAATAGGCATTAAACAAATACTCTTCATGAATACTTTCTGCTTATTTAGTGTACTTTTCAGCTGCTAAAAGAAACCAAGCAACACAACAACATGATTAGGCATAAATAGGATATTGTTTTTAAAATTGTTCTATTTAGAAAATAGCTGTCACATGAATTATCAGGTATCTTTTATAGGGAAAATTTTAAGACTTTGTAATAAACTAAAGAAACTACTAGATATTTTTTCAGTAGAATGCTAGAGCCTCCAGGAGATGATCTGAATCCACAGAGGGCTCTGTACCCTTCATTGCCTTTGAATTATTTTATAACTCTCTAAATTTTAAATACCTGATAATCATACAGGGGTGGCCAGGGTTCCCGTTTGGGGGGGGGGGGGACACACCATCCCAGGTGAGGTATCCACTATGGTGAGACCCCTTAGCCGCTACACCAGCGCCCCTTCCTGGGCACCACTGCCTCCTGCCCCTGAATGCTGCTGCTGCTTCTCTGCCTGCTGTTGCTCCTCCATCTCCAGATCAGATCACAGTGAGGGAAAGATGAGTGAGGATACAACGACTTCTCTCAACAAGGTGCATTTGTGGCATAAGATGGAGGAGTAGAAGGATATGCACACGCTCATCCTTTCCTATGAGAATTCCAAAACTACAACTCACTGCTGAACAACTGTCAACTGGAGAATGTTAGATCCAACCACAAAAAGATACCTCACATCCAAGAGAAAAGGAGAAGCCCCAGCAAGATGGTAGGAAGAGCAAAATCGCATTTAGAATCAAACTCGTTGCCCACCAGAGATGCTCAGAGGGCTCAAACAAACCTTGTGCACAACTAGACCCAGAGACCCCACAGAGACTGAGCCAGAACTGTCTTTGAGTGTCTCCTGTGAAGGTACAAGCCAGCAGTGGCCTGCTGCAGGGACAAGGGCTCAGGATGCAGCAGACCTGGGTGTGACATAAGTCCTTTTGGTGAAGGTCACAATTAACCCCACCATAGAGCTGCCAGAACTTACACAGGACTGGCAGAACAGACTCTTGGAGGGCACAAACAGAAACTTGTACACACTAGAACCCAGGAGAAAGGAGGAGTGACCCCACAAGAGACTGACCCAGACTTGTTCATGGGTGTCCAGGAGTCTCTGGTGGAGGCATGGGTCGGCAGTGGCCTGCTTCAGGGTCGGGGGCACTGAGTGTAGCAGTGCATGCATGGGACCTTTTGAAGGAGGTCGACATTATCTTCATTACCTCTGGCCATAGTTTGGCCTCAGGTCAAACAACAGGAGGGGAACACAGACCTGCCTATCAACAGAAAATTGGATTAAAGATTTACTTAGTATGACCCCACCCATCAGAAAAAGACCCAGGTTCCCCCTCAGTCAGTCTCTCCTATCTGGAAGCTTCCATAACCCTCTTATCCTTATCCATCATAGGGCAAACAGAATGAAAATCACAGTCACAGGAAACTAACCAAACTGATTACATGGACCACAGCCTTGTCTAAGTCAATGAAACTATGAGCCATGCCTTGTAGGGCCACATAAGATGGATGGATCATGGTGGAGACTTCTGACAAAATGTGATCCATTGGAGAAAGGAATGGCAAACCACTTCAGTATTCTTGCCTGAAAACCCCATGAACAGTAAGAAAAGGCAAAAAGATAGGACTGAAAGATGAACTTCCCAGGTTGGTAGGTGTCCAAAATGCAATGAGAGATCAATCAAGAAATAACTCCAGAAAGAATGAAGAGATGGAGCCAAAGCATAAACAACACCTAGCTGTGGATTTGATGAGTGACGGAAGCAAAGTCTTATGCTGTAAAGAGCAATATTGCATAGGAACCTGGAATATTAAGTCCATGAATCAAGGCAAATAGGAAGTGGTAAAACAGGAGGTG
This sequence comes from Bos indicus, assembly GCF_029378745.1. Taxonomy (NCBI): domain Eukaryota; kingdom Metazoa; phylum Chordata; class Mammalia; order Artiodactyla; family Bovidae; genus Bos; species Bos indicus. The sequence goes on from NC_091765.1 coordinate 4,078,326, forward strand.
GCAAGAGTGAACATTGACATTTTAGGAATCAGTGAGCTAAAATGGAAGTGGAATGGGTGAATTTAACTCAGATGACCATTGTGTCTACTACTGCAGGCAAAAATACCTTAGAAGAAATGGAGTAGCCATCATAATCAGCAAGTCCAAAATTCAGTACTTGGATGTAATCTCAAAATTGACAGAATGATCTCTGTTCATTTCCAAGGCCAACCATTCAATATCACAGTAATCCAACTCAATGCCCTGACCAGTAATGCTGAATAAGCTGAAGTTGAACAGTTCTATGAAGACCTGCAAGACTTTCTATAATTAACACCAAAAAAAGATGTCCTTTTCATTATATGGGACTGGACTGCAAAAGCAGGAAATAAAGAAACAGAGGACAACAATAGAATGGGAAAGACTACAGATCTCTTCAAGAAAATTAGAGATACCAAGGGAAGATTTAATGCAAAGATGGGCTCAATAAATGACAGACATGTTATGGACCTAACAGAAGCAGAAGATATTAAGAAGAGGTGGCAAGAATACACAGAAGAACTGTACAAAAAAGATGTTCACGACCCAGATAATCACAATGGTGTGATCTTCACCGAGAGCCAGACAACCTGGAATGTGAAGTCAAGTGGGCCTTAGGAAGCATCACTATGAACAAAGCTAGTGGAAGTGAGGGAATTGCAATTTAGCTATTTCAAATCCTAAAAGATGATGCTGTGAAACTGCTGGACCCAGTGTGCCAGCAAATCTGGAAAACTCAGCTGTGGCCACAGGACTGGAAAACATCAGTTTTCAGCCAATCTCAAAGAAAGGCAATGCCAAAGAATGCTTAAACTACCACACAATTGCATTCATCTCATGCTCAAATTCTCCAAGCCAGGCTTCAGCAATACATGAACCTTGAACTTCCAGATGTTTACGCTGGTATTAGAAAAGGCAGAGGAACCAGAGATCAAATTGTCAACATCTGCTGGATCATCAAAAAAGCAAGAGCGTTCCAGAAAAACATCTGCTTCTGCTTTATTGACTATGTCAGAGGCTTTGACTGTGTGGATCACAACAAACTGTGGAAAATTCTGAAAGAGATGGGAATACCAGACCACCTGACCTGCCTCTTGAGAAACCTATATGCAGGTCAGGAAACAACAGTTAGAACTGGACATGGAACAATACACTGGTTCCAACAGGAAAAAGGGTACATCAAGGCTGTATGTTGTCACCCTACTTATTTAACTTATATGTAGAGTACATCATAAGAAATGCTGGGTTAGAAGAAGCACAAGCTGGAATCAAGATTGCTGGGAGAAATATCAATAACCTCAGATATGCAGATGACACCATCCTTATGGCAGAAAGTGAAGAGGAAATAAAAAGCCTCTTGATGAAAGTGAAAGAGGAGAGTGAAAATGTTGGCTTAAAGCTCAACATATAAAGCTCAACATTCAGAAAATGAAGATCATGGCATCTGGTCCCATCACTTCATGGGAAATAGATAGGGAAACAGTGGAAACAGTGTCAGACTTTATTTGGGGGCGGGGGGTTGGGGGGTCCAAAATCAAGATTGCCAGGAAAAATATCAATAACCTCAGATATGCAGATGACACCACCCTTATGGCAGAAAGTGAAGAGGAACTAAAAAGCCTCTTGATGAAAGTGAAAGTGGAGAGTGAAAAAGTTGGCTTAAAGCTCAACATTCAGAAATCGAAGATCATGGCATCTGGTCCCATCACTTCATGGGAAATAGATGGGGAAACAGTGGAAACAGTGTCAGACTTTATTTTTTTGGGCTCCAAAATCACTGCAGATGGTGACTGCAGCCATGAAATTAAAAGATGCTTACTCCTTGGAAGGAAAGTTATGACCAACCTAGATAGCATATTCAAAAGCAGAGACATTACTTTGCCAACAAAGGTCCGTTTAGTCAAGGCTATGGTTTTTCCTGTGGTCATGTATGGATGTGAGAGTTGGACTGAAGAAAGCTGAGCACGGAAGACTTGATGCTTTTGAACTGTGGTGTTGGAGAAGACTCTTGAGAGTCCCTTGGACTGCAAGGAGATCCAACCAGTCCATCCTATAGGAGATCAGTCCTAGGTGGTCTTTGGAAGGACTGATGCTAAAGTTGAAACTCTAATACTTTGTCCACCTCATGTGAAGAGTTGACTCATTGAAAAAGACTCTGATGCTGGGAGGGATTGGGGGCAAGAGGAGAAGGTGACGACAGAGGATGAGATGCCTGGATGGCATTACCGACTCGATTGACATGAGTTTGAGTGGACTCCGGGAGTTGGTGATGGACAGGGAGGCCTGGCATGCTGCGATTCATGTGGTTGCAAAAAGTCGGACACAACTGAGCGACTGAACTTAATTGAACTGAACTTCTCTTCCTCCTTCCCCTCTATCTCCCTCCTCCCTCTTCTCTTCCCCATGTAACTGTGAACCTCTCTGGGAGTCCCTCACTGTGGAGAAACTTTTCATCTTTAACCCAGATGTTTTATCATCAGTGCTATATAGATGGAGAAGTCTTGAGGCTACTGTAAGAATAACACTGAAAACCAGAGGCAGGAGGCTTAAGTCCAAATCCTGAGGACACCAGAGAACTCCTGACTCCAGGGAACATTAATCGATAGGAGTTCATCAAACACCTCCATACCTACACTGAAATCAAGCAACACCCAAGGGCCAACAAGTTCCAGAGCAAGACATACCATGCAAATTCTCCAGCATCACAAGAACATAGCCCTGAACTTCAATATACAGGCTGCCCAAAGTCATTCCAAACCCACTGACATGTCATAACTCATTACTGGACACTTCACTGCACTCCAGAGAGAAGAAATCCAGCTCCACCCACCAGAACACCGAAACAAACTTCCCTAACCAGGAAACCTTGACAAGCCACCCATCCAACCCCACCCACAGTGAGGAAACTCCACAATAAGGAGAACTCCACAAACTGCCAGAATATGGAAAGGCCACCCCAAACACAACAATATACACAAGATGAAGAGACAGAGGAATACCCAGCAGGTAAAGGAACAGGATAAATGCCTACCAAACCAAACAAAAGAAAACGAGATAGGGAATCTACCTGATAAAGAATTCCAAATAATGATAGTGAAAATGAACCAAAGTCTTGAAAACAAAATAGAGTTACAGATAAATAGCCTGGAGACAAGGATTTAGAAGATGAAAGAAAAGTTTAACAAGGACCTAGGAGAAATAAAAAAGAGTCAATATATAATGAATAATAAAATAAATGAGATCAAAAACACTCTGGAGTGAACCAACAGTAGAATAATGGAGGCAGAAGATAGGATAAATGAGGTAGAAGATAGAATGGTAGAAACAAATGAAACAGAGAGGAAAAAAGAAAAATGAATTAAAAGAAATGAGGACAATCTCAGAGACCTCTGGGACAAGGTTAAATGCCCCAACATTAGAATCATAGGAGTCCCAGAAGAAGACAAAAAGAAAGACCATGAGAAAATACTTGAAGAGATAATAGTTGAAAACTTCCCTAAAATGGGGAAGGAAATAATCACCCAAGTTCAAGAAACCCAGAGAGTCCCAAACAGGATAAACCCAAAGCAAAACACCCCAAGACACATATTAATCAAATTAACAAAGATCAAACACAAAGAACAAATATTAAAAGCAGCAAGGGAAAAACAGCAAATAACACACTAGGGGATTCCCATAAGGCTAACAGCTGATCTTTCAATAGAAACTCTTCAGGCCAGGTGAGAATGGCAAGACATACTTAAAGTGATGAAAGAAAATAACTTACAGCCCAGATTACTGTACCCAGCAAGGATCTTATTCAAATATGAAGGAGAAATCAAAAGCTTTACAGACAAGCAAAAGCTGAGAGAATTCAGCACCCCCAAACCAGCGCTCTTCAACAAATGCTAAAGGATCTTCTCTAGATAGAAAACACAGAGTAAACTTGAACCCAAAACAATAAAGTAAATGGCAACGGGATCATACTTATCAATAATTACCTCAAATGTAAATGGGTTGAATGCCCCAACCAAAAGACAAAGACTGGCTGAATGGATATAAAAACAAGACCCCTATATATGTTGTCTACAAGAGACCCACCTCGAAACGAGGGACACATACAGACTGAAAGTGAAGGGCTGGAAAAAGATATTACATGCAAATAGAGACCAAAAGAAAGCAGGAGTAGCAATACTCATATCAGAAAAAATAGACTTTAAAACGAAGGCTGTGAAAAGAGACAAAAAAGGACACTACATAATGATCAAAGGATCAATCCAAGAAGATATAACAACTGTAAATATATATGCACCCAACATAGGAGCACCACAATATGTAAGACAAATGCTAACAAGTATGAAAGGGGAAATTAACAATAACACAATATTGTGGGAGACTTTAATACCCCATTCACACCTATGGGTAGATCAACTGAACAGAAAATTAACAAAGAAACACAAACTTTAAATGATACAATAGACCAGGTAGACCTAATTCATATCTATAGGACACTTCACCCCAAAACAATGAATTTCATCTTTTTCTCAAGCACACACGGAACCTTCTCCAGGATAGATCACATCCTGGGCCATAAATCTAGCCTTGGTAAATTCAAAAAAACTGAAATCATTCCAAGCATCTTTTCTGACCAAAATACAGTAAGATTAGATCTCAATTACAGGAGAAAAATTATTAAAAATTCCAATGGAGGAGGCTGAATAATATGGAGGCTGAATAATATGTTGCTGAATAACCAACAAATCACAGAAGAAATAAAAAAAAGAAATCAAAATATCCATAGAAATGAAAGAAAATTAAAACACAACAACCCAAAACCTGTGGGACACTGTAAAAGCAGTGTTAAGTGGAAGGTTCATAGCAATACAGGCATACCTCAAGAAATAAGAAAAAAGTCAAATAAATAACCTAACTCTACACTTAAAGCAACTAGAAAAGGAAGAAATGAAGAACCCCAGGGTTAGTAGAAGGAAAGAAATCTTAAAAGTTAGGGCAGAAATAAATGCAAAAGAGACAAAAGAGACCATAGCAAAAATCAACAAAACCAAAAGCTGGTTCTTTGAGAGGATAAATAAAATTGATAAACCATTAGCCAGACTTATCAAGAAACAAAGGGAGAAAAATCAAATCAATAAAATTAGAAATGAAAATGGAGAGATCACAACAGACAACACAGAAACACAAAGGATCATAAGAGACTACTATCAGCAATTATATGCCAATAAAATGGACAACTTGAAAGAAAAGGACAAATTCTTAGAAAAGTACAACTTTCCAAAACTCGACCAGGAAGAAATAGAAAATCTTAACAGACCCACCACAAGCATGGAAATTGAAACTGTAATCAGAAATCTTCCACCAAACAAAAGCCCAGGTCCAGACGGCTTCACAGCTGAATTCTACCAAAAATTTAGAGAAGAGCTAACACCTATCCTACTCAAACTCTTCCAGAAAATTGCAGAGAAAGGTAAACTTCCAAACTCATTCTATGAGGCCACCATCACTCTAATACCAAAACCTGACAAAGATGCCACAAAAAATGAAAACTACATGCCAATATCACTGATGAACACAGATGCAAAAATCCTTAACAAAATTCTAGCAATCAGAATATAACAACACATTAAAAAGATGATACATCGTGACCAAGTGGGCTTTATCCCAGGGATGGAAGGATTCTTCAAAATCTGCAAATCAATCAATGTAATACACCACATTAACAAATTGAAAAATAAAAGCCATATGATTATCTCAATAAGTGCAGAGAAAGCCTTTGACAAAATTCAACATCCATTTATGATAAAAACCCTCCAGAAAGCAGGCATAGAAGGAACATACCTCAACATAATAAAAGCTATATATGACAAACCTACAGCAAACATTATCTTCAATGGTGAAAAATTGAAAGCATTTCCCCTAAAGTCAGGAACAAGACAAGGGTGCCCACTTTCACCACTACTATTCAACATAGTTTTGGAAGTTTTGGCCACAGCAATCAGAGCAGAAAAAGAAATAAAAGGAATCCAAATAGGAGAAGAAGAAGTAAAACTCTCACTGTTTGCAGATGACATGATCCTCTACATAGAAAACCCTAAAGAGTCCACCAGAAAATTACTAGAGCTAATCAATGAATATAGTAAAGTTGCAGGATATAAAATCAACACACAGAAATCCCTTGCATTCCTATATACTAATAATGAGAAAACAGAAAGAGAAATTAAGGAAACAATTCCATTCACCATTGCAATGAAAAGAATAAAATACTTAGGAATACATTTACCTAAAGAAACAGAAGACCTATATGTAGAAAACTATAAGACACTGGTGAAAGAAATCAAAGAGGATGCTAATAGATGGAGAAATATACCGTGCTCATGGATTGGAAGAACCAATATAGTGAAAATGAGTATACTATCCAAAGCAATCTATAGGTTCAATGCAATCCCTATCAAGCTACCAATGATATTTTTCACAGAGCTAGAACAAATAACTTCACAATTTGTATGGAAATACAAAAAACATCAAATAGCCAAAGCAATCTTGAGAAAGAAGAATGAAACTGGAGGAATCAACCTGCCTGACTCCAGGCTCTATTACAAAGCCACAGTCATCAAGACAGTATGGTACTGGCACAAAGACAGAAATAGAAATCAATGGAACAAAATAGAAAACCCAGAGATAAATCCACGCATCTATGGACACCTTATCTCTGACAAAGGAGGTAAGAATATACAATGGATTAAAGACAATCTCTTTAACAAGTGGTGATGGGAAAACTGGTCAACCACTTGTAAAAGAATGAAACTAGAACATTTTCTAATACCATACGCAAAAATAAACTCAAAATGGATTAAAGATCTAAATGTAAGTCCAGAAACTATAAAACTCCTAGAGGAGAACATAGGCAAAACACTCTCTGACATACATCACAGCAGGATCCTCTATGACCCACCTCCCAGAATATTGGAAATAAAAGCAAAAATAAACAAATGGGACCTAATTAAGATTAAAAGCTTCTGCACAACAAAGGAAACTATAAGCAAGGTGAAAAGATAGCCTTCAGAATGGGAGGAAATCATAGCAAATGAAGCAACTGACAAAGAATTAATCTCAAAAATATACAAGCAACTCCTTCAGCTCAATTCCAGAAAAATAAACGACCCAATCAAAATATGGGCCAAAGAACTAAATAGACATTTCTCCAAGAAGACATATAGATGGCTAACAAACATATGAAAAGATGCTCAACATCACTCATTATCAGAGAAATGCACATCGAAAGTACAATGAGGTACCACTTCACGCCAGTCAGAATGGCTGCTATCCAAAAGTCTACAAGCAATAAATGCTGGAGATGGTGTGGAGAAAAGGAAACCCTTTATACTGTTGGTGGGAATGCAAACTAGTTCAGCCGCTAAGGAGAACAGTGTAGAGATTCCTTAAAAAACTGGAAAGAGAACTGCCATACAACCCAGCAATTCCACTTCTGGGCATACACACCGAGGAAACCAGAATTGAAAGAGACACGTGTACCCCAATGTTCATCTCAGCACTGTTTACAATAGCTAGGACATGGAAGCAACCTAGATGTCTATCAGCAGATGAATGGATAAGAAAGCTGTGGTATATATACACAATGGAGTATTACTCAGCCATTAAAAAGAATACATTTGAATCAGTTCTAATGAGGTGAATGAAACTGGAGCCTATTATACAAAGTGAAGTAAGCCAGAAAGAAAAACACCAATACGGTATACTAACACATATATATGGAATTTAGAAAGATGGTAACGATAACTCTGTATGCGAGACAGCAAAAGAAACACAGATGTATAGAACAGTCTTTTGGACTCTGTGGGAGAGGGCGAGGGTGGGATGATTAGGGAGCATGGCATTGAAACATGTATATTACCATGTGTGAAATGAATCACAAGTCCAGGTTCGATGCATGATACAGAATGCTCAGGGCTGGTGCACTTGGATGACCCAGAGGGATGGGATGTGTAGGGAGGTGGGAGGGGGGTTCAGGATGGGGAACACATGTACACCCGTGGCAGATTCATGTCAATGTATGGCAAAACCAATACACTATTGTAAAGTAATTAGCCTCCAGTTAAATAAATTTATATTAAAAAAAAAAAACAGAACTGGATAGACTGGTTCCAAATCGGGAAAGGACTAAATCAAGGATGTATATTTTCACTCTGCTTATTTAACTTATATGCAGAGTACATCATTTGAAATGCCAGGCTAGATGAAGCACAAGCTGGAATCAAGATTACCAGGAGAAATATCAATACCCTCAAATATGCAGATGACTCAACCCTTATGGCAGAAAGTGAAGAAGAAACAAAGAGCCTCTTGATGAAAGTGAAAGAGTAAAGTGAAAAGTTGGATTAAAACTCAACGTTCAGAAAACTAAAAACATGGCATCTGTTCCCATCACTTCATGGCAAATAGATGGTGAAACAGTGGAAACATAGAGAGACCGTTTTCTTGGGCTCCAAAATCAGTGCAGATGGTGACTTCAGCCATGAAATTGAGATGCTGGCTTCTTGGAAGAAAAGTTATGATCAACCTAGACAGCATATTAAAAAGTAGAGACATTACTTTGCCAACAAAGGTCCGTCTAGTCAAAGGTATTGTTTTTCCAGTAGTCATGTATGGATGTGAGAGTTGGACTATAAAGAAAGCTGAGTGCTGAGAATTGATGATTTTTAACTATGGTGTTGCAGAATACTTTGGAGAGTCTCTTGAACTGCAAGGAGATCTAACCACCCAATCCTAAAGGAAATTCATTGGAAGGACTGATGCTGAAGCTGAAACTCCAATACTTGGCCACCTGATACAAAGAACTGACTCACTGGAAAAGACTCTGAAGCTGGGAAAGACTGAAGGCAGGAGGAGAAGGGGACGACAGAGGATGAGATGGTTGGATGGCATCACTGACTCAATGGACATGAGTTTGAGTAAGCTCTGGTGCAGGGAGTGAGCTCCGCCCCCTGGCAAAGGTCATGAGGAAGGAGGCTTGGCATACGCAAAGGCGGGATCAAGCCTCAGGAGTCTCCCTGGAAATTCTCAAGCAATCTACCCCCAAAACCAGAGTCTGCCTACTTTCTGCTTTGTGCTTTCACCTACACCTCTGACTTTACGGGGGGCTGTCCCCCACTACCTCTCTGAAAAAAGTTAGCTTATAGCTCCAGTTAATAATTCCTGGGTGTGACAGTGTTTAACCTACAAACTCCTTTGGAAATCCTCTAGCCTGCCTGAATAGGTTTTTCCGGCCACATGTGATTGTTCAGAGCCTCCCAATTGTGAGAGGCAGGAGATGTTCTAAACTGTCTAAACACAGATTCCTTTGAGTAGTTAAAAGATTGATTAGAAATTGTATTGGTGAAGGGTTTTTCACTTGTTGGGCCAATGTTTGCTGCTAAGTCTCCATATCCCTTACCTACTGTGTCCTTGGCGGTGTATTGATTGATATAATGGGTGTATAGAAATGTAAGCAGTTGCCTCAATGTTTGTAATCTTGGACCCTTGAGTTAATTCTTTTCTTGATTGAGCCCACCTCACCTTTGCCCTATAGGAATGCAACTTTCTCCAATGCTTTTTGGAGGCTGGCGCCTGACTTTAGAATAATCACCTTTAGAGAAAAATAAGTTTCTTAAAATGTTAACAGGCTTCCTGGCCAGAAGATGATGTAAATCACCTAAACTTTTGCATATGATAAGTTTGAAAGCCTGACTTCGATAAGGATCAGGAACTGCTGTCTTTGCATGCCTCTACCCCTTCCCCCATTATCCTCTATGCACAACTTAAGGCATAAAACTGCTTTGGAAAATAAAGTATGTCCTTTTGTTCACCGGAATTTGGTCTCCCCATGTCGTTCTTTCTTTCACCTTCTGGCTGAATTTTTCCTCTGAGGCAGGGAAGCTTGTCAAGCCTACTAATTTTGCCTGGGCTTCTAAGATCCGACCGGGGAGGCCTTAGTGTCTCCTCTCCTTCGGGAGAACGGGAGGACGCCTGCGGCCTTCGTAGGTGACATTAATTCCCTGCTTTGGAATTTTATCCAGCCTCTTTTCTTCACTGAATTTTCCTACTGAGCTATCCTTATTTCAACCGCTTTTCTCCACTAAATTCCCTCACTGAGCTATCCTCATTCTATTACTCTTTATATCCTTAATTAACATTTAATTAAGCAATTGTTTCCTGATCTTCGCCTACGCCGTCTCTCCTTCGAATACCCTGGATCAGCCGGGGCTGGTCCCCGGCAGGTGGCGCCCGAGACAGGGATTTTCGAAGGTAAGCTCCCCAAAGCAATCAGGGCCATCAGCCCTATTGCTCCCCGTTCTCGGAACAACTGGGTCACCAGCCCTCTTGTTCCCCCACGGAGCAGTTTGGGTGACCAGCCCTACTGCTCCTCCCTTGGAACAGTTTGGGTCACCAGCCTACTGTTCCTCCCCTGGAACAATCTGGGTCATCAGCCCTATTGTTCTTCCAGTGTTCGGGCCGGCTAGGACCCCACTCAAGGGTGCCACGGACCCCCCTGTAGGATAGACAGGGCGAGAGGAGTGGGAAGTGTTGAAAGTGTTAAAGAGTTAGACTTAGAGAGAGAAAACGGTTTCTGAAGTTAAAAGGCCAAAGAAGAGCCTGATCTTTTAAAAGCTAAAAGCTTTATCTTCTATTATACTTAATTTTCTGACATGGGTAACACTGAAACTAAGAATGGCAACTCTTTATACAAGTAATCTTGAAACTGTTAAAGAGGCTACTGTTAATTTAGATACTTGGGTGAAGGTAAAAAACAGCTAAAAACTTGTCCTATAAGTATGATTAAAAATGTTCTGGACCCTCGTCATGAGGCTGTGGGATAGTCTATGGGAGAGGCTATAGCGGTGGATGGTAGTGGGTCTCCACCTTCTGCGCAGATCATATTTTCTGCCATTGACGAAGAAAAGGAGGGAGACTGTGCTCTACCTCCGGAGGAAGGAGAGGGCTTACAGGACACTGCGGCCGGGAGCCCTGGAGAGCGCCCTCCCCCTCTACACAAACCTTTAAAAATTTATCCAACAATTTCTGATTTAAGGCGACTACTCCACCTCCGCTTGCACCTCCCAGGGCCTAAAAATTCCCCAGTTTACATCCAAAGTCTCCCAGAGCATTGCCTAAAGCTGAAAAAGATAAAAAAGATTTCTTTTAAACAAAGGAGCTTTTAAAAAATACACAATATACAGAGCCTGCTCCTTGCAGAAAACCCCCTCAGGGGGGCCTCACCCAAGCCAAAAAGAAAAAAGAAAAACAAAAAAGAAAAAAAAAAGTGAAAAAGAAAAAAGGAAAGAAAATAGAGAAAGATCTAAAGATAGAGAAAGAGCTAAAGAGTGAAAAGGAGAGGAACGGAGAAGGAAGGAATCAGGGAACGCAGCAAGATAGAGAAAGGAAGTTAAAAAAGGAGATAACAGAGAAAAAGATAGGGAGAAAGAAAAAAAAAGATTAGGGAAGAGAAGAGGGTAAAGGGAAAGAAACGAAGGAAAGAGAAGGGTAGCGAAAAAGGAAGGGGGAGAGAAAAGTAAGAAAAGCAGGAAGAGAGGAAGAGAGAGAGAGAGAGAGACTGTAAGAGACGCTGTGACCAGGTGCCCTGGCGAGCTCCCCCTCCCCCCCACCCCACCTGCACAAACCTTAAAAAAAAAAAAAAAAAACTTATCCACCACTTTCTGATTTAAGGCCATTGCTGCCGCCTCCGTTTGCGCCTTCCAGGGCCCAAGAGTTCCCCACTTTGCCCCCAAAGCCTCTCAAAGTGTTGCCTAAGCCTGAGGAAGATAAAAAGTTTTTTGAATAGTGGAGATTTTAAAACAGACTGCGTGCACAATATGCAGAGCGTGCTCCTTGGAGAAAACCCCCTCAGGGGGGTCTCACCCAGGCTAAGAAAAAAGCGGAAGGTAAAGGGATTTAGCAACAATTTTAACCCCTGACTTGCGGTTGCTCCGATTCCAATGGGAGTGGCTGGCCCCCTGCCTGAGGGCATTGTAGGACTTGTGCTAGGGTGTAGCTTGCTTTCTTTTCAAGGAATTTGGGTGGTGTATGGTGTAGTAGATTCTGATTATATTGGAGAAATTAAAGTTTTGATCTCGCTGCCTACCAAAACTGCAAATTAATAAAGGTCAAAGAATAACACAGTTTTTGCTTTTACCTTACTATCAGACAAGAAAAACCTTGACTTCTCAAGCTAAGAGCCACAGAGCATTTAGATTTAGTGATCTAGCTTTTTGGGTGCAGGGAATTACAGCTCCAAGGTCTTTAAAAGATCTTTTAATTCAAGAAAATAAAATGTCAGGGCTATTAGACACAGGAACAGACGTCTCTTAACATTTCTGGGAAAGACTGACCCAGCTCCTGGCCAACACATACTACTGAAAATGAGTTGAAATTATAGAAACTGGTATGCGGGGTGGGAATGCTGTAGAGAAAAAGGTGAGGGAGAGTTTAAAACCTTGAAGAGTAGTGAGTTTCCTGTTGTTGGAAGTATTCAAGCAAAGATTAGATGGTTGCTTGTCATCTAAAAAGCTATAGATCAGATTTAGGTTACAAAACGATAACTGGAGAAGCCTATAAAGATGTTGTGCAACACCTCTTTACTTGCTTCTCATATTTAGGTGGGCCAAAAGTTTTAAAAAACTGATAATGCCCCTTTGAAGCTGCGGAGAGATTGTTTACTAACTTTAAATGATTTCCAAAAATTATTAGGGGACATTAATTGGATATGCCCACATTTAAAACTGACTACTGCAGATTTAAAGCCTTTGTTTAATTGCTTAAAAAGCGACCCTAATTCCAGTTCTAAGTTGACTAATGAGACAGAGTTGGCTCTTGTTAAAGTAGATGAGACTTTAAATGATCAGTTAATTAAGATTAATGTTACCAAAAGATGAGATTAAATTATTGTTCCCACAAAACATACACCTACAGGGTGCTTGTGACAAAAAGGCCCATTGGTTCCGTCTACCAGTGACCCCAAGAAATATAGTTTTATCTTATCCCCACTTGGTGGCACAATTAATTATAAAAGGAGGAAAAAAGAAGTGTGGAACTTTTTAGAAAAGAAGTAGCAAATATAATAATTTCACTCAATAAGGATCAACTGCAAGTCTTTTATGAAATAGTGATAATTGGCAAGTTGCCCTGATAGATTTCAGGGGTCAAATTTTGTTTCATTTGCCCTCAAGCCCCCACAGTCGTTAAAAGTTCAAAAATGTTAGATTGGCAGTTTGAGGATACCTGTGGAACTTTCCAACCGTATGTAGTTCCTAAGCTCCCCTTTACCCTATGGGGGAGGGACGTGCTGTCTCAAATAGGAGATACTCAGAGAAGGGTTTTCTCAATTTCTTAGTTAATCAACAGACGGTACAATTAACAATACTTTATATGTTGTTATAAATACATAATATAAATATATTTGCCTAATTACAGTTTGCCTAATTAGGTATGGGTATAAATAAAACATAATAAAGGTATACCTAATTCTATTTATAGATCTATACTTACTTAATTTGTATATAAATCAATATATGTATTATATATATACTGTATAATTAAATGTATATTGCAGTAATATAATGTGTGTGGCTGATATTAATTGGTATGGATTGATGTGCTGTGATGATATATGTTCTGTATGCTGTATAATTATATTATATATGTGTGACATGTATTATTACAGTACATTGGTTTGTGTTGGTTGGTATTGGCTGTGTGCGTGTTGTATTGCTGTAATATATATGAATTAATATATTAATTATAAGATTAATTCAAGTATATTGATTTATATATATTGTATGTCAATAAGTTTATACTTGTTGCCATATATAAATACATTTTGCATTTAGGTATATCTGTATATCAAAATGAGATAAGGAGGTTATACATTTATTATTTAAATTTATACAGAGACCTAAACTAAACATTAGACCTAAATTAACATATCTCTAAATTTACATTGTTAAAATGTAAATTTTAAAAATTAAATTGACAACTGCTTGATAATTCCTTTGCCATAAAACCCCCATAGGTGTAATTGGGGTGGCCAGACAAAAAATTGGTTTTATAGCAAAATGGCCCTCTAGAGTGGGTCCATCTTCCCGCTCAAACTAAAAAGTTAGTGGCTTCTTATCCAGGATTGATAGCTACTTTGATATTAAAGGAAAAAAGTGGAACATTGAATTATTTGGTAAAGAGCCATCAGAAATTGTAATTCCATATAATAAGGAACAACTTGATGCTCTTCTAATGTTTGAAAATTGGCAGATTGCTATAGGAAACTATTTTGGTCAAAATTTTTGCATCATTTACCTTCACATGTTTTGCTGAATTTTATATCCAGACATCCAGTTATTTTTTCTGTCAGATGTAAACAATCTCCTATTCCAAATGCTCAAATAGTTTTTACTGATGGGTCAGCAAACGGTAAAGCCTCCATAGTTACTAAAAATCACCAAAAGGTTTTAGAAACACAAGAAACTTCAGCTCAAAGCGCTAAAATAACAGCAGTCATAGAGGCTTTTCCTATGTTTGCAGATGAGGAATTTAACCTTTATTCTGATTCTCAGTATATTGTCAGGTTGTTTCCACACATTGAAACTGCGGTTTTTGTCTGAAAATAAAACTACCATATTTCATTTGTTAACTAAATTACAGCAACAAATTTGGAAAACAAAATATTTTTCATTGGACACATTTGGGCTCATTCCAGATTGCCCGGCCCTTAAAATGCCTTTAATGATTTGGCTAACTTGTTAACCAGAAATACAGTGGCTACTGTGATTGAGGAGGCCAGAGCCTCTCACTTACTTCATCATCAAAATGCTACTGCTTTAAGATATCAATTCCAAATTCCCAGAGAGACTGCTCGAGAAATTGTGCGTTCTTGCTTATATTGCCCCACTGTTTATAATAGTCTACCTATGGGAGTTAATCCTCGCGGTCTCAAACCTAACGTACTCTGGCAAATGGATGTAACTCATGTCTCTTCATTTGGAAAACTGTCCTTTGTTCTTTAACTGTAGACACCTTTTCTCATGTTATTATTGCAACTGCTCATACAGGGGAAGCAATTAAAGATGTAATACAACATCTCTTTACTTGTTTTTCATATTTGAGCCTGCTAAAAGCTCTGAAAACTGACAATGCTCCTGCGTCTAAGTCTTTTCAGGAATTTTGTATAAAGTTTCAAATTAAACATAATACTGTCATCCCTTATAATCCCCAGGGACAGGCCATTGTTGAAAGAGCGCATCAAACATTAAAAATCCAAATTCAAAAACTAAAAGAAGGGGAGTTTAAGTATAGTTCTCCCCATCAAATCTTGCAACATGCCCTTTTCGTAGTAAATATTCTAAATACTGATCTGGCTGGAACTACTGCAATGCTTCGTCATTGATGCCTGGAGCAATTAAATGCAAAACCATTAGTCAAATGGAAGGACCTCCTCTCAGGACAATGGAAGGGTCCTGACCCATTATTAACTAGCGGTCGAGGATGTGCTTGTATTTTTCCACAGGATGCAGATTCTCCAATTTAGATCCAGGACAGGTTGATTCGCCATGTTGCAGACCCCCAGACATCCAGTTCCCCCATTGCTTCGATCACAAAAGAGGAGCCCGCCGGAAGGGGAGGCAAGATAAACATCGAGATCCCGGCACGACCGACAGGGCTGCTGCAGCGCGAACTCCAACCAGAAAATAATTCTACTTATTCTGTTTTGGCTTGTCTACCCTCTCCTTATGTTTTTCTCTTTACCAATGATTCTGGAAAACTTAATGTACATGTGACTTTCACTGGTGGACCCAATGTAGTGACTTGTGAAGGATGCATGCTCTCATTTTGTTTAAACCCTCAATATAATGTTTGCTCTTTGGTAGTGTTACAATGTCTACCTTATCTTATGATGTAACCACTTATTAATATAACTATAGTCTTGCTGTGTTACAACAACTACAAGATTTAATGTGATCATGATGATTTGTGGGTACTTATTTTAGGAATATCAGCTTTAATAGCAGCAATTACTTCTGTTACTGTGGCAGCAATATCATTGACTCAACAAGTACATACTGCCCAATATGTTGATGCTATGTCTAAAAATGTCTCTTTAACTCTAGCAACACAGGAAGTTATAGATAGAAAATTGGAGATGAGAGTAGACGCCTTAGAAGAGGCAATAATGCATATTGGGACTGAGTTACAGGCTTTAAAAGTGAAAATGGCTCTGTCTTGCCACGCTGATTACCGATGGATATGCATGACATCTTTAAAGGTAAACGAGACAGATTATGAATGGGAAAAAATCAAAAATCATATCTCAGGTGTTTGGAACAGCTCTGACATTGGCCTGGACTTAGGGAAACTTCATAATCAAATACAGACCCTGGAACACTGTCAACTGGATTTTACCACTGCTGGAGCAGCTAATGACTTATTTCACACCGTCTCTAACTATATTTCTGAAAAAAAAAAAAAAAAAACATTCTGTCTAATATCTTTAGTTCTAATTTTGCTTCTCATAATCATTCCTCCTTATATTGTCAGGATTCTTCGGCAGAACATTCAAAAGCTCGCGACTGAGCTGCCTCTGGCTGTTTTAAGAAATAAAAAAGGGGGAGACGCGGGGAGCGAGCTCCGCCCCTGGCAAAGGTCATGAGGAAGGAGGCTTGGCATACGCAAAGGCGGGATCAAGCCTCAGGAGTCTCCCTGGAAATTCTCAAGCAATCTACCCCCAAAACCAGAGTCTGCCTACTTTCTGCTTTGTGCTTTCACCTACACCTCTGACTTTACGGGGGGCTGTCCCCCACTACCTCTCTGAAAAAAGTTAGCTTATAGCTCCAGTTAATAATTCCTGGGTGTGACAGTGTTTAACCTACAAACTCCTTTGGAAATCCTCTAGCCTGCCTGAATAGGTTTTTCCGGCCACATGTGATTGTTCAGAGCCTCCCAACTGTGAGAGGCAGGAGATGTTCTAAACTGTCTAAACACAGATTCCTTTGAGTAGTTAAAAGATTGATTAGAAATTGTATTGGTGAAGGGTTTTTCACTTGTTGGGCCAATGTTTGCTGCTAAGTCTCCATATCCCTTACCTACTGTGTCCTTGGCGGTGTATTGATTGATATAATGGGTGTATAGAAATGTAAGCAGTTGCCTCAATGTTTGTAATCTTGGACCCTTGAGTTAATTCTTTTCTTGATTGAGCCCACCTCACCTTTGCCCTATAGGAATGCAACTTTCTCCAATGCTTTTTGGAGGCTGGCGCCTGACTTTAGAATAATCACCTTTAGAGAAAAATAAGTTTCTTAAAATGTTAACAGGCTTCCTGGCCAGAAGATGATGTAAATCACCTAAACTTTTGCATATGATAAGTTTGAAAGCCTGACTTCGATAAGGATCAGGAACTGCTGTCTTTGCATGCCTCTACCCCTTCCCCCATTATCCTCTATGCACAACTTAAGGCATAAAACTGCTTTGGAAAATAAAGTATGTCCTTTTGTTCACCGGAATTTGGTCTCCCCATGTCGTTCTTTCTTTCACCTTCTGGCTGAATTTTTCCTCTGAGGCAGGGAAGCTTGTCAAGCCTACTAATTTTGCCTGGGCTTCTAAGATCCGACCGGGGAGGCCTTAGTGTCTCCTCTCCTTCGGGAGAACGGGAGGACGCCTGCGGCCTTCGTAGGTGACATTAATTCCCTGCTTTGGAATTTTATCCAGCCTCTTTTCTTCACTGAATTTTCCTACTGAGCTATCCTTATTTCAACCGCTTTTCTCCACTAAATTCCCTCACTGAGCTATCCTCATTCTATTACTCTTTATATCCTTAATTAACATTTAATTAAGCAATTGTCTCCTGATCTTCGCCTACGCTGTCTCTCCTTCGAATACCCTGGATCAGCCGGGGCTGGTCCCCGGCACTCTGGGAGTTGGTGACCACAGGGAAGCCTGGAGTGCTGCAGTCCATGGGTTTGCAAAGAGTCGGACACGACTGAGTGACTGAACTCAACTGATAATCATACAATAAATCTTGCATTTCTATCTGTGGAAAAAGCCACTTTGAGTCCATTTGTAAATTCATTTCAAGATTCCGTTTTTTTATTTTTGTTCAGTTCCTACATCATGTCTGACTCTTTCGAACTGTAGCACACCAGGTTTCCCTGTCCTTCATCATCTCTCAGAGCTTGCTCAAACTTGTCCATTGAGCCAGTAATGCCATCCAACCATATCATCTGTTTCCCCCTTCTCCTGCCCTCAGCAATGGTTCTTTAACTTCTCCTTTGAGTAAGTTGCAATATTGATCTGATGCCCTTTTTATTTAATGAGCTAAGTAAAATCTTTGATATGCTCATTTTATAGTCTATGGGGTTGCAAAGAGTAGGACACAACTGAGTGACTTTCACTTTCACCTTCATGCTCATTTTATATCTCTAAGAGAGTCATGATTTTACTATTCTCTTTAAAAATTTCTCTTTTAATTCTACAGTGTGGAAATTTAGAATCAAAGTTGAATATTTTAAAAGACTTCTACTGGTGTGGGTGTTTTTCCATCTTAAACTGCAACAATATATACAAAATCACAACTGTTATTATCTATTAAATACACATGTG
The DNA here is from genome assembly GCF_029378745.1 of Bos indicus. Classification (NCBI taxonomy): domain Eukaryota; kingdom Metazoa; phylum Chordata; class Mammalia; order Artiodactyla; family Bovidae; genus Bos; species Bos indicus. The sequence continues at coordinate 4,096,977 of NC_091765.1, forward strand.
TATTTATGTATATATAAATACAATGTGATTAAATACACATGCACATAAACACGTAAGAAAACTCTGATTTTGCCTTCTGAGAAACAAAGGAAAAATGTTTGATTATCATAGTAGCTTTTTTTGTTTGAGGAATGTAGTGGATGTGGTGATTCCATACATTCATCTTTGGCTGTTGACATTTTATACAGAAGAAATCTACCTAGAGCAAACTTTCATCCAAAGGTGTCACATGAGATGATTGTTAACAGTGAAGACTACTTCACTGTTAAGGCAATATTATAAGGTGGTAAATTTGAATTTAACACAATTGTTTTTATGCAGCACCAGTTGAATCCCTCCTAGCCCCAAGAAGATAACTTTTCCTTTCTTTTATTGAAGCTACATTTCCAAGGCCAGTATCTGTCTGTCTAGGAAAAGTGGAAATCAGAAAGATTCTGAGTTTTTGTTTAAATCTGACTCAGTTCAGATTTTTGCTATGTCACTAGTGATGTGATATGGCCAAGTTAATGTATGTTCTGACCTCCAGTTGACAAGGAGGTAACAACTGTCAGAACGGCATGGTGGTACATTCTACTTATATATGTGTGGCTCAGTTTGTGTTCATTCCCTTTCTCTTCTCATCCCTGGTGTTCATAGTTGTATGGAGGGGCATGGTGTCAAATTCAGTGCAGCCTAATCTCAAAGATACTGTGAGTTCTGTTCCAAACTACTACAATAAAGTGAATATTGCAATAAAGTCACATGAATTTTTCGGTTTCCCAGTGCAAATAAAAGCTATGTTTACACTATAGTGTAGTCTCTTAAATGTGTGATAGCATTATGTCTTAAAAGTAATGTACATATCTTCATTAAAAACATTTGTTTGGAAATTGGTGCCAATAGGATTATTCAATGAAAAGTTGCCAAAACTCAATTTGCAATAAAACACATGCAAAATATAATAAAGCAAAGCACAATCAAACAAGTGTGCCTGTAAACATTGTTTTATATATATAAACTTACATGGAAATTCTTGTGAATACCGAAGTTTAACAAACCCTGATTGATTAGAGAGAGGAACAAGAGGAAAATCAATATGCAGGTTATGATATGATGATTTAAACAGGATTGCCTGGTTTATGACTATAAAGACAATGGGTTAGGACTAGATAAGTCAGAGTCTCCCCACTTGCATGGCCAATGAAAGGGACTGCATATGATCTCAATTTCTTTCCAGTCTCAGATGTTGAGTTATCAGCCCCCAACAATAATTTTTTCATTCTGTATCTACACAGCCATCCAAATGCTTGTCTAACAGTTTTATCCCATTTTACGTTACCATTTGAATGCAGAGTTCCAAAGAATAGCAAGGAGAGATAAGAAAGCCTTCCTCAGTGATCAATGCAAAGAAATAGAGGAAAACAAAGGAATGGGACCAGAGATCTCTTCAAGAAAATTAGAGACACCAAGGGAACATTTCATGCAAAGATGGGCTCGATAAAGGACAGCAATGGTAGGGACCTAACAGAAGCAGAAGATATTAAGAAGAGGTGGCAAGAATACACAGAAAACTGTACAAAAAATATCTTCATGACCCAGATAATTACGATGGGGTGATCACTCACCTAGAGCCAGACATCTTGGAATGTGAAGTCAAGTGGGCCTTAGAAAGCATCACTATGAACAAAGCTAGTGGAGGTGATGGAATTCCAATTGAGCTATTTCAAATTCTGAAAGATGATGCTGTGAAAGTGCTGCACTCAATATGCCAGCAAATTTGGAAAACTCAGCAGTGGCCACAGGACTGGAAAAGGTCAGTTTTCATTCCATCCCAAAGAAAGGCAATGCCAAAGAATGCTCAAACTACTGCACAATTGCACTCATCTCACACGCTAGTAAAGTAATGCTTAAAATTCTACAAGCCAGGTTTCAGCAATACGTGAACCATGAACTTCCAAATGTTCAAGCTGGTTTTAGAAAAGGCTGAGAACCAGAGATCAAGTTGCCAACATCTGCTGGATCATGGAAAAAGCAAGAGAGTTCCAGAAAAACATCTATTTCTGCTTTATTGACTATGCCAAAGCTGTTGACTGTGTGGATCACAATAAACTGTAGAAAATTCTGAAAGGGATGGGAATACCAGACGACCTGACCTGCCTCCTGAGAAATCTGTATCCAGGTCAGGAAGCAACAGTTAGAACTGGACATGGAACAACAGACTGGTTCCAAGTAGGAAAAGGAATATGTCAAGGCTGTATATTGTCACCCTGCTTATTTAACTTATATGCAGAGTACATCATGAGAAACGCTGGGCTGGAAGAAGCACAAGCTGGAATTAAGATTGCCAGGAGAAACATCAATAACCTCAGATATGCAGAAAGTGAAGAAAAACTAAAGAGCCTCTTGATAAAAGTGAAAGAGGAGAGTGAAAAAGTTGGCTTAAAGCTCAACATTCAGAAAACGAAAATCATGGCATCTGGTCCCATCACTTCATGGTATGGGGAAACAGTGGAAACAGTGGCTGACTTTATTTTTCTGGGCTCCAAAATCACTGCAGATGGTGATAGCAGCCATGAAATTAAAAGACGCTTGCTACTTGGAAGAAAGTTATGACCAACCTAGACAGACAACATATTAAAAAGCAGAGACATTACTTTGCCAACAAAGGTCCGTCTAGTCAAGGCTATGGTTTTTCCAGTAGTCATGTATTGAGAGTTGAACTATAAAGAAAGCTGAGAGCCGAAGAATTGATGCTTTTGAACTGTGGTATTGGAGAAGACTCTTGAGAGTCCCTTGGACTGCAAGGAGATCCAACCAGTCCATCCTAAAGGAGATCAGTCCTGGGTTTTCATTGGAAGGACTGATGTTGAAGCTGAAACTCCAATACTTTGGCCACCTGATTCAAAGAGCTGACTCATTTGAAAAGACCCTGATGCTGGGCATGATTGAGGGCAGGAGGAGAAGGGGATGACAGAGGATGAGATGGTTGGATGGTATCACCAACTCAATGGACATGGGTTTGGGTGGACTCCGGGAGTTGGTGATGGACAGGGAGGCCTGGCGTGCTACGATTCATGTGGTCGCAAAGAGTCGGACATGACTGAGTGACTTCACTTTCACTTTTCACTTTCATTCATTGGAGAAGGAAATGGCAACCCACTCCAGTGTTCTTGCCTGGAGAATTCAAGCGACGGGGGAGCCTGGTGGGCTGCTGTTTATGGGGTCGCACAGAGTCAGACACGACTGAAGTGACTTATTAGCAACAGTCAGATATCAACATGAATCAGCCTCAGGTATACACATGTTCCCTCCGCCTTGAACCTCCTTCCCATCTCCCTCTCCATCCCACCCCTGTTTGAGTTCTTGAGTAATAGAGAAAATTCCCATTGGTTACCTATTTTACATATGGTAATATAAGCTTCCATGTTATTCTCTTCATACATCTTACCCTCTCCTACCCGCCTCATGTCCCTGCCATGTCCATAAGTCTGTTCTCTATGTCTGAAAATGTGGAACACTTCATGAATTTACGTGTCATTTTCGCACAGGAGCCATGCTAATCTTCTCTGTATCATTCTGGTTTTAGTATATGTGCTGCTAAAACGAGCTTTGGAATTTTTTTTTCTTTTGAAAGGCAAAAGTATTGAAAACTTTCTAAGTTTATTAACCTTAATACTTCTTACTTTTATGGAACACATTGTAAACATCTCAGATCAAATGGAAAGAGAAGTAGGACTAGATAATTATTGCTGTTTTTAGTTCAAAAAGAAACTAAATGGAGGAATACGAAATTGCTTTAAAGATGTTTTTACTCTGACTTTTTAAAAATCACATCTTTAAGCAATGCATACCAACGAATTATAAAGAAATAAATTCCCAACCAGAGTGTACAAAACTGAATTAGTGTACCAGCTGTTCCCTTTTGGCCTTTAGTCATGACAGAAATTAATTATCCCAACAATAATACAAGGAGTGGGCTTTCAATAGACTTCATTTTGGTATTGTCTTTGGATTCTCAAACTACTGAACTATTAATCAAAATTTTATCAGAGCTGAGTCCCCTAAGTGAGAAAAGCAAAGATTGTATAATCATAGAAGTAAAATTCTTCCCACTGAGCAAAAGAAAGAACTATATTTAATTTCTGATCACTTTTTTAATATCCTCTACATCTCCAAGTACATTGGGAATATAGTGAAATCATAATTAGCCAGTTTTTAAGAATGAAATTCATTTATCAAAAAAATTTAAAAAATAGTTCAACTAAAAAAATCAATAGGTCATTTAAGCAAAGTTGCAAAACCAACAGGCCTGAGTGGTTAAATCCCTGTATAGCTTTTAGTAGCCACTCCCAAGTGATGGTTCACAACTTTGAACTAGGCAGAGTTATGACTTCCAAATTTTATCTTTTACTTCTGTATTTCTTAACTTAAAAAAAAAAAGCATGGCCATTTTTTATGATTTCCTCTACTTCTCTAGAATAGAGAAGATTTTGATATCATTCATTCAAATATTGATCTTTGTTTCCCTTTTATGCCTTTAGTTTCTAATTCTGTTTGGTCTATGTTGGGCATCTGTAAGCAGGTAGACCCTTTGGTGGGGCCAGCAATGGTCATTGAACCACATTTGTACTGTTAGATATCAATTCCCAGGAGGTTCAGGAAGTAAAAGTGTCTGTTTCTCCTGGGTTTTGAAATTTGGAGCTTTTTTTCCCCACAATAGCTCTTTCTATCCTCTTTTTCCAGCCCTTTTACCACTTCCCCCTGAGCAGGGAGAGTGAGTGATGAGGTAGAAAGAGCTTTGGGACCACACAGACCTGGGCTTGAGCTAGGTTATGAAGCTTGTTTTTTTCAGCTAAAAAAGAAAACAATACATACTTTCTGGCTTGAAGCAAAGAAAATGTATGTGAAACTTTTGACACATTATAGACACTGAATAAATGTCAGTTGTTATTGCAGATAATTCAGACAATCCTTTACATAATGTAATCCATCTTTCCATCCCATGATTGCCAATCCATATCTTATTTCCCACTTGATATTAATTTAATTAGTATTTAATGCAACTTTTCTGAACTCCTAGGAAGTAGTAAAATCTAGTAGTACTAAAGTAATTAAATTCCTGATCAATAAATTATCTTTGGGAATATCTTTTTCATTAACAGAATGAATATACTCACTCACCTTAAACATTGACTGATTATCTGAATTTAATAACAGATTTTGTTGTCTTGAGCCAGAAGTTAATAAAGTTTCTTTTGGAAAGAGAGACAAGAAGAGCTTCTTCTGATATCTTTCTAGATTATAGAGCTGGAAGAGATGTCTTAAAAGCATAGTTTTCCCTGTTGTAGAAATACAAGCCTTCAGTTCAGTTCAGTTCAGTCGCTCAGTCGTGTCTGACTCTGCGACCCCATGAATCACAGCATGCCAGGCCTCCCTGTCCATCACCAACACCTGGAGTTCACTCAGACTCACGTCCATCAAGTCAGTGATGCCATCCAGCCATCTCATCCTCTGTCATCCCCTTTTCCTCCTGCCCCAATCCCTCCCAGCATCAGAGTCTTTTGCAATGAGTCAACTCTTCGCATGAGGTGGCCAAAGTACTGGAGTTTCAGCTTTAGCATCATTCCTTCTAAAGAAATCCCAGGGCTGGGCCATAGGAGCTAAATTGCCTACACCTGCAAAACTAACAGTGCTCCATTGTTAGTTCTCCACTAAAGCCAGGGGATCTGACTCTTAGGTCCTAGTCATAGGGTTGCCCAGGCTTCCCTGGTGGCTCAGTTGGTAAAGAATCTGCCTGCAATGCAGGAAGCTGCCTGCAGGAGACCATGGGTTTGGTCCCTGGGTCAGGAAGATCCCCTGGAGAAGGAAATTGTAACCCACTCCAGTATTCTTGCCTGGGAAATCCCAAGGACAGGGGAGCCTGAAGGGCTACTGTCCATGGAGCCTCAAGAATCAGACATGACTTAGTGACTAAACCACCACCACTACTAGGGTTGACCACAGGCAAACACCATATCTACTATTGGAAGAAAGTTCCCAAGTGTGACCTAGATGAGGGTAGGCTTTAATTCATCTCTGATCCCAATCTTAGTTAAATATTCTAAAATACTGTGTAAACATCCTTCACCTCTGAGAATCAGAGATTAATTTGTCTAATTTAGAAAACTAAAAATTCTGTGTCCTTTTGCTCCTTCAGTTCAGTACAGTTCAGTCATTCAGTCGTGTCTGACTCTTTGGGACCCCATAAATTGCAGCACGCCAGGCCTCCCTGTCCATCACCAACTCCTGGAGTTCACTCACACTCACATCCATTGAGTCAGTGATGCCATCCAGCCATCTCATCCTCTGTCATCCCCTTCTCCTCCTGCCCCCAATCCCTCCCAGCATCAGAGTCTTTAACAATGAGCCAACTCTTCGCATGAAGTGGCCAAAGTACTGGAGTTTCAGCTTTAGCATCATTCCTTCCAAAGAACACCCAGGACTGATCTCCCTTAGGATGGACTGGTTGGATCTCCTTGCAGTCCAAGGGACTCTCAAGAGTCTTGCTTGGGGCTGGTGCACTGGGATGACCCAGAGGGATGGTATGGGGAGGGAGGTGGGAGGGGGGTTCAGGATGGGGAACACGTGTACACCTGTAGTGGATTCATGTTGATGAATGGCAAAACCAATACAATATTGTAAAGTAATTAGCCTCCAATTAAAATAAATAAATTTAAATTTAAAAAAAAAAGCATCAATTCTTCGGCACTCAGCTTTCTTCACAGTCCAACTCTCACATCCATACATGACTACTGGAAAAAGCACAGCCTTGACTAGAAGGACCTTGGTTGGCAAAGTAATGTTTCTGCTTTTCAATATGCTATCTAGGTTGGTCATAACTTTCCTTCCAAGGAGTAAGCATCTTTTAATTTCATGGCTGCAGTCACCAACTGCAGTGATTTTGGAGCCCAAAAAAATAAAGTCTGATACTGTTTTCACTGTTTCCCCATCTATTTCCCATGAAGTGATGGGACCGGATGCCATGATCTTCATTTTCTGTATGTTGAGCTTTAAGCCAACTTTTTCACTCTCCTCCTTCACTTTCATCAAGAGGGTTTTTAGTTCCTCTTCACTTTTTGCCATAAGGCTGGTCTCATCTGCATATCTGAGGTTATGGATATTTCTCCTGGCAATCTTGATTCCAGCTTGTGTTTCTTCCAGCCCAGCGTTTCTCATGATGTACTCTGCATATAAATTAAATAAGCAGAGTGACAATATACAGCTTATTTTATTTTTACTTTCTTTATTCCTTGGCTGCATTGATTATTCTTTTAGCCAAATTTCATGGCACCTCTGGATACTTGTGAATGTTCTTTTCTTTTTGTGGTCACGAATATTTATATTTCCTTTATTTTAATTTTTAGTAGTGGACTTACAGGTCTTACAGGTACATAAAAAATTATGTTTATGTTTTTACCTACAAACACTCCAGAGAAAGCACAGCTATTTCTTAAGGCAAATGTAGCTGTGTATATATGTTTTCAATTTTTCTCTGCACAAAAGGTTAAAATCTTCTATGAGTTTGACAGTTAGCATAAGAAATAAGGATCTCTGTAGTCTACAAAAATATCAACTTCAGTGAAAGGAAGATTACTATGATGTGGAACATTCAGGTTATAGTCTTATCTTTTTTTTCTGTGACCTTATTTCTAACATATGGTTTTATATTATTTCTAACATAAGTCATAAAATTTATGTTTATTTAATCAAAAACAAGGTGATTGGTCTTGATAAACTGTTCTCAAACTTGTTTAGACTTCAGAAGTTTTGTAAATCAGTATTATTTTGAGGAATATGTATCTATTTAATTCCATCAAACTAATGGATAACAGATTTTTAATTAGGTTATATAGTAAATCACAACCACTGAAAGTATTTAGTGTACACATTCAATTAGTCACAAAACAATAGTAAAAGAAGAAATTATTAAATGACCAAAGTTTATAAAAATGATAGGAAAAAATATTTAAAATTCCAAGTATTTTCCTCTGGCTAAATACTTTCTTTACATAGAAGAAAATACCAGAGTCCAATGTTAAATTTCAACACTTTTCCAAAGTGTTAAAGGCTAGGATTCTTAAAAAGCTCTGTTTAAGAACTTCTGGATATATCTACAAGCTCTAAGATGTCTGAAATACTTCTTGTTGGAAGATTGCATCTTCTGATTTTAATTGCTTTTCAGTTGTATAAACTAGGTAGGCATTTTATATCTTATTGTAAATGCTAATTCAAATGGGATAACCACTGAAATGGAAACTTGGTTCAGGTACAAATTATAATCTGGACCAAAGCTTCTGGAACACAGTGCTTTCTTCCAGTGCTACTCAGATGTCTCCATGGAAACACTCCTCCCACAGAGAGTAAAGGTACACCCCAGGGTTTGAGTATTTTGAGGCCCATTATAGGTGCATATCTTTGAATCCTACTTTGAGAATTATGTAAAAAAAATGTATGTAAAATTTTAAAAATTACTTATCATCAGAAAAACCCCTACAGTTTGAACTGAATTCGGATGGCTGTACTCTTTCTCCTGAGACCCGCTGCTCTGTGGGGGGTTGGGAGGTAGGAGTGCACATCCTCCAATTTGCCATCCTCATCCTGGCTCAGGACTTCTTTTTATCTATCTAGCAGAGAACCACCATCAAAATATCACTACGAGGAAAGAGAAAATTACCATTTGGCTACAGTAAAAATACCTGTAGCCCTGTTACAAACTAATTACCACAAGCAGGGAAAATTAAAAATAAGACTTTGTTAATTGTCAGGGTTTGTGTCCAGATTAAACACTAGACTGCCTGCATTCATGTGTTGATTCAGTTCCTAGGTGACTCATTATGTAACCTTGGGATAGTAGCTTTTAGTGGGAATGGAAATACAATGTAATGGAATGTAATGGAAATGGAAATTCCATTGTAATGGAAATACAATGTAAATTCTTTTAAACAAGAAGGATATCCTATTTTGCAATGACTGAATCCTGGGTGAAGGGAACTGGTAAAAGACAAAGGAAAGAGACACAGTTGAAAAAGGATGTTAATTAATGCATATTCTTTCTCAAGGTAGTATTTATGATGTATACCAAGCTGCTGTTGAAATATTTTAACCCTCCTGAAACATTCTGAATATTCAGATAATTGAAATTATAAATCTCCTGTATTTTGAATTAGATAATTACCTCGAGCTTTCATTTTACTCTCCTTGTTCAAATCAAAACTAAATGTTTAAGATACACTGTCTTGTTTCCAAAAAATGAGAAGGAGAAATGAGGGAAAACTTTGCCTATTTATCTGTTTTGCAAGTTCAAGATTAATTTTATAGACACATAAAGAGAAGAAGGGAAGTATGTCCTAGATTGATATGCCTTCATCACCACCCCAAAGTCTCTTGATTCTTTGGCCTTTTATAGGAACTATCCTGTCATTCATTCCTTCAACAAATGATTTTGAAGTTTCTACGAACTTTCAAAGGACTGCTGTTAGGTACAAGAAAAACAGGTGTATAAGATGAAGTTCCAGCCCTTGAGAAGTAAATGAACAAAGAGTGGGAAAGGGCATATACAGCACCATTAGTAAGTAGTGCTACATAAAAAAATAATAAAGCAGGATAAAGTGATAGAAAGTGCCCAGACAAGACTATTCAGAAGAGTGTTCTGAGAGAGTCTTGTTAAGACTTGCTATCCTTGACATCAGTGTTGGGAATGATTTCATGGATTTGACACGAAAGCAAAGACAACAAATGTAAAATAAAGGAGCAGGACTATATCAAACTAAAAAGCTTCCACACAACAAAGGAAACCATTGATGAAATGAAATGGAATGGGGAAAAGATATTTGCAAATCATATATCTGACAAAAGGCTAAGATCCAAAGGATATCAAGAACTCATATAGCTTAACAGCTACATAAACAGAAACAATTTGACTTTAAAATGGGCAGAAGATGTGAATAGATATTTTTCCAAGACATACAGATGCCCAACAGGTACATGAAAAGTGCTCGATATCACTAAGCATAAGGGAAATGCAAACCAAACCATAATGAGATCTCATCTCATATCTATTTGCATAGCCATTATCAAAAAGATAAGAAATAATAAGTGTTATGAGGATATGGAGAAGAGGGAATACTTATGTGTTATTGGTAGAAATGTAAAATGGTTCAGCCACTATGAAAGGCAGTATGGAGATTCCTCAAAAAATTAAAAATAGAACTACCATTTTGATCCAACAATTCTAATTCTGGGTATTTATTCAAAGGGAACAAAATCACTGTTTCAAGAAGATATCTACACCCTTGTGTTCATTGCAACATTATTCAGAACAGCCCAAACATGGAAACAAGCTAGGTATCCATCAGTGAATGAGTAGATAAAGAAAATGTTGCACACACACACAAATATACACAAACACACTGGAATATTATTCAGCCATAAAAAGGAAGAAAATCCTGTCATTTATGACAACATGTATGGCATTTGAGGGCATTATGCTAAGATAAATACTGTATGATCTCACATATATATAATAAAAGAGAACCATTGACATCAGATAGAGGGAACAGATTGATGGTGACAAAGGCAGTAAGAGTGGGTAGGAGGTTGGGCGAAAGGGGTGAAGTTGATCACAAGATACAGACTTCCAGTTTTAAGTCCTGAGAATGTAATGTAAAAAAGAAAGAAAGAAATGCTCTTTGATCAGCAACCTGAAATAACTAAGGGAGAGAACCTGATGGAGATCTGGAGGAAGGATATCCTTGAATCCAGGGGGAAACACTTGGTTTAGTTAAGGAAGAGCCAGGAAGCTCTGTGGCTGAAGCAGAGCAATCAGGGAGGCTGGTGGTAGGAGATGAGTATGGAACGGTGGGGTTGGGCAGGCCCTCCAAGGTCTCAGAGGCCCTTGGTGAGGACTTTGGATTTGTTTTTAGAATGAAGAGAAAGTATTGGAGAAGTTTGAAGATGAAAGATGTGATTTTATTTATATTTTAAAAGACCACTTTGGTTGCTGTGCAGAAAAAAATAGACTGTGGAGAAGCAGAAGAATGGAGACAATTTAAGTTGGTGTGCAGAATCTAAACAGGAGATGATGGTGGCTTCAACTGGGCTAGAAGCTGTGGAGATAGTATAAAATGGTTGAACTGGGGACATATTTGAAAGCAGAGTCCACAGAGAAGCTGTGTAGTGGGTTGAATGTTTTCAGTCACTCAGTAGTGTCTGACTCTTTGTGAACCTATGCCCACCAGACTCTCTGTCCATGGGATTTTCCCAGCAAGAATGGGTTGCCATTTCCTTCTCCAGTAAGGGATTGAATGGTGGCCCCTAGGAAGATACATCTACATCCTAACCTCTAAAACCTGTGAACATCACTTTATTTAGAAACAAGATATTTCTGGATGGAATTAAGGATCTCTATATAGGATCATTCTGAATTATTTGGTATGCCTTAAATCCAATGACAAGTATCCTTATACAAAAGAGGAGAAGCCACAGACACAGGAAAGAACTGGAGAAGGCCATGTGAAATTGGCAGCAGAAAGTAGAGTTATACAGCCATAAGCTCAGGAATGCTTATAAGAGACAGTACAGATTTTTTTTCCTATGGCATTTGGGGGACAGGCAACCCTCCCAACACCTTGATTTCAGACTTCTGGCCTCCAGACCAATGAGATATTTAATTCCTTTTATTTTAAGCCACTAAGTTTGCAGTGATTTGGTACATCAGCCCTAGGAAACAGGATGGTAAATTGGATACAGTGTCTGAGGCAAATCTGTAGCTCAGGAAGAGGCCAGGGCTCTTGCCTGTATATTATTACATTGAAAGCTATGGCTCTGAAATCAATCAGCAGGAATCAATGTAGGTAAAAGAGAAAAAGAAAGTGATGTCATTGAACCTAAGGAAGTGTGTAAGGGAAAGAACAACCAACTGTATCAAATGTTGCCAAAAAGTTCAGTGAGATGAGCAACAAGACTCAACCACTAGATCTGCTGAGATTGCTCATGATCTTGTCAAGAATGGTTTCAGCGGCAAGGCAGCAAAGAACTTTAAGAAACTTCCCAAGTTCCCCCTACTGCTGTGCTGCATTTCATGGAATTGCAAAGAGTTGGACACGACTTAGTGACTGAACAACAGTCATCATTATCATGATCATGTGTGTGTGTGTGTGTGTGTGTGTGTGTGCAAGCACGTGCTTAGTCACTCTTTGCAACCCCATGGACTGTAGCCCACCAAGCTCCTCTGTCCATGGAATTCTCCAGGCAAGAATACTGGAGTGGGTAGCCATTTCCTTTTCCAGGGATCTTCCTAACCCAGGGATTGAATCCAGATCTCTTGCATTTTAGGCAGATTCTTTACCATCTGTGGAGAAGGAAACGACAACCCATTCAGTATTCTTGCGTGGAAAATCCCATGGATGGGGGAGGCTGGTATGCTCCAGTCCATGGGGTCGCAAGCAGTCATATACAACTGAACGACTTCACTTCACTTTTACCATCTGAGCCACCAGGGAAGCCCCATCATGATCATACCTATTGTTTATTGAATGTTTACTATGTGCTAAAGAACCTGTGTTGAATGATGTAGAAATGTACATATGTAATCTTATCCCTTCATCAACCTTTAGAAGTTAGTTTTCTTCCCATTTTACAGATTAAAAAATTGTAATCAGCTTTGGCACTTAATACTTTATTGTAGTTAGGACCTCTAATATCAAATGATTCCATATCTAAGATCTAAAGCATTTTACATTACTTTTACTTAAGGAATTGTTACAATATCTCTTGCTAGAGAGATGGAGATATATTCTCTAATTTTCTTCCGTTTCCACTTGGGATTTCTATAACTCCAGAGTAAAGATATTGAAGACTAAGGTACACCTGAAATTTTTAGTTCTTTACTTTGGAGGTGACATAACTGACAAGATGTAAAAACCCACAAGGAGAAAATAATGTTTGGAGTAATTATTATGTATCAGGCATTGTGCTAACTATTTTATGTGCATGAATTAAAACATCAAATGCCCAATGAGGCACAGAATGTTTAAGTGATTTAGCTAAGAACCCATATCAAATAAGAGGCAAGGCTAAAATTTCAATCCATGTTGGTCTAGTTTTAAAATCCATTCCCTTTACCACAAACTGCTTAAATAACCTACACATTGGGATATTGATTGTTACCATGAGAAGAGAGTACAAAATTGGGAGGGAAACTATAATGGATCTGGTCTTATCCTACCTTTCTAGATTTTGTTTATGTTCCCTTGCTGCTACTGCTGCTGCTGCTAAGTCGCTTCAGTCGTGTCTGACTCTGTGCGACCCCATAGACGGCAGCCCACCAGGCTCCCCGGTCCCTGGGATTCTCCAGGCAAGAACACTGGAGTAGGTTGCCATTTCCTTCTCCAATGCATGAAAGTGAAAAGTCAAAGTGAAGTCGCTCAGTTGTATCCGACTCCTAGCGATCCCATGGACTGCAGCCTACCAGGTTCCTCCATCCATGGGATTTTCCAGGCAAGAGTACTGGAGTGGGGTGCCATTGCCTTCTCCATATGTTCCCTTATATGTACCTTATGTTTTAGATAAATGCCTTACATTTTCCTGCCTGTTAAGGTTTTACTCACCATCATTCCATTTGCTTTAATTCTGTTTATTCTTGAGATACCAGTTCAAATATTAACTCCTACATGTAGTTCTTCCTTGATCTCTTGGAGAGTTTCTCTTCCTCTATAGTCCATAACTCTCTTACAGAAAATATCCCTAAGTGACTTGTGCTGAGATTATATGTGTATGTATGTGTATATATATATATATGCATATGTATATATACACACACACATTTTTTATCTCTATTCTAGTCTGTAACATACTTTAGAGGCAAAGAATGTCTTCTTGAACTTTGCTTATTGTCAACAGTATCTTTTCTTTAAATGGTACTCAATTTGTGGACTTTGTTATTTTGAAAAAGCTAGGAAACTTATAAGTTATGATTAAATGCAATCAAGCTTTAATGGACAAATTTTCTTATGGTGTTTATAACCACAGGGTCAGCCCTTTCAGCTCATTCTGGTAAAAAGATTATACCAATGACTCCCAAATTTTAATGTGCATAGGAATACACAATGGACCTTGTTAAAATGAAGATTCTGATTCTGTAGGACTTGAGATTCTTTATTTCTAACAAGATCCCAGATGATGGCAATGCTGCTGATTCACAAACCACTTTTTTGAGTAATGAGAGATTTTTAATCCTAATGAAACACAGTAAATCATTGTCAACAATTAAGGATGTTTCATTTACCTGACTAGGTAATACCTTACTTTGCAGACAGGCTAGGCAAATTACTTCTTGTTCCCAAGGCAACACATTCTCCAAACTTATACCTAGACAAGGAAAAAGAACAGGTTATCTTTAATTCACTGAGCAGATATTGAATTGCTACCTGGAGGACTTTAAAAAGGAAAAAAAAAATTTCTCCACTGACTTAGCACCACCTAATTTATGTGTGCACTGTATTTTAATCTTTGGAATAAGAAAAATTAATTCAATTTGGAAAATTCTTAAAATCTTGGATTTAGGTTGCTAATACAATTTTATGAGTAAAAATGATTTGAAATTTTAACATGAGGTAGTGTTCAGGAATAGACACTAGGTACTATATGTTTCTCAATTTATTCTTGGAAAAAGGATAATTGAAGTCTGAAAATGTTTCCTTGAACACCAAAATGCTTTTAAGCCTGTTCTTTTTAAGATAAGCGATTCTGGAAAATAATAGTCTTTCTCAGGAATCAGGCAGATTTCTTTTCCTTGGCATTACCAGTCTAGTGACTAAGCAAGACTTGGAAAGCATTTTGTGCTGCTCAATGGAATGCAATAATATATAAATATATTGAACAAAAACCTAGAAAATATTCGGTAGAAACATCTTTATCTCTTGCTTCTATTTTAATTTTCTCTTTTTAAAAATTATCCTTATATTTAGGACTTTGGTAAGGTCATGTACACACTGCTTTATTTAAAACAAATAACAAACAAGGCTCTATTATATACCATATGGAATTCTGCTCAAGGTTTTGTGCCAGCCTGGATGGGATGGGGCTTTGGGAGAGAAGGGTAAATGTATATGGATGGCTGAGTCCCTTTGCTATTAACCTGAAACTACAACATTGATTATCAGCTATCAGTTCAGTTCAGTTCAGTCACTCAGTCGTGTCCCACTCTTTGCGACCCCATGAATCACAGCACGCCAGGCCTCCCTGTTCATCACCAACTTCCAGAGTTCACTCAGACTCACGTCCATCGAGTCGGTGATGCCATCCAGCCATCTCATCCTCTGTAGTCCCCTTCTCCTCCTGCCCCCAATCCCTCCCAGCATCAGAGTCTTTTCCAATGAGTCAACTCTTCGCATGAGCTGGCCAAAGTCCTGGAATTTCAGCTTTAGCATCATTCCTTCCAAAGAAATCCCAGGGCTGATCTCCTTCAGGATGGACTAGCTGGATCTCCTTGCAGTCCAAGGGACTCTCAAGAGTCTTCTCCAACACCACAGTTCAAAAGCATCAATTCTTCAGCGCTCAGCCTTCTTCACAGTCCAACTCTCACATCCATACACGACCACTGGAAAATCCATAGCCTTGACTAGACGGACCTTTGTTGGCAAAGTAATGTCTCTGCTTTTCAATATGCTATCTAGGTTGGTCATAACTTTCCTTCCAAGGAGTAAGCGTCTTTTAATTTCCTGGCTGCAATCACCATCTGCAGTGATTTTGGAGCCCCCCAAAATAAAGTCTGACACTGTTTCCACTGTTTCCCCATCTATTTCCAATGAAGTGATGGGACCAGATGCCATGATCTTCGTTTTCTGAATGTTGAGCTTTAAGCCAACTTTTTCACTTTCCTCTTTCACTTTCATCAAGAGGCTTTTTAGTTCCTCTTCACTTTCTGCCATAAGGCTGGTGTCATCTCCATATCTGAGGTTATTGATATTTCTCCCGGCAGTCTTGATTCCAGCTTGTGCTTCTTCCAGCCCAGCGTTTCTCATGATGTACTCTGCATAGAAGTTAAATAAGCAGGGTGACAATATACAGCCTTGAGGGACTCCTATTCCTATTTGGAACCAGTCTGTTGTTCCATGTCCAGTTCTAACTGTTGCTTCCTGATCTGCATATAGGTTTCTCAAGAGGCAGGTCAGGTGGTCTGGTATTCCCATCTGTTTCAGAATTTTCCACAGTTGATTGTGATCCACACAGTCAAAGGCATTGGCACCATCAATTAAGCAGAAGTGGTTGTGTTTCTGGAACTCTCTTGCTTTCTCTATGATCCAATGGATATTGGTAATTTGATCTCTGTTTTTTCTGCCTTTTTAAAATTCAGCTTGAACATCTGGAAATTCTTGGTTAACGTACTGTTGAAGCCTGGCTTGGAGAATTTTGAGCATTATTTTGCCAGCATGTGAGATGAGTGCAATTGTGTGGTAGCTTGAACATTCTTTGGCATTGCTTTTCTTTGGGTTCGATCTCTGAGTTGGGAAGATCCCCTGGAGAAGGGAAAGGCTACCGACTCCAGTGTTCTGCCCTGGAGAATTTGATGTACTATACAGTCCATGGGGTTGCAAAGAGTCAGACACAACTGAGTGGCTTTCACTTCTTTGGATGCTGGTAGCTGCTTAAATTCAAATCTGTCTCTCTACAGATGCTCTATAGCCACACAATTAGATCATTTGTGTCACATTGGAGAAAAATTCTGTAAACTTTACTTTTTTTTTCTGATTTGAGCAAACTAATTTTATTTTATTTATTCATTTTTTTAAATCTTTTTATTAAGAACAATTTAAAATGACCCAGAGGGATGGTATGGGGAGGGAGGAGGGAGGAGGGTTAAGGATGGGGAACACATGTATACCTGTGGCAGATTCATTTTGATATATGGATTTTAAGTTGTTCTTTAAACTTTACTTTTAAAGTGAGACTAATCATGCAAGAGCACTATAGTTGGCTCTGGAGCTCAGGACAAAGTGAAGTCAATAGGGAATACACAGAAGAGAGGTGAATACAGGTTGGAATTGGATCAGGAGAGGGAGGGTATGGGGAGGGAGGATGGAGGAGGGTTCAGGATGGGAAACACAGGTATACCTGTGATGGATTCATTTCAATATTTGGCAAAACTAATACAATACTGTAAAGTTTAAAAAAAAATAAAATAAAATAAAAAGTGTCAACTAGGGCTCACCTCCAGAAGTAGATTATCCACTTTAAGTCAGAAAATACTGGAGATATAACTAAGCCCTCGTAGGTCTGAAAAAGACCGACTAAAGACTCAAAAGGAAGGAATTCAGGAAGTGTATGGAATTAGAGGCAGCAGTCTTGAGAAATTATTCCCAGCATTTGAGAAACATGTCCAAAGGTGGCCATAACAACTCTCTCATCCTTCATGCCTTTTTTTCCCCCTGAAACGTTGATTTTGCATTTTCCCCACTAAGAGATGGAGTTTCAAATCTAGGTTCCTACTGTGACTTTCTGTAAGATATAAAATTTGGTAAAAGCAAGATTACATAACTTCCGAGGCTAGGGCTTAAGAGACCTTGCAGCTTGCATTTGTGACCTGTTTGGTCTCTGAGCCATCCTGTGAAGAAGCTGAGCTACCACACTGGAAATTACATGAAAAAAAAAAGGATGTAAAGTTGAAAGGTCTTGAGAGGAAATAATTTCTGGAGAATAAAGTGGCACAAGGAAGAAAAGGTACCACAAGGAGAAAAAGCTCCCAGTATTCCAGTCATTCTAGTAGAGGTTACCAGAACCATCTTGACTCCTCCATTCTATATTGCATTTGCATGAATGAGTCCAGTAGATACTACGCAAAGTATAGACAGGCTATCCCAGGGGAGTTCTTCTCAGTTAATTTATAAAATCATAGGCAAATATTATTTTAACCGTTAAGTTTTGGGGGCGATTTATTATGCAGTCTTGGATAACCTTTACAGAAGGGTAACACCTTCCCTGGGAAATATCAGATAACCCAAATGTTTGGTGGTGAAAGGAAAAAAAGAATAAAGATAAAATATCCTACTAAATCAACACAGAATTGAAGCTAAGAAAAATACAGGATATCAACAACAACAAAAACGGTGTCTTTAAAAACTGCATTCAGTGTAGCAACATCAGAGAGCACTCATAAAGTAAGAAACAGTTACTCATCCAAACTCCCCTCTTGCTATTGCTAATTTGGGAAAAAAGTAAAAAGAAGGTCAAAGTGTTAGGTCACTCAGTCATGTCCAACTCTTTGTGACCCCATAGATTGCAGCCCACCAGACTCCTCTGTCCATAGAATTTCCCAGACAAGAGTCCAGGAAAATGAAACACAAATAAACGTGAACAGAAAACAAAAACAAAAGACACTACACATTTAATAGAAATCCCAATAATTATAAAGAAGAAAATGATTATCAATATATTTTGGTGTGTGAAAACCTAAAAGAAAAATATGAGAAACATAAACACTAACACAACTTTCCAAAATGAATTTAATGTCATTGAACAAGTAATTTCTGATATGAGAGAACAGCATAAATCATAAGTTCAAAGTCTGAAAATATTAAGTGGAAAAGCAAGAGGAAAATGCAAATGGATTATAAACAAACTCAGACCAAAAATTGAAGAAAAATACAAAATATCTCAGGAATGAATGCTAAATTATAGGGTGACCAAAGGAGAAGAGATATGCTCAAAAAAATAGCAAGGTACAGAGGACTAGAAGGAAAAAAGATTAAAAAAATTAAACTATAATAAACATATATGATAATATATTCAAAACACTGGGGCGGGGGAGGTCAAACAAAAATAGATTAAAGACCTAAATGTAAGACCAGAATTTATAAAACCCTTAGAGGAAAACATAGGCAGAACACTCGATGACATAAATCAAAGCAAGATCCTCTATGACCCACCTCCTAGAGTAATGGAAATAAAAACAAAAGTAAACAAGTGGGACCTGATTAAACTTAAAAGCTTTCACACAGCAAAGGAAACTGTAAGTGAGGTGAAAAGACAACCACCAGAATGGGAGGAAACAATAGCAAATGAAACAACTGACAAAGGATTAATTTCCAAAATATACAAGCAGCTCATACAACTCAATACCAGAAAAACAAACAACCTAATCAAAACGTGGGGAAAAGATCTAAACAGACATTTCTCCAAAGAAGACATACATGGCCACATAGACTATGACAAACGAGGCAAGGATACATGATGGAGAAAAGACAGTTTCTTCAATAATTGGTATTGGAAAAGCTTGACAATTACCTGTTAATAATGAAATTAAAACATTACTTCATACAATATATGCAAATAGAAGCAAAATGGATTAAATATATTAGTATAAAAAAATGAGACCATAAAACTCATAGAAGAAAGTATAGGCAAAACATTCTTTGACATAAATTGTAGCAATATTTTCCTACAACAAGGCAAAAGATGAAAAAGCAAAAATAAACAACAGGGACCTAAAGCAACTTAAGAGTTTTTGCACAGCAAGGGAAAACATTAATAAAATGAAAAGAAAACCTACCCAATGGAAGAAAGTACTTACAAACGATGTGACTGACAATGGGTTAATACCCCAGTTATACACACAACTCATACAACTCAGTATCAAAAGAATAAACAACACAATTATAAAATAAAAAGGGCAGAAGACCTAAACAGACATTTTTCAAAGAAGGACATACAAGTTGGCCCATCTGTGTGTCCTCTTTGAAAAATGCACATGAAAAGATGCTCTGCTATCACTAATTATTAGAGAAATGCAAATTAAAACCAGAATAAGGTATTGCCTCACAATGGTCAGAATAGCTATCATCAAAATATCTACAGATAATAAATGCTGGAGAGAGTATGGAGAAAAGGGAACTCCTTTAAACTATTGAAATGTGTGTGTATGTATGATGCAGGGAACCCAAAGCTAATGCTCTGTGACAACCTAGAGGGGTGAGATGGGAGGGATGTTCAAAAGAGGGGAGACATATGTATACCTATGAAAGATTCATGTTTTTGTATGGTAGAAACTATCATAACACTGTAAAGTAATTATCCTCCAATTAAAAATAAACTTTTTTAAAAAGAGTTGGTTCTTTGAAATGATCGCTATATTAATAATTGACAAACTTTTAACTAGTCTAACCAAAAAACCCATAAAACATAAAAGGCAAAGGACCCAAATAGACAAAATTATAAGACAGTGGAGCAGAAGGATGTGAGCTCACCCCTTCTCATAAAAACATCAAAATCACAACTAACTGCTAAGCAACCACTGACAAAAAAGAAAATGTTAGAACCTACTAAAAAGAAAATAATGCTGGACCTACAAAAAAAGATAATCTACACCCAAAGACAAATAAGAAGTCACAAACAAGCAGTAGGAGGGAAACCATCAGAATAAAATCAAATCTCATACCCACTGAATGGCAAGCCACAAACTGGAGAAAAATTATACCACAGAAATTCTTTCGCTTAAGTAAAAGTCCTGAGCCCCACATCAGCTCTCCAGCCTGGGAATCTGGCAATGAGAGGAGGAACTCTCAGAGAATCTTGCACTGAAGGCCAGCAGGGTTTCATCGCAGGAATTCCATAGGGCTGAGGAAAACAGTAATTCCACTCTTGGATGATGACACAGGATTTGGTGCAAACCAGGACAGAGGACAAAAAAAGCAGTGACCTAATAAGAGATGGAATCAGACCTACATGCTAGTATTTGAGGGTTTCCTGCAGAGTTGGGTATGACTTTGGCTCACCGTGGGAACAAAGGTACTGGCAATGGCATCCAGAGAGTGTTCATTGGTGTGAACTGTTGTGGAGGTTGCCATTTCCCCCACAAGACCTAGCCCCACCCAAAAAACTGTAGACCCCAGTGCCTTGACACTTCAGGCCAACCAACAGGGTGGAATACAGCCCCACCATCAGCAGAAAGTCTTCTTAAAGTCTTCCTGAGCACAGCCCTGCCCACCAGAGGGAAAAGACCCACTTCCAACCCACCAACAGGTGGAACCAGGCCCTCCCAACAGGAAGCCTACACAAACTTTTAAGACAACCTCATCCACCACAGGGCAGACAGCAAAAGCAGCCTGGGTAAAGGAAAATGCAATCACAAAAAGAGGCAAAATGAAACTGCACAGGAATATGTTCCAGATGAAAGAACAGGATCAGTTCAGTTCAGTCTCTCAGTCGTGTCCGACTCTTTGCGACCCCATGAACTGCAGCATGCCAGGCCTCCCTGTCCATCACCAACTCCTGGAGTTCACTCAGACTCATGTCCATCGAGTCGGTGATGCCATCCAGCCATCTCACCCTCTGTCGTCCCCTTCTCCTCCTGCCCCCAATCCCTCCCAGCATCAGAGTCTTTTCCAATGAGCCAACTCTTCGCATGAGGTGGCCAAAGTATTGGAGTTTCAGCTTTAGCATCAGTCCTTCCAAAAAAATAATTAAAAGTAAAAATTCCATAACCAAAGAGACTCCCACATGAACGTGTTAGTAACACTGTCGACAAGTTAAGATGCCTGTCCTCCCAGTGATGGCAGCAGTAGGTTTGGGAGAGGGGATCTGCCTGCATCTTGGTTCAGGGAGGGGCTTCCCCCAGTTCTGGCCACTTGGTTGAAAGTAAATGACCAAAGACGACCCGGAGGAAGCATCCCGGGCGTCTTAGGAGGCCTTGGAGAAAGGAACATTCCCAGACAGGTCTTTAGAGGGACAGACCACACAAAACTAATTAAAACAATGTATCACAAAGAAAATGGATTACTCTTCTTTATAACATGAAAGGAGGATTTTAATGCATGGTTACAATTACTAATGTACTCTGCTGTGGGACATTAATAAAGTTGCTTTTTTTCAGGCTAGAATGTCGTGATGCCATAATAAGAACATGCTCTTTTAAATTCCTTCAGCTTCCAAATGCAAATTCATCATTGGGTTCACTTCTAATAATTGCAGCGTTTCCTGCCTTGGGCTTAGGAGAAGCCTGACAAAATAGTGTTTGCTTAGGCAATAATTCAGACTTACCTTACTTATGATTACTATAGCGATTACTATAACTACAAGGTATAATTTTACTTTATTTAAATTTTATGAATTTGAATGTTTTTTACACTAACTTTTCCCAATAAAGTCCACTATGAAACCAAAACAAACAAACAAACAAACAAAGAACACCCAGGACTGATCTCCTTTAGAATGGACTGGTTGGATCTCCTTGCAGTCCAAGGGGCTCTCAAGAGTCTTCTCCAACATCACAATTCAAAAGCATCAATTCTTCAGCGCTCAGCTTTCTTCAAAGTCCAACTCTCACATCCATACATGAACAGTGGAAAAACCATAGCCTTGACTAGACGGACCTTTGTTGGCAAAGTAATGTCTCTGCTTTTCAATATGCTATCTAGGTTGGTCATAACTTTGCTTCCAAGGAGTAAGTGTCTTTTAATTTCCTGGCTGCAATCACCATCTGCAGTGATTTTGGAGCCCCCCAAAATAAAGTCTGACACTGTTTCCACTGTTTCCCCATCTATTTCCCATGAAGGAACAGGATAAAACCACAGAAAAACATCAAAATAAGTAGAGATAGGAAATCTACTGGGAAAGGAATTCAGAGAAATGATACTGAAGAAGATCCAAGATCTCGGAAAAAGAATGGAGGCACAGACTGTGAAGATACAAGAAATGTTAAACAAAGACCTAGAAGAAATAAAAAACAAACACAGAGAAGATCAATACAATAACTGAAATGAAATATAAACTAGAAGCAATCAGTTCAGAGTAACTGAGGCAGAAGATGAAAGACCTGTGGTAAATAGAATAGTGGAAATTACTGCCACAAAATAGAACAAATTTAAAAAAATGTAAAGAAATGAAGACAGACTTAGAGATCTCTGGGACATTAAATGCACCAATATTTTGCATACTAGGGGTCCCAGAAAAAGAAGAGAGAAAGGACCTGAGAATGTATTTGAAATGAAAATAGCTGAAAAATTCTCTAACTCAGAAAAGAAACAGTCATTCAATTCCAGGAAGTACAGGGGGTCCCAGGAAGTATAAAAAGCTAGGAGGAACCTGCCAATACACACAGTAATCAAATTGACAAAATTTTAAGAAAAAATATTGAAAACAACAGGGGAGAGCAACATATAACATTCAAGAGGATTCCTAAAAGATTATCAGCTAATTTCTCAGCAGAAACGCTGAAGACTAGATGGGAGTGGCACAATATATTTAAAGTGATGAAGAATAACTGTGCAATGGAAATTTCACAGGAATTTTCCATTCCTATAACTAAGAATACTCTGCCCAGCAAAGCTCTAACTAGATTCAGTGGTGAAGTCAGAAGTTGACAGACAAGCAAATGCTAAAAGCACCACCAGACAACTGGGATGACCCAGAGGGATGATATGGGGAGGGAGGAGGGAGGAGGGTTCAGGATGGGGAACACATGTATACCTGTGGTGGATTCATTTTGATATATGGCAAAACCAATACAATTGTAAAGTTATAAAATAAAATAAAAATGAGTGACAAATGCTAAAGAAAGTTTTCTAAGCAGAAAAGCCAACTACAAGAAACATGAAATGTACAAATGGAAAAGAACACCAGAAAGGCAAACATGTAAAGGTAGGAAATCATCTGTGTGCAAATACAATATCAAAACTAGCAACTGTGAGAACAGGAGAGCACAAATGGTAGTTATTGGAAATGCATTTAAAATTAAAAGATCGGCAAGTTAAAATAATCTTGCTTATATAGAGATGATTATATCAAACCTTCATGGTATCTTCAAACTGATAATTTACACTATATACACACTATAAAAAGAACACAGAGTCCAAAAACAACACCAAAGTTAGTCATCAGATCACAAGGGAAAAGAACAAAAGAGGAAGGGGATAAAAAGGACCTACAAAAACAGATCCAACACAATTAAGAAAATGATGATAAGAACATACACATCAATAATTAATTTAAATGTAAATGAATTAAAACTTGAAACCAAAAGAATAGAATGGGTATATGGCTATATAAAAACAATGTCTATAGGTATGCTATCTACAAGAAGCCCATTTCACATCTAGGGATACATACAGACTAAAAGTGAGGGGATGGAAAAAGTATTCTATGCTAATTGAAATCATGAGAAAACTAGAGTAGCAATACTCATATCAGACAAAATAGACTTTAAAATAAAAACTGTAACAAAAGTCAAAGAAGAACACTACATAATGACCAAGGAATCAGTCCAAGAAGATATAACATAATAAATACACATGCATCCAACATAGGAACACCCCAAATATAAGGCAAATACTAACAATCATAAATATTTCATGCAAAGATGGGCACAATAAAGGACAGAAATGACAAGGATAAAATAGAAGCAGAAGAGATTAAGAACAGGTGGCATGAAAACACAGAACTATACAAAAAAGATCTTAATGATGCAGATAACCACGACAGTGTAGCTACTCACCTAGAGCCAGACATCCTGGAGTGTGAAGTCAAATGGGCCTTAGGAAACATTACGATGAACAATGAACAAAGCTAGTGGAGGTGATGGAATTCCAGCTGAGTTATTTCAAATCCTAAAAGATGGTGCTGTGAAAGTGTTCCACGCCTTATGCCAACAAATTTGGAAAACTCAGTAGTGACCACAGGACTGGAAAAGGTCAGTTTTCATTCCAATCTCCAAGAGAGGCAATGCCAAAGAATATTCAAATTACTGTACAATTGCACACATTTCACATGCTAGCAAAATTATGCTAAAAATTCTTCAAGTTAGGCTTCAGCAGTACATGAACCAAGAACTTCCAGATGTATAAGCTGGATTTAGAAAAGGCTGAATTTAGAACCAGAGATCCAATTGCCAACATCTGGTAGATCATAGAAAAAGGAAGGGAATTCCAGAAGAACATCTACTTCTACTTCATCAACTCCGCTAAAGTCTTTGACTGTGTGGATCATAGAAAACTGTGGAAAATTTCTTAAAGGGAGGAGAATACCAGACCACACTGCCTCTCTTCTAAGAAACCTGTATGTAGCACAAAAAGCAATAGTTAAGCCAGACATGGAACACAGACTGCTTCAAAATTGGGAAAGGAGTATGTCAAGGCTATATATTGTCAACCTGCTTGTTTACCTTATATGCAGAGTGCTGGCTGGATGACTCAAAAGCTGGAATCAAGATTGCCAGGAAAAATATCAACAGCCTCATATATGCAGATGATGCCACTTTAATGGCAGAAAGCAAGGAGGAACTAAAGAACCTCTTGATGAAGATGAAAGAGGAGAGTGAAAAAGTTGGCATAAAACTCAACATTCATAAATGAAGATCATTGCATCCAGTCCTATCACGTCTTGGCAAATAGATGGGTAAAAAAGTGGAGACAGTGACAGATTTCATTTTATTGGCCTCCAAAATCTCTGCAGACAGTGAGTGCAGCCATGAAATTAAAAGACACTTACTCTTTGGAAGAAAAGTTATGACCAACCTAGACAGCATATTAAAAAGCAGAGACATCACTTTGACAACAAAATGACAACAGCTTTTACAATAGTCCAAGCTATGAATTTTCCAGTAGTCATGTATGGATGTAGTAGTTGGACCATAAAGAAAACTGAATACTGAAGAATAGATGCTTTTGAATTGTGGTACTGGAGAAGACTCTTGAGAGTCCCTTGGACAGCAAGGTGATCAAACCAGTCAATCCTAAAGGAAATCAACCATGAATATTCATTGGAAGGACTGATGCTGAAGCTGAAGCTGCAATACTTTGGCCACCTGCTGTGAACAGTCAACTCACTGAAAAAGACCCTGATGTTGGGAAAGATTGAGGGCAGAAGGAGAAGGGAACAACAGAGAATAAGATGTTTGGATGGCATCACTGACTCAATGGACATGAGTTTGAGCAAACTCCAGGAGACAGTGAAGGACAGGGAAGCTGGCATGCTGCAGTTCATGGGATTGCAAAGAGTGGGACCTGATTTAGTGACTGAACAATGACAACAGATGTAAAAGGAGACAGTGACAGTAACAGAATAACAGTGAGGTACTTTAACACCCATTTTCATGAATACTCAGATCAGTAAGACTAGTAAGGAAACACAGACCTTAAATGGTACATTAGATCAGATAGACTTAATTTATATTTTAAAAGCATTCCATATAAAAGCAGCAGAATACACATTCTTTTCAAGTGAATTTGGAACCATTCTCCAGGATTGAACACACGTCAGGATAAAAACCAAGCCTAAGTAAATTTAAGAAAACCAATTATATCAAGCATCTTTTCCAAACACAACACTATAAGGAAACAATAACCCTGTGTACGAGACAGCAAAAGAGACGCTGATGTATAGATCAGTCTTATGGACTCTGTGGGAGAGGGAGAGGGTGGGGAGATTTGGGAAAATAGCATTGAAACATGTATAATATCATGTATGAAACGAGTCGCCAGTCCAGGTTCGATGCACGGTACTGGATGCTTGGGGCTGGTGCACTGGGACGACCCAGAGGGAGGGGAGGGGAGGGAGAAGGGTGGAGGGTTCAGGATGGGGAACGCGGGTATACCTGTGGCGGATGCATTTCGATATTTGGCAAAACTAATACAATATTGTAAAGTTTAAAAATAAAATAAAATTTTAAAAAAAAAAAGAAATCAATTACAAGAAAAAAAAATCATAAAAAAAACACTAGCACATGGAGGCTATACAATATGCTGCCAAACAACTAATGTATCATTAAAGAAGACAAGGAGAAAATTTAAAATTAGAGACAACGGGAAACAAAAACACAGCAATCCAAAACCTATAGAACATGGCAAAAGCAGTTCTAAGAGGGAAGTTAATAGCAATACAATCTTAGGAAACAAGAAAAATCATAGACCTCTCTCCCCGCCCCTCCCACCCCAGGAGCAGCAGTATGCCCGCTGGATGGCTGGCTGAAACAAAAAAAGAAAAATCATAAAAAAATAACCTAACCTTAGAACAAAAGCAACTATGAAAAGAATATCAAACAAAATTCTAAGACAGAAGAAGGGGAAAAAATCATAAAATCAGAGCTTAAATAAATTAAATAGAAGCAAAGAAAAAAAATTGAAAAGATCAATGAAACTCAAAGCTGATTCTTTGAAAAGATAAACCAAATTGATAAACCTTTATCTAGGCTCATCAAGAAAAAGGAGAGGGGGCTCAACTCTTTAAAATTAGAAATGAAAAAGGAGACATTGCAGTGGACAACTCAAAAATACAAAATATCATAAGACCACTACAAGCAACTCTACAGCAATAAAATGGACAACCTAGAAGAAACAAACAAATTCTTAGAAAGGTACAATCTCCCATGACTGAACCAGGAAGAAGCAGAAAATATGAACAAACCAATGACACGTACTGAAATTGTTATTTAAAAACTCTCCCAAAATGTCCAGGACAAAATATCATTCCATGAAGGCACCATCACCCTGATACCAAAACCACTCTAAGATAACAAAAAAAAAAAAAAAAAAAAAGAAGAAGAAGAAGAAGAAGAAAGAAAGAAAGAAAAGAAAATTATAGGCCACTATATGCCAAAGCCTTTGACTGTGTGGATCACCACAAACTGTGGAAAATTCTGAAAGAGATGAGAATACCAGACCACCTGACCTGCCTCTTGGGAAACCTATATGCAGGTCAGGAAGCAACAGTTAGAACTGGACATGGACAAACAGACTGGTTCCAAATAGGAAAAGGAATCCCTCAAGGCTATATATTGTCATCCTGCCTATTTAACTTATATGAAGAGTACATCATGAGAAACGCTGGGCTGGAAGAAGCACAAGCTGGAATCAAGATTGCCAGGAGAAATATCAATAACTTCAGATATGCAGATGACACCACCCTTATGGCAGAAAGTGAAGAGGAACTCAAAAGCCTCTTGATGAAAGTGAAAGAGGAGAGTGAAAAAGTTGGCTTAAAGCTCAACATTCAGAAAATAAAGATCATCGCATCTGGTCCCATCACTTCATGGGAAATAGATGGGGAAACAGTGGAAACAGTGGCAGACTATTTTGGGGGGCTCCGAAATCACTGCAGATGGTGACTGCAGCCATGAAATTAAAAGACGCTTACTCCTTGGAAGAAAAGTTATGACCAACCTAGATAGCATATTCAAAAGCAGAGACATTACTTTGCCAACAAAGGTCCGTCTAGTCAAGGCTATGGATTTTCCAGTGGTCATGTATGGATGTGAGTTGGACTGTGAAGAAAGCTGAGTGCTGAAGAATTGATGCTTTTGAACTGTGGTGTTAGAGAAGACTCTTGAGAGTCCCATGGACTGCACGGAGATCCAGCTAGTCCATTCTAAGGGAGATCAGCCCTGGGATTTCTTTGGAAGGAATGATGCTAAAGCTGAAACTCCAGTACTTTGGCCACCTCATGTGAAGAGTTGACTCATTGGAAAAGACTCTGATGCTGGGAGGGATTGGGGGCAGGAGGAGAAGGGGATGACAGAGGATGAGATGGCTGGATGGCATCACCAACTCGATGGACGTGAGTTTGAGTGAACTCCGGGAGTTGGTGATGGACAGGGAGACCTGGCATGCTGCAATTCATGGGGTCGCAAAGAGTAGGACACGACCGAGCGACTGAATTTAACTGATCACCGATGAACATAGATGCAAAAATTCTCAACAAAATATTAGTAAACCAAATCCAACAGTACATAAAAAGGATAATATACCATGATCAAGTGAGATTTATCCCAGGCATGCAAGAATTTGTTAGTGTCCACAAATAATCAGTGTGATACACTACATCAATAAACTGAAGAATAAAAACCACATGATCATATCAATGGATGCAAAAAATGACAAAATTCAACACCGTTTATGATAAAACCTCTCCAAAGTAAGCATAGGGGAAATATGCCTCAACATAATTAAGGCCTTATATGACAAACCTTCAGCTTGCATCATAATAAGTAGTGAAAAATTGAAAGCATTTCCTTTAAAATCAGGAACAGGACAAAGATGTCCACTCTCTACTTTTCTTCAACATAGTTTTAAAAGTCCTAACCATGTAAATCAAAGACCAAAAAGAAATTGAAAAAAATACAAATTGGAAAAGAAGTAGTAAAACTGTCACTATTTGCAAATGACATGATACTATAGTATAATGTTCTATACTATACAATACAATACTATCAGTTCAGTTCACTCAATCAGGTCCAACTCTGTGACCCCATGGACTGCAGCACACCGGGCTTGCCTGTCCATTACCAACTTTCAGAGCTTTCTCAAACTCATGTCCATTGAGTCAGTGATGCCATCCAACCATCTCATCCTCTGTCATCCCCTTCTTCTCCCACCTTCAATCTTTCTCTGTATCAAGGGCTTTTCCACTGAGTCAGTTCTTCACTACAGGTGGCCAAAAGTATTGGAGTTTCAGCTTCAGCATCAGTGTTTCCAGTGAGTAATCAGGACTGATTTCCTTTAGGATGTACTGATTGGATCTCCTTGCAGTCCAAGGGACTCTCAAGAGTTGTCTCCAACACCACAGTTCAAAAGTATCAATTCTTCAACACTCAGCTTTCTTTGCAGGGCATGTACATCCATACATGACTACTGGAAAAACCACCACTTTGACTAGACAGACTTTTCTTGGCAAAATAATGTCTCTGCTTTTTAATATGCTGTCTAGGTTGTTCATGGCTTTTCTTCCAAGTAGCAAGCATCTTTTAATTTCATGGCTGCAGTCACCATCTGCAGTGATTTTGGAACCCCCCAAAATAAAGTCTGTAACTCTTTCCATTGTTTCCCCACCTATTTTCCATGAAGTGATGGGACCAGATGCCATGATCTTAGTTTTCTGAATGTTGAGTTTTAAGCCAATTTTTTCACTCTCCTCTTTCACTTTCATCAAGAGGCTCTTCAGTTCTTCTTCACTTTCTTCCATAAGGGTGGTGTCATCTGAGATTATTGATATTTCTCCCAGCAATTTTGATTCCAGTTTGTGCTTCATCCAGCCTGGCATTTCTTATGATGTATTCTGCATGTAAGTTAAATAAGCAGGGTGACAATATACAGCTTTGATTCATTCATTTTCTGATTTAGAACCAGTCTGTTTTTTCCATGTCCAATTCTAATTGTTGCTTCTTGACCCGCATACAGATTTCTCAAGAGGCAGGTAAGGTGATCTTGTATTTCCATCCCTTTAAGTATTTTCCACCATTTGTTGTGATCCACACAGTCAGAGGTTTTGTCATAGTCAATAAAGCAGAAGTAGATGTTTTTCTGGAACTCTCTTGCTTTTTGATGACCCAACAGATCTTGGCAATTTGATCTCTGTTTCCTCTGCCTTTTGAAGTCCAGCTTGAACATTTGGAAGTTCATTGTTCACGTACTGTTGAAGCCTGACTTGGAGAATTTTGAGCATTACTTTGTGTGAGATGAGAGCAATTGTGTGGTAGATTGAACATTCTTTGGCCTTGCCTTTCTTTGGGATTGGAATGAAAACTGATCTTTTCCAGTCCTTTGGCCACTGCTGAGTTTTCCAAATTTGCTGGCATATTGAGTGCAGCACTTTCACAGCATCATCTTTTAGGATTTGAAATAGCTCAACTGGTCTTCCATAACCTCCAGTAGCTTTGTTAATTGTGATGCTTCCTAAGGCCCACTTGACTTTGCATTCCAGGATGTCTGGTTCTAGATGAGTGATAACACCATCATGGTTATTTGGGTCATGAAGATCTTTTTTATACTATACTCTACTACTACTACTACTACTACTACTACTACTACTACTACTACTAAGTCGCTTCAGTCATGTCCGACTCTGTGCAACCCCAGAGATGGCAGCTCACCAGGCTCTCCTATCCCTGGGATTCTCCAGGCAAGAATACTGGAGTGGGTTGCCATTTCCTTCTCCAATGCATGAAAGTAAAAAGTGAAAGGAAGTCACTCAGTAATGTCCGACTCTTAGCGACCCCATGGACTGCGACTCACCAAGCTCCTGCGTCCATGGGATTTTCCAGGCAAGAGTGCTGGAGTGGGGTGCCATTGCCTTCTCCATACTATACTCTAGTAAAATATAAATATAAAGAATTTTCAAGATGCTACCAGAAAACTACTAGAGCTCATCAGTAATCTTGGTGAAGTTGCAGAATACAGAATTGATAGAAATCTATTGCATTTCTTTTTTTTTTTTTTTTTTTTTTTTGAATATCCAGGCTATGTCACTGTGTTTTCAGGCCTGAAAATCTCCTTAAGCTGTCCCAAAGCTTCTTTATTAACTAGGCAGGTATATTTAAGCTTTAAAGTTTTTAATTCAAAGGCACATGGAGGTTCTTTTAATATTTAAGATATAACATTTACTACATATTCTGTGACCACACCTTTTTGGGCAAATGACCTTTACACAGATTATAAGATTCTCCACGTGCCTTTACATAGCAATATATTTGCCAGCTTTTGCTCATATGTGAACACCCTGGACAACTGCTTTGCATACTGGGCTAGGATCCAGGGCATAGTGGCCGAGGCCCTCATGGGCTTGGAAATGCGCCCAGGCTTCTTTGCCTCTTGCATGTCAATGGAGTACATAATGCTAACCGCCAGTGATTGTTCAATTCAGTCACAGTGTTTTAAATCAGAGTTCCATATTCTTAGACCAGTACCAAAAAGCCATCCTTGTTGCTGGAATTTTTTAAAACACTGAAGTTGCCATTATAAAAAAAGAAATTGGTTAAAAGGCAAAATGCATCCTTTGCATACTTATTTGACAAACGGTAACAAGCATTCAAATATTTAGAGTTAATTCACTGGTAACAGCTATTACAAGATTTATCACACTGGCTTCAGCTCTTGGAAACCAGCTTCCCAAGTTGGAGACCACATCGACCTTAGTTGGGTTTTCACACCTCTGTGTTAGCACCTGCTGTCAGACCACCACCAGCACCAAGAGAAATAGCCCCTTGCTAAGAGTGCATTTCTATACACTAAGAAAGAAAGATCTGAAAGAGAAATTAAAGAAACAATCTCATTGCATTCAAAGGAATAAAATATCTAGGAATAAATGTACTTAAGGAGGAAAAAACCTCTACTCCAAGAACTCTAAGATGGTGATGAAAGAAACTGAAGTTGACACAAATTGATGGAAAGATATACCATGTTTCTGGGTCTCAGGTCCTTCAGCAGTGCCAGGCTTCATAGTTACCAAGTAATCTCTTGCATTCCTATATACTAACCATGAAAAATCAGACAGGGAAAGTAAGGAAACAATCCCATTCACCATTAAAACAAAAAGAATAAAATACCTAGGAATAAACCTATCTAAGGGCTTCCATGGTGGCTCATTGGCAAAGAACTGCCTGCTAATGCAGGAGATGCAGTTTCAATCCTTGGGTCAGGAAGATCCCTGGAGAAGGAAATGGCAAACCACTCCAGTATTCTTGCCTGGGAAATCCCATGGAGAGAAGAGCATGGTGGCTTTTCAGTCCATGGGGTCATAAAAAAGTTGGACACAACTTAGTGACTAGGCAACAACAACAGTGATAAACCTACATAAAGAGACAAGAAACCTGTATGCAGAAAACTATAAGATGCTGGTGAAAGAAATCGAAGATGACACAAACAGATGAAGAGATACACAATGTTCTCAGATTGAAACAATCAATGTTGTAAAAATAACTACACTATCCAAAGAAATCTACAGATTCAATGCAATCCCTATCAAATTACCAATGGCATTTTCACAAAACTAGAACAAAATGTTTTACAATTTGTATGGAAACACAAAAGACCCTGAATGGCCAAAGCAATCTTGAGAAAGACAAATGGAGCTGAAGGAAATCAACCTTCCTGACTTCAGGCTATACTATAAAGCTGCAGTAATCAGAACAGTATGGTACTGGCACAGAAATAGAAATATAGACCAATAGAACAAGATAGAAAGCCCATGCACCTAAAGGCAGCTTATCATTGACGAAGGGAGCAAAAATAGACAATGGAGAAAAGAGCCTCTTCAACAAGTAGTCCTAGGAAAACTGAACAGCTAAAGATAAAATAAAGAAATTAGAAAACTTTTTAATACCATACACAAAAGTAAACTCAAAATGGATTAAATATCTAAATATAAGGCCAGAAACCATAAAACTCTTAGAGGAAAACATAGGCACTACATGCTTTGACATAAATCACAGCAATAGCTTCTTTGACTCACCTCCTAGAGTAATGGAAACAAAAAATAAATAAATAAAAATAAGCAAAGGGGACCTAATCAAACTTAAAAGCTGTTGCATAGCAAAGGAAACTATAAACAAGTTGAAAAACAACCCTAATAATGGGAGAAAATAATTGCAAATGAAGCAACCAATAAAGGATTAATCTCCAAAATATACAAGCAGCTCAAGTCAGTTCAATATCATAAAAGCAAAAAAATAAGTAAATAAAAACAATTAAAATGGACACAAGACCTAAACACATATGTTTTCATTGCCGAAGAAGACATACAGATGAGCAATAAACACATGAAAATATGTTTAGTATCACTCACTATTAGAGAAATGCAAATTAAACTATAATGAGGTATCACCTCACTGGTAAGAATAGTCATCATCAAAAAAATCTGCAAAACAATGCTGAGGACATGGAGAAAAGAGAACTCTCCTGTACTGTTGGTGAGAATGTAAATTGATATAGACACGATGGGGAACAGTATGTTGTTTTGTGTCTGACACTTTGCAATGCCATGGACTATAGTACACCAGACTTCCCTGTCCTTCACTATCCCCCAGAGTCTGTGCAAACTCATGTCCGTTGAGTCAATGATGCCATCTAACCATCTCATTCTCTGTCACGCCTTTCTCTTCCTGCCTCAATCTTTCCCAGAATCAGGGTCTTTTCCAATAAGTTGGTTCTTCATATTAGCTGGCCAAAGTATCGCAACTTCAGCTTCAGCATCAGTCCTTCCAATGAATAATTAGGGTTGACTTCCTTTAGGATTGACTGGTTTGATCTCCTTGCTGTCCGAAGAACTCTCAAGAGTCCTCTCCAACACCACAGTTCTGCACCACATACTGGAGAACAGTATGGAGATTTCTTAAAAGCTATGAATAAAACTACCATATGATCCAGAAAACTGGATATACCCTGAGGTATAGGCATATACCCTGAGGAAACCATATCAAAAAGACACAGGTATCCCTTTGTTCCTTGCAGCACTATTTACAATAGTGGCAACAACCTATATGTCCATCAACAGAGGAAATGATAAAAAAATAGTGGTACATATATACAATGGAATATTACTCAGCCATGAAAAAGAATGGATTTGAATCCATTCTAGTGAGGTGGATGAAATTAGAGCCTGTTATAGAGTGAAGAAAGTCAGAAAGAGAGAAACAAATATTTTCTATTAATACATATATATGTTATCTAGAAAAATGGTACCCATGAACCTATGTGCAAGGCAAGAATAGAGATGAAGACAAAGAGAACAGACTTGTGGACACATCGGGGGAATTAAAAGGTGGGATGAATGAGAAAGTAGCATTGACATATATATACTACCATGTGTAAAACAGCTAGTAGGAAGTTGCTATATAACACAAGGAGCCCAGCCTGGCACTCTGTGATGACCTAGAGGGTTGGGATTGGGTGGGGGTGGGAGGTAAGCTCAAGAGGGAGAAGATATTTACGTATATATATGTATATATATAATTATGGCTGATTCATGTTGAATGGCAGAAACCAACACAATATTATATAGCAATTATCTTCCGATTAAAAACTAATAATTAGTGATTAATAATCACTTCATGGCAAATAGATGGGGAAACATTGGAAACAGTGACAGACTATTTTGGGGGGGCTCCAAAATCACTGCAGATGGTGATTGCAGCCATGAAATTAAGACGCTTACTCTTTGAAAGGAAAGTTATGACCAATTTAGACAGCATATTAAAAAGCAGAGGCATTACTTTGCCAACAAAGGTCCATCTAGTCAAGGCTATGGTTTTTTCAGTAGTCATGTATGGATGTGAGAGTTGGACCATAAAGAAAGCTTAGTGCAGAAGAATTGATGCTTTTGAACTGTGATGTTGGAGAAGACTCTTGAGAGTCCCTTGGACTGCAAGTAGATTCTACCAGTCCATCCTAAAGGAGATCAGTCCTGGGTGTTCATTGGAAGAACTGATTTTGAAGCTGAAACTCCAATATTTTGGCCACCTGATGTGAAAAGTGACTCATTTGAAAAGACCCTGATGTTGGGAAAAATTGAGGGCAGGAGAAGGGGACGACAGAGGATGAGATGGTTGGATGGCAATACCGACTCAATGGATATGAGTTTGGTTAAGCTCTGGCAGTTAGTGTTGGACAGGGAGGCCTGGAGTGCTGTGGTTCATGGGGTCGCAAAGAGTCAGACATGACTGAGCGACTGAACTGAACTGAACCGAATTAGTTAAAGAAAGTTTTCCAGAAGCCAGTTGAAATACACTATGAGCTGATTTCATTAAGATAAATCATCTGAACTCTCCCAAAAGCTAAATGATCCATTTACAAGCCTGAATGCAACATTTCATGAAAAGGGCACTTATCTTCTGATGTAAAAATCATTTTTTAATTTTGTTTTTTAAGTCATGATTGGCATTTAAGCCACAATTGTCATTATAGCTGATCTGGAAATTATATTCATGTTAGGCTAACTATATCTATACATCTGTTCCTATTACAAGTAAGTATCTTTGATTTACATCATTTTTAGATGATGTCAATTTACATACACACACACACACACACACACACACACCCATGATATCTTTTGCAAAGTAGTTTTGATTTTGCTCTTCCATTTATCTTCCAAACTACATATTTTTCTTTTACCAAAATAACAGCAAATACTGACATGTAATGTTATTTTATCTCTTTTTAAAAAGAATTTTAATAATAATCTCAAATTTGGTGCTTCATTCAAAATAATATGTATCCATTAAAAAAAAAGATATACCATGTTTTTGCATTGGAAGAATCAATATTGTCCAAAGTGACTATACTACCTAAGAAAAACTACAGATTCAAACCAATCTTTATCAAATTATCAGGGCATTTTTTCACAGAACTAGAGCAAAAAAATCTTAAAATTTGTATGAAAAAACAATTATCAATGAAAAAGGAAATATTACAGGTGATACTGTAGAAATACAAAGAAGCATAAGAGGCTACTGTGAAAAATTATATATGAACACACTGGATAACCTAATAAAAATGAATAAATTCTTAGAAACATACAGCCTACCAAGATTGAGTCATGAAGAAGTAAAAAAATATTTTTGAACAGGCTAATTTCAAGTGAGTATATTTAATCAAGGAACAAAAATCTCCCAAGAAACTAAAGTCTATGACCAAACAGCCTGACTGGTTAATTCTACCATGTATTAAAGGAACTTAATGCTAATTGTTTTAAAACTCTTCCACAAAATAGGAAGGAAGGGAATAGGAAGGGAACACTTTCAAATTCATGTTATAACTTTCTAATTATCCTGATACCAACACCAGAGAAAGAAGCTACAAGAAAAGAAAATTACAGATGGGTCTCCATCCTAAATGTGGATGTGAAAATCCTCAACAAAGTATCAGCAAACTGAATTTAGTAGCACATTAAATGGGTCAAACACTATGATAAAGTGGATTTTATTACAAGTATTTAAGTTTAGTTCAACATCTATAAGTCAATATGATACACTACATTAACAAAATCAAGAATTAAAGCCACAGGTTCATCTCACTAGATATAGAAATGAGCATCTGACAAAATTCAACATCCATTTATGATAAAATAGTACAACAAAGGGAATATAAAGGGAACAAGCCTCCAGATAATAAAGGCCATATATGACAAGCCCACAGTGAGCATGTGCTCTGTGTGCTCAGTCTCTCAGTCATGTCCAACTCTCTGCAACCCCATGGACTGTATCCCACCAGACTCCTCTGTCCATGGGATTCTCCAGGCAAAAATAGTGGGGTGTGTTGCCATGCCCTCCTCCAAGGGTTCTTCCTGACCCAAGGATCAAGCCTGTGTCTCTTGTGTCTCCTGCATTGCAGGCAGGTTCTTTACCCACTGAGCCACCTGGGAAGCCCATACTTACTAGTAAAAAGCTGAACGCTTTTCATTTACAATCAGAAACAAGACAAGGATGCCCACTCTTACCACATTTTAGTCAACATAACATTGGAATTTCTGGCCAGGACAATCAGACAAAAAAGAAAAAGGAAAAACTGGGAAGAAAAGGTAGCCAAATTGGAAAGGGAGAAGTAAAATTGTTTCTATTTGTAGATGATATGATTTTATATATGGAAAATGCTAAAGACTCCACCAAAAAAACCTGTTAGATCTAATGAACAAATTCAACATAACTCCAGGATACAAAATTAACATCACAAACATCAGTATTGTTTGAATATACTAATGAGAGATTATCTGGAAAAGAAATAAATTATCCCATTTATGATATAATAATAACAATAAAAAATAGTTAGAAATAAATTTCATCCAGGATATGAAAGATTTGTCCACTGAAAATGAGGGGAAATTGATGAAAGTAATTTAAAACTCAAATAAATGGAAATATATCACATGTTAATGAATAAAAAAAAATAGTTTTCTTGACATTTCCATACTACTCAATGCCATCTACAGATTTAAGGAAATCCCTAGTAAGATTCCAAAAACATTTTTTTTTTTTACAGAAGTAGAACAAACAATTCTAAAGTTTGTGTGCAAACACAAAAGATTCTGGATAGCCAAAACATCTGAGAAACAAGAATAAAGCTGGTGGTATGAATTTCCTGTATTCAAATTACATAACAAAGCTAAGCAAAGCTGTGTTGGCATAAGAATGGGCATATAGAGCAACAGAACATAGTCAAAAGCTGAGAAATAAACCCAAACAAATATAGTCAACTAATATTTCACAAGGAAGCCAAGGATATTCAGTGGAAAAAGACAATTTTTTCAATAAATGGTTCAGGGAAAGTGAAATATTCTTGTGTAAAAGAATGAAACTAGACCACTAACAAAAAATTTCACAGCACTAACAAAAAAGTTGCTCATGATAAGTACTTAAATGTTACATTGTAAATCATAAACCTCCTAGAAGAAAACAGAGAAAAGCCCCTTCACATGAATATTGTTAAATTTTCTTGAAATGGCACCTAAAGTATAAGCAACAAAACAAATAGAACTGTACTGAACTAATAAAAACCTTCTATACAGCAAAAGAAAAAAATCCAGAAATTGAAAAGGCAATCTACAAAATTGGAGAAAATACTGGCAAATCATATACATGATAAGGGGTTAATATCCAAAATATATAAAGAACTAATACAATTCAATAACAGACAAACAAGTAATCAATTTAAAAATAGGCAAAGAACTTGATTTTCCAAAGATTTTTAGATCAACAGTTACATAAAAAAATGTTCAACATTACTAATTATCAGGGGAATACAAATTAAAACAACATTAGATATAATCTCATACTTGTTAGAATGGCCATCACTGAAAAGACAAGAGAGAACTAATGCAACAAGGATATAGAGAAAAGGTTAACTCTTGTGCACTGTTGAGGGAATGTAAACTGATTGAACCACTATGGAAAGCAATATAGAAGTGTTGTGGTCCTTTAATAGACCGGAACCTGGTGGTCCAGAGTCGACGATAAGAAGGTAAAGGAGAAAAAGAGGCTGATATTCCTTGGTTTATGCAGAAAGCCAATAAAGCCCCTGACACGGGGCTTGCTCTGTTCACAGAGGCCTCAGGCGCCCTCTGATGGGGTGAAGACACAGAGTGCCTTCTCGAGAGAGTCTTAGAAGCTGGGGCAGGAAAGTGAACTCAGAGGGCCTCTGCGCTCCGAAGAAATAGCCTGAGAGAGAGAGAGAAAGAAAGAGAAAGAAAGACATGGGGACGAGAGCTCTGATGAAGCAAAGATGTTTTATTCAACATTGTGTAGGTATTTATACTGTCTTCAGTTCAGTTCAGTCTCTTAGTCGTGTCTGACTCTTTGTGACCCCATGAATCGCAGAATGCCAGGCCTCCCTGTCCATCACAAACTCCTGGAGTTCACTCACACTCACGTCCATCGAGTCAGTGATGCCATCCAGCCATCCCATCCTCTGTCATCCACTTCTCTTCCTGCCCCCAATCCCTCCCAGCATCAGAGTCTTTTCCAACGAGTCAATGCTTCGCATGAGGTGGCCAAAGTACTGGAGTTTCAGCTTCAGCATCATTCCCTCAAAAGAAATCCCAGGGCTGATCTCCTTCAGAATGGACTGGTTGGATCTCCTTGCAGTCCAAGGGACTCTCAAGAGTCTTCTCCAACATCACAGTTCAAAAGCATCAATTCTTGGGCGCTCAGCCTTCTTCACAGTCCAACTCTCACATCCATACATGACCACAGGAAAAACCATAGCCTTTATACTGTCTTACAAGATAGCTATTTTCAGCAGAGATAAAATCAAAACTTACAAGTTATCAAGAAAACATGAAATCATCCATATGAAAGAGAGAGTTGTAAATAACCACTTTTACCATATGGTTCATAAAAAGGAAGACAGTACTTATCACAGTATAAAAAAACTAATGAAGGAAATGCCTGGATTCCTCAGTCCTGGGAGAGGCTTGCCTCTCCTCTTAATTCCTGGATATTCACGAATTAATAAGGAGCAGAGAATTCCTGACAGATCCAAAACACAGCACACAGGAAGCCTCCTGTTAAATACTTCCTGACATGGAAGTCTCTCAAAATATTAAGAATAGAACTATCATATGATGCAGCAATTTCACCCCAGGCTATATAATCTAAGGGGCTTCCCTGGTGGCGCAGAGGTTAAAGCATATATAATCTAAAGAAAACAAAATCACTGTTGAAGAAATATACATAACTCCATGCTTACTGCAGCATTACATACAATAGCCAAGATACGAAGCAATCTAAATTGTCTATGGACAGGTGAAGGATAAAAATGTGGTTTGTGTTTACAAATGCAGTTGAATAGCATTCAACTCTTAAAAGAGGAGGAAATCCTGTTTGGGACAACATGGGTAGACTGTGAGGGCATTATTCTAAGTTAAATAAGTCAGATAGACACAAATACTAAACAATTTCATTTTTAGGTGAAATGTAAAAGAAAAACAGTAAAACTAATAAAGAAGTACAGATTTTCTGGGTACCAAATATGGAGGAAGGGGTTGGTGGAATTTGATTAAGGTAATCAAATGTTACAAACTTTCAGTTAAAAAACAAGTACTAGAGATGTAATATATCAATAAAAGATGGTGGCTATAGTTAATACGGCTGTATGGTATATATGAAAGTTGCTAATACGATATCCTAAAAATTTTCTTCACAAGGAAAAGTGTTCTTTTTTATATCTATATTAGATGGTAGATATTAAATAAGTATATTATTGTAATCTTTTTGCAACATATAAAAGTCAAACCACTATACTGTACACCTTAAACTTATACAGTGCTGTATGTCATTATATCTCAATAAAGCTGGAATTGAAAATAAATAAATTTACAGAAGTGAGGAACTGTGAAAAAGGTAGAAGAAAGTAAGCAATAGAAATGAAAGACAGAGAAAGAAGATCTATTTTATGTACAATATATAATTTAACTCCTTATGTAGGTAAAAATACAGTTGAAAAGAAAATTTGCAGCTCAGTTCAGTTCAGTCACCCAGTCGTGTCTGACTCTTTGCAACCCCATGGACTGCAGCAGACCAGGTCTCCCTGTTCATCACCAACTCCCTGAGTTTACTCAAACTCATGCCATTGAATCAGTGATGCCATCCAACCATGTCATCCTCTGTCATCCCCTTCTCCTCCTGCCTTCAATCTTTCCCAGCAATAGGGTTTTTCAAATGAGTCAGTTCTTTGCATCAGGTGGCCAAAATATTGGAGTTTCAGCTTCAGCATCAGTCCTTCCAATGAATATTCAGGACTGATTTCTTTTAGGATGGACTGGTTGGATCTCCTTGCAGTCCAAAGGACTCGCAAGAGTCTTCTCCAATACCACAGTTCAAAAGCATCAATTCTTCAGCACTCAGCTTTGACCAGATGGACGTTTGTCAGCAAAGCAATGTCTCTGCTTTTTAAATAGATAAATTTTTCTAAAACACACATATCCTTAAATCTACATGTTGAAAGGGCCCTGTTTCCACCAAGTACCTAGCACTATTGATTCCAGAAGTTCAATTCTAACTCACATTCTAGTAAAACTATTGAACTTTAAAGAAAAGGAATAATAATAAGAAAGAATATTCTGTGTCTCTAGGTAAATAGACCAGGTCACTTAGGAAAGAAATCAGGTTGGTGTAAGTCTGCTGTTCAACATCAACATACTAAGCAAATTATAAAGTCTACATCATGGTAGTTGAAAAAATATTAATAGCTTTAAACATGCAATAACTCAGAGAGTTATTTTATCTACATGTCCTTTTTAAGGAATCAATGAGAAGATGAATTTCAGACATGAATAGGGAGACTTCTGTAAAAAAAAAAAAAAAAAACAATGGGCATTTAAGACTAAAATAAAGGCAGAAGAAAAATATATATGCTTTGACAACTGAAAAGTGGAAAAAGGTAAAGAAAAAGAGAAGATGAATTTACCCATAAATAACATGTGACAGATACAGAAAATCTTTTAAAGATAATGAACTTAAGAGTAAATGTTCAAGAAAAGAAAAAGGGGAATAGGGAATTATATAAAAGTATTAGGACAAAGATCACTACTACACTATTAGAACAAAAACACACACCTTCCAAAAACTTAGAAAGTTCAAAATAAAAGAGAACATTTAATGAAAGACACATAGTAAATATAACTTGAAATATTTAAAAGATAGAGATAAAAATGTTGGTCATATTAATAAAGGCAAGTGGAATCAATTTACTATCAAACTAAAAAATAAGATTGGCTTAAAAGTAGAATTTAACTGTGTATCATATATAGGACAGATACTTAAAAGAGAGCAATTAAGAAAAACTAAAGTAAAAAAGGCTAAAAGTAAAAATTTATTTTAAATGGAAAGTAACTCAGACAAACACAAACGAAAGTAAAGTGGTGGAGGGGCTCCAATAAATATGACAAAATAGAAGGACATGGAGCTCAACTCCTCCCACAAATGAATCAAAAACACATCTACATTTGGAACAGTTCTCAAAAACTACCTGCTGAATGTTAGCAGATCTCAGCTAAAAGTGCAAGAAAGATCTCCATGTAACTAGGTAGGACAAAAGGAAAAAAAAAAGAAGAAGAAGAAGAAGAAGGATGGGACCTGTACCACTAGGAGGATGTTGTAAAAAGGAAACGTTCCTTCACCCTGAGAGGCACTCATCAGTGGGGAGTGTCAAAGAAGAGCGCAACCACTGGTTTGAGATAAGTAGTACAGAAAGATCTGCACAGATGATCTATGCACCCCCAAGCCTGAGACACATGTCTGCTGGTACAGGCATGCCCTGGGGACTAAAACTTGGCCTTTAAAGGACACACCTAGGGAGAGGACTGGGGTTGGCTGCATGTAGACAGCCTGAAGGGGCTGCAGAGTTGTATGGCCACAAAAGGGAGTGTACATGGAAGAAACCTGGGCCCACCATAGAAGCAAAGAAACACTGTTAAGAGGTACATGAATGGAGGGCCGTAGGAACCTCTTTCTAAGCATGTTCTCAGCCCACTGAGAGCCACCTCTGAGTTCTGGAGTACACAACTACCAGTGGGTTTTCCATATATGGAGGCAGGGCTGAAATCAGAGCTCCTGCCCAAGAGTCATGTGACTTAGGAAGTAGGGCTGAAATCTGAGCCCCATCCTAGCAGCTTACTGATCCATGAATTTATGCTGCCTCCACTGACTTTCTAAACTCAACATCCATGGGATGTCCAAGTGGACAATGGATGTTCCTATGGCTGGGATGGCTTTGGTCATAGCAGCTGTAGGCTTAGAGGGTATGCAGAGGCAGGATTGGGATCTAGGCTGCTTCCATAGCTCCCATAGTGGGTCCAGGTGCATGACTACTGCAATCCTGGTACCTGACTTCAGTGGATCTTTGTGAAGATCTTTGTAGAGACATCTGATTGATACCAGGGCCAATTGCTGGCTTTGCCATGGTTGAGGTAGGGCTGAGGGCAGTGCCAACAACAGTGTAAGTTGTGAATCCACACTACAGATGGCCAGTCACACCACAGAATATAGTCCACAGTGAACAGCTCCAGGGAAGGAATACTCATTGGCTCCTCTCCCACTGGCTCCTCCTACCTCATATCACAGCTCAGAAATGGATCTGAGAACTTATAATCCAACAAATAGGAAGCACACTCTGCCCCTGAAAGGGCCATAACAGCCACAAAGCAAAAAGGAGGCCCTGCAGACTCCAGAGCAGATTCTTGTCACCACAACACCAGTCCACAAC
Organism: Bos indicus; assembly: GCF_029378745.1. Classification (NCBI taxonomy): domain Eukaryota; kingdom Metazoa; phylum Chordata; class Mammalia; order Artiodactyla; family Bovidae; genus Bos; species Bos indicus. The sequence goes on from NC_091765.1 coordinate 4,140,446, forward strand.
CCCTATCAAGTGGATAATGTCCAGCACACAATGAGGAAAGAGGCAGAAGGCATCCATACTAAAAACAGCCCTGGCAACAAAAATATTAAACCCACACAGGCTACATCGAAGTGCTCCCACATAAAAATATTCATCCAAGATCACAGAAGATAATTGTTTCTCTTAAACTCATAGAGTCAGAGAAATATAAGTAAAATGAAGAAACAGAAGAATCACTCCTAATAAAAACATCAAGAGAATTCCCCTGAAAGAGCAAACAGTGAAACAGACTTCTTTAGTCTAATATACACTGAGTTAAAAAAAAAAAAAGGGGGTGGGGGGAGAAAATGAAAATACTGAAGGAATTAAGAAAGATTATCAATAGAAATGAAGATACTGGAGGGTCAAGACAAGAAAGAATGTGAACTATCTTGAGAGTGGAATGTGAGTTTAGCTCTTTTTAAGGAAACACCAAAATCACAACTAATGGCTGAATAACCATAGACAAAAAACTGCCGAAACCTACTATAAAAAATACCCTATACCCAGAGCCAAAGAAGCCACCAGGGAAAAAAGCAGTGACCTCATAAGAACATGAGCCAGACTTATCTGCTAGTATTGAAGGGTTTCCTGCAGAGGCAGGGGGCAGCTGTGGCTCACTGTGGGGACAAGGACACTGGCAGTGATAGTTCTGGAGAGTACTGATCAGGGTGAGCCCTCTTGGAGGCCACCACTTTCTCATGTAGCCCCATCTGCAGCCTGCAGGCTCTCTAGTGCTGGGACACCTAAGGCCAAAAAGTCATCAGGACAGGAACTCTGCTGTACATCAGCAGAAAGGATGCTTAAAGTATTCCTGAGCTCATAGCTGCCCAATAAACACCCCCTGACATGGCCCTTCCCAGACGGACAAGATTGAGCTCCACCCACCTGTGGGCAGGAACCACTCCCTCCCTCCAGTAAGCCTGCACAAGGCTCTTAAACTCACTCTCCAGGGTTCAGACAGCATGGGCTAGAAAACTGCAACCCTTCAGCCTACAGAATGGGAAATATAGAACATTACAAAAATTAGATGGCAGAGAAATATGTTCCAGATGAAAGAACAAGATAAAATCACAGAGCAACTAATTGAATTGAAGATAGACAATCTACCCACAAAAATTTCAGAGTAATGATAGTAAAGATGAGCCAAGATCTCAGAAAAAGAATGGTGGCACAGATCAAGAAGAGACAAGAAATGAGTAACAAAGACCTAGAAGAACTAAAGAATAAATAAATGGAAATAGCAATGCAACAACTGAAATGAAAAAAATCACTAGAAAGAATCTAAAGCAGAATAACTGATGTAGACAAATGGATGAGTGAGCTGGAAGACAGAATCTTGGAGATCACTGCTGTGGAAAAGAACAAAGAAAAAGGAATGAAAAGAAGTGAAGATAATCTGAGATGCCTGTGGGCTAATTTTGAATAACAATTTTAAATGTATCAGCATTCACTTATAGGCATTACAGGAAAATAAGAGAGAAAGGGCTTGAGAAAACATGTGAAGAGATAATGGTGAAAATTTCCCTAACATGGAAAAAAAAAAAAAAAAACAATCACCCAAGTCCAGAAAGTATAGAGAGCTCCAGGCAGCATAAACCCAAGCAAGAACATGCTGAAATGCATAGAAATCAAACTGACAAAAAGTTTAAGACAAAGAAAAAATATTAAAAAAAAAAAAAAAGTGAAAAGCAACAAATAACATTCAAGGAAATTCCCGTGAGGTTATCAGCTGACTTCTCAGCAGAAATTCTGTGGGCCAGAAGGGAGTAGCATGATGTGATCACAGTGATATAAGGAAGAACCTACAACCAAGAATAGACTACTTAGCAGGCCTTCATTCAGACTTGACAGAGAAATAAAAAGCTTTACAAACAAGCAAAAGCTAAGAGAATTCAACAAGACCGAACCGGCTTTACAACAAATGCTAAAGGAACAGCTCTAGGCTGAAAAGAAAAGCACACAACTAGAAGCAAGAAAATTACCAATGCAGAAGCTCACCAGAAAAGGCAAGCATACACTAAAGGTAGGAAATTAGCCGCAGACAAATAGATATCAAAACAAGCAATATTGAGAAGGGGAGGATACAAATGCAGAATACTGGAAGTGCACTTGAAATTAAAAGAGCAGTAACTTAAAACAGTGTTGTTTATATATAGACCACTCTATCAAATCTTCATGGTAACAGCAAAATGAAAATCTACAATAAACACACAAAAAACAAAAATGAATCCAAACATAAAAGGAAAATTAGTGGTCAAATCACAAGAGATGAGACTGAAAGAGGAAGGGGGAAAAAATGACCTACAAAAAAATCCAAAATAACAAAATGGCAATAGAAAATACATATCAATAATTAACTTAAATGAAAACAGATAACTAACTTAAACGTAAATGTATATGCTCCGTTGACTTACTGAGTGGATACAAAAACAAGACCCATAAATGCTGTCTACAGGAGACTCACTTCACATCTAGGGACACATATAGAATGAAAGTGTGGGGATCGAAAAAGATATTCTATGCAAACAGAAATCAAGAAAGCTGGAGGAACAATATTCATGTTAGACTAAAATAGACTTTAAAATAAACTCTGTAACATGAGACAACTTCTATTTCTGCTTCACTGACTATGCTAAAGCCTTTGACTGTGTGGATCATAACAAACTGTAGAAGATTATTAAAGAGATGGGAATACCAGAGCAGTTTACCTGCCTCCTGAGAAACACGTATGCAGGTCAAGAAGCAAAGTTAGAACCAGACATAGAACAATGACCTGGCTAAATTTGGAAAAGGAGTATATCAAGGCTGTATCTTGTCACCCTGCTTATTTAACTTCTATGCTGGGAGAAATATCAATAACCTCAGATATGCAGATGACACCACCCTTATGGCAGAAAGTGAAGAGAAACTAAAAAGCCTCTTGATGAAAGTGAAAGTAGAGAGTGAAAAAGTTGCCTTAAAGCTCAACATTCAGAAAATGAAGATCATAGCATCTGTCCCATCACTTCGTGGGAAATAGATGGGGAAACAGTGGAAACAGTGTCAGACTTTATTTTGGGGGGCTCCAAAAATCACTGCAGATGGTGATTGCAGCCATGAAATTAAAAGACGCTTACTCCTTGGAAGGAAAGTTATGACCAACCTAGATAAGCATATTCAAAAGCAGAGACATTACCTTGCCAACAAAGGTTCATCTAGTCAAGGCTATGGTTTTTCCTGTGGTCATGTATGGATGTGAGAGTTGGACTATGAAGAAGGCTGAGTGCCAAAGAATTGATGCTTTTGAACGGTGGTGTTGGAGAAGACTCTTGAGAGTCCCTTGGACTGCAAGGAGATCCAACCAGTCCATTCTGAAGGAGATCAGCCCTGAGATTTCTTTGGAAGGACTGATGTTGAAGCTGAAACTCCACTACTTTGGCCACCTCATGCAAAGAGTTGACTCATTGGAAAAGACTCTGATGCTGGGAGGGATTTGGAGCAGGAGGAGAAGGGGACGACAGAGGATGAGATGGCTGGATGGCATCACTGACTCAATAGACGTGAGTTTGAGTGAACTCCGGGAGTTGGTGATGGACAGGGAGGCCTGGCGTGTTGTGATTCATGGGGTCGCAAAGAGTCAGACACGACTGAGTGACTGAACTGAACTGAACTGATGCAGAGCATACCATGTGAAATGACAGGTTGGATGAAACTCAAACTGGAATCAAGATTGCTAGAAGAGAAATATCAACAACCTCAGATATGCAGATGACAGCACTCTAATGGCAGAAAGCAAAGAGGAACTAAAGAGCCTCTTGATGAAGGTGAAAGTTCAGTTCAGTCCAGTTCAGTCACTCAGTCATGTCCGACTCTTTGCGACCCCATGAATCACAGCACGCCAGGCCTCCCTGTCCATCACCAACTCCCGGAGTCTACCCAAACCCACGTCCATCAAATCAGTGATGCCATCCAGCCATCTCATCCTCTGTTGTCCCCTTCTCCTCCTGCCCCGATTCCTTCCCAGCATTAGGGTCTTTTCCAATGAGTCAACTCTTTGCATGAGGTGGCCAAAGTAGTGGAGTTTCAGCTTCAACATCAGTCCTTCCAATGAACACCCAGGACTGATCTCCTTTAGGATGGACTGGTTGGATCTTCTTGCAGTCCAGAAAGAAGAGAGTGAAACAGTTGACTTAAAACTCAACATTCAAAAAACTAATATCATGGCATCCGGTCCCATCAATTCGTGGCAAATAGATGTGAGAAAATGGAAACAGTCACAGACTTTGTTTTCTTGGGCTCCAAAATCACTGTGAATGGTGACTGCAGCCATGAAATTGAAAGACACTTGCTCCTTGGAAGAAAAACTATGACAAATCTAGGCAGCATATTAAAAAGCAAAGATATCACTTTGCTGACAGAAGTCTGTATAGTCAAAGCTATGGTTTTCCAAGTAGTCACATATGAATGTAAGAGTTGGACCATAAAGAAGACTGGGTGCTGATGAATTTATGCTTTTGAACTGTGGTGCTAGAGAAGACTCTTGAGAGCCCCTTGGACAGCAAGGAGATCAAACCAGTTGATCCTAAAGGAAATCAGCCCTGAATATTCACTGAAAGAACTGACGCCTAAGGTGAAGCTCCAATAATTTGTCCACCTGATGTGAAGAGCCGACTCATTGGAAAAGACCTTGATGCTTGGAAAGATTGAGGGCAGGAGGAAAAGGGGTAACAGAGAATGAGATTGCTGGATGGGATTAACTCAGCGAGAGAGATAGTGAAAGACAGAGAAGCCTGGTGTGCTACAGTCCACAGGGTTGCAAAGAGTTGGACACAACTGAGCAAATGAAGAACAGGAAACAAAGAAGGTTCCCTACACATAAGGATCTAGGGATCAATCCAAGAAGATATAACAAATCTAAATATATATGCACCCAGCATAGGAGCACCTCAACATATAAGGCAAATGCTAAGAGCCTTAAGAGGAGACATCAACAGTAAAAGTAATAGTGGTGAACTGTAAAACTCCACTTTCATCAATGGACAGATCATCCAGACAGGAGATCAACAAGGAAACACAGGCCTTAAATGAGACACTAGACCTGGTAGACTTAATTGATATTTATTAGTATCACATCCAAAAGCAGCAGAATATACATTTTTTTCAAGTGCACATAGAACTTTCTCCAGGATTGATCACATGCTGGACCAAAGAGCAAACCTCAGTAAAAATTTTAAGAAAATTGAAATCAAACATTTTTTCCCACAAACTCAGTACTATAAGATTAGAAATCAACTACAAGGGAAAAAAACAAAACACATGGAGGTTAAATAATATTTTACTAACCAACCAGTGGATCACTGAAAAAAATTAGAGGAAATTAAAAAATACCTAGAGACAAATGAATACAAAATATTATGAGCCAAAACAAATGGGATGTGGCAAAAGCTGGTCTAAGAGGGAATTTTATAGCAATACAATCTTACCTTAGGGCACAAGAAAAGTCTCAGGTAAACACCCTAACCCTATGCCTGTACCGAGCAGAGAAAGAACAAACCCTGAGTTAGTAGAAGGAAAGAAACCATAAAATTAGAGCAGAATAAATGAAATACAGACTACAAAAATAAAAAGAAAGATCAATAGAAATAAAGCTGGTCCTATGAAGAGATAACAAATGGATAAACACTTCAGTTCAGTTCATTTGCTCAGTCATGTCCAACTCTTTGTGACCCCATGGACTGCAGCACGTCAGGCTTCCCTGTCCATCACCAACTCCCAGAGTTTACTCAAACTCATGTGCATTGAGTCAGCGATAACATCCAACCATCTCATCCTCTGTCTTTCCCTTCTCCTTTCACCTTCAATCTTTCCCAGCATCAGGGAAAGATTAAAAAAATAGTAAAAAATCAATATAAACAAGAGCTGGTTCTTTGAAAGGGTAAAAACAAGATTGACAAATTTCTGGCCAGGCTCACCAAGAAAAAAGAAAGAGGATCCAAATAAACAAGAAATGAAAAGGAGAAATAACAACTGATACCACAGAAATACAAAAACCATAAGAGTACAATGAACAATTATATGACAACAAATTTGATGGCCCATAAAAAATGAACAAGGTTCACTAAAGCTGAATCAAGAAGAAATAGATAATTTGAACATACCAATGACTAGAAGTTAAAAGAATCTCTCAATTTAAAATACTCTCTAAAAACAAAATCCAGGGACCCAATGGCTTCACAGGTAAATTCTACCTACCACATGAAGAAGAATTTACATCATTCCTTCTCAAGACTATTCCAAAAGACTGAATAGAAAGGAATACTCCCAAAGACATTCTATGAAGCCAACATCAACCTGATACCAAAACCAGACAAAGACACTACCAAAACAGAAAATTACAAGCTAATATCTCTGATGAATATCAATGCAAGAAGTCTCAACAAAACAATAGCAAACGAATAAGTGAATCCAACAACACAAAAAATGATTATACACGTGTACACCCATGGCTGATTCATGTCGATGTATGGCAAAAGCCACTACAGTGTTGTAAAGTAATTAGCCTCCAATTAAAATAAATTAATTAAATTTTAAAAAAATGATTATACACCATGACCAAGTTGGATTCATCCCATGGTTGTGAGGATGTTTCAAAATATACAAATTAATCAATGTGATGCACCACATCAATAAAAGACAAAAGCCAGAAAAAGCAATTGCTAAAACTCAACATTCATTCATGACAAAAACTCTTACCAAAGCGAGTATAGAGACAACATATCTCAATATAGTGAAAACTATTTATCACAAACCACAACCAATGTAACACGCAGAGGTGAAGACCTGAAAGCTCTCCTGCTACAAGAACGACCACTCTCACCACTTCTATCCAATATGCCTTCCGAAATCCTAGCCACAGCAAGCAGAGGAAGAAATCACAGAATCAAGAAAGAAAGGGTTTACAGATTGAAAGGGAAGAGGTAAAGTTGTCATCATATGCAGATGACTATTAGAACTGATAAATACATTCAGTAAGGTAGCAAGATACAAGATTAACATGCAGAAATCAGTTGCATTTCTTTAAATTAACAATAAAATATTAGAAAAGGAATTTATTTATCTTTGAGATTGCATTTCTCATTTATCAGCTTGGCAAAAATCTAAGATTTTACAACATAGTCTGTTGATGAGGCTACAGGGAACAGGCATTTTCATATATTGCCAGTGGGAAGCAAAACTACAAATGTATTTACTCTTTCACCCAACAATCACACTTCAGGGAATTTGTTCTGCAAATATATCTGCATACACCCAAAACGATGTATGTATATAGTTATTGACTATGGCATTCATTTACAACAGTAAAATACTAGGAAAAAGCAAGCGTTTTTCTAAGGAGAGCTGGTCAAATAAACAACTATACATCCACACAATGGAATACCAAGCCACTTGGCAAAAGAATGAGGAAGTTTTCATGGATAGATCTCCAGGATATAATGGAAAATGAGAACATCAATGTATGGAACAATGTATATAGAATATTTTAAAAAATAAGATAATATCAGGACTTCCCCAGAGTCCAGTGGTTGAGACTCCACCTTCCAATACAGGGGGCAGAGGTTCAGGAAATTAAGATCCCACATGCCACACTGTGGCCAAAAAGTAAGTAAAACAAGATAGTATGTTCATATTTATTCATATCTTATTTTAAAAACACTGGAACTTAACAATTTGAATATAATTAATACTACTAAGCTGTACACTTAAAAATAATTTTGATGGTAATTGTGTTATGTGTTTTTTGTGTGTGCTCAGTTGCTCAGTCACATCCAACTCTTTGTGACCCTATGGACTGCAGCCAGCCAGACTCCTCTGTCCATGGAGCTCTCCGAGCCAGAATACTGGAGTGGGTTTCCACCCACTCCACTAGAGGATCCTCCTGACACAGGGATCGAACCTGCCTTTCCTACGTCCCCCACTCCACAGGCAGACTATTCACCGCTGAGCCACTGGGGGAGCCCCAATGTGTGTTTTTTTCCCACAACTTAAAAACAAACAAACATGAGAAGTGTCTGTCAGAAGCTTATATAATATGGTTGCTTATTTGGGAGGCAACAGGATGCATAAAGTCACTTATTTTACTTTTTAAAAAAAATTTTTGGCTGTGCTGGGTCCTCACTGCTGTGAGGGCTTTTCCCTGCTTGAAGTGCATGGGTTTCTCACTGCAGTGACCCTCTTGTTGCAGAGCACGGGTCCTAGGGTGCACTGGCTTCAGTAGCTGGACTCATTAGGTGCAGCCCCTGGGCTCAGAAAGCGAATTTAAACAATCTCCTTAAAACCTGCATCTTAAAAAGTAGAATATTTAGTAAAAATCCTGACCAAGGAAGTGAAAGACTTAGATCCTAAGAACTATAAAACATTAATAAAGGAAATTAAAGGTGATTCAAAGAAATGGAAAAATAACCCATGCTCTCCAGTTGAAAGACTTAATATTTTCAAAATGGCCATACTAGTCAAAGAGATCTACAGATTTAATGTGATCTTTATCAAATTATCCGTGACATTTTTCACAGAGCTAGAATAATTCTAAAATGTATATGGCACCATGAAAGACAGAATTGCCAAAACAATCCCAAGAATGTAGAACAATGCAGGAGGCATAACCCTCCCAGACAATACTATAAAGCTACATTAATCAAAACAGTGTGATATTGGTACAAAATCAGAGATGTGGATCAATGGGACAGAACAGACAGCCCAGAAATAAACCCACACACCCATGGTCAATTAATCCATGACAAAGGAGGCAAGAATGTACTATAGAAAAAAAGACAGTCTGTTCAGCGACTGGTGTTGGGAAAGCTGGACAGTCATATGTTAAAAAATGAATTTAGAACACACCCTTTTACCATACACAAACATAAACTCAAAATGATTTAAAGACATAAACATAAGACATGATACCATAAAACTCATAGAAGTGAACATAGGTAAAATATTTTCTGACATAAATCATACCAAATGTTTTCTTAGGTCAGTCTCCCAAGGCAATAGAAATAAAAGCAAAAATAAACAAATGGGACCTCATCAAGCTCTTGGACAGCAAAGAAAGCCATAAATAAAACAAAGGAAATCATAAGCAAAAGGACAATTGACAGACTGAGGGAAAATGTTTGGAAATGATGCAACTGACAAGGGGTTAATTTAAAGTATAGAAAGAACTCATACAACACAATAACAATAATAACAACAACAACAACAACAAAAACAGGAAAAAACCCAATCGAAAAATGGGCAGAAAATGTAAATACACATCTTTCCAAAGAAGACATACAGGTGGCCAAGAGGGCCATGAAAAGATGTTCAACATCACTAATTATTAGAGAAATCCAAATCAAAACTACAGTGAAGTACCACCTCAGACTGTTCAGAATATCCGTCATTAAAATGTCTGCAAACAACATGCTTGAAAGGATATAGAAAAAAGGGAACTCTCTTACACTGTTGGTGGGAATATAAATTGGTTTATTCACTACAGAAAATAGTATGGAAATTCCTTTAAAAACCTGAAAATAATCTTCCCACGTTAGTCACTCAGTCGTGCTCAACACTTCGGGATCCCATGGACTGTAACCCACCAAGTTCGTCTCTCCATATTTTCCCAGGCAAAAATACTGATCTGGGTTGTCATTCCCTTCTGTAAGGGATCTTCCCAACCCAGGAATTAAACCAGGTCTTCCACATTGCAGGCAGATTCTTTACTCTCTGAGCTATCAGGGAAGACCATATGTTCCCATATGATTAACAACACCACTCCTGGGCATATATACTGACAGAACAATAATTAAATTCTACATTCACCCTTATGTTCATAATTGCACTATTCCCAATAGCTGAGATAAGGAAGTAGCATAGATATTTATCAAGAGATGAATGGATAAAGAAGTTCTGGTATACACCACAATGAAATAATATTCAGCCAGAAAAAAATAATGAAATAACACCATTTGAAACAACATGGATATAACTAGAGATTATTATACTAAGTGAAGTAAGTCAGAAAGAGAAAGACAAATACCATATGATATTACTTAAATGTGGAATCTAAAATATGACATCATGATCTTATCTGTGAAATAGAAACAGACTCACAGACATAGAGCATAGACTTGTGTTTGCTGAGGGTGAAGGAGGTTGAGGGAGGAATTGATTGGGAGTTTAGGATTAGCAAATGCAAGCTACTGCACATAGAAGGGATAAAAAAGTACTACTGTATAGCACAGAGAACTCTATTAAATATCCTATGATAAGCCATAATGGAAAATAATATAAAAAGGAATGTACATTCATGTATAACTGAATCACATTGCTGCACAGCAGAAATTAACATAACATTGTAAATCAATTATACCACAATAAAATAAATATTAAAAAATGAAGTAAACCAGGATTTACAACCTTGAATTCTTAATCAGGTAAATTCAGGCAAATCATTAACAAAGACAAAAGAAGGACATTTATAAAGCTGAAACTCCCCATTTATAATAAAAATAAGTTATTAATATCAATGCTCAAATAACACAGAAGCAATCTACATAAAGTTGAAACTACATAAAGAAATAGAAATACCCTAAAATTTAGAGATTATAACTCTACTTGTAGGCAAGGCAGGTCAAGTTGACAATAAGTAAAGATATATGAGATCTGAACATCATGAATAAAGGAGGTCTTATAAGTTTATGTAAAAATCTGAAAAAGAAAATAGAGCTGTTTTCTCTACTGCACATGCACCATTTTAAAATTTTACCGTGTGTTAGGTCACAAAGAAACATCTTGAAAAGTTAGTGATATACACAGAGGCCCCCTAAAAGATATCCATGCCTGGTTCCCTAGAATATGTAAGTTACATAACATAGCCAAAGGGATTATGCAGAGGTGATTATGTTTATAAACTAATGTTAATACAGAGGAAAATTATATTGGATTATCAGGTAGGCCCAATCTAATCACCTGAGCCCTTAAAAGCAGAGAATTTTCTCCAGCTGGAGTCAGAAGTAGTAAAAAGAGAATTCAGACAGACTGAGAGCATGAAAGATAGATGACCTACTATCACTGGAGGGAACCACATGCAAAGCCTGAGAAGGAACATGGGCAAGAACAAAGACGGGCACTTGTCTTTTAGCCAATAAGGAAACAGGAACTCAGTCCTACAAACATATTGAATTGAATTCTGCCTGCAACTAGAATAAACCTGGAAGCAAATTCTATTCCAAAGTTCCTTGATAAAAGTCCAAGTTAATTGACACCTTAATTTCTGCTTTGTGAGACCTGAAACAGAGAAACCTTCCAAGCCCACTGGACTTCTGACCTCCAGAGCTGTGGAAAAAATAAATTTGTCTTGCTTTAAGATGCTAAGTTGATGGCAATTTTCTAAGGCAGCAGCAGTAAAATAATACAGTGCCATAAAGCAGAAATAATATAAACAACAGTTTCTGATCCCAAAGTGAAATAAGATTATTTATTAATAAAAGTAAATAGAAATTACTTGGGATATATTTGCCTTTGACTCCAAAATTGAAAATTTCTAAAACTAAGTTAAAATTCTTTACATCATAATTATTAAAGCATTAATAAGAATACTTACACATCAAGACAGTATGGTACTGGCACAAAAACAGAAATATATACCAATGGAACAAGATAGAAAGCCCAGAAATAAACCCATGCACCTGTGGGTACCTTATTTTGACAAAGGAGGCAAGAATATACAATGGGGCAAAGACAGCCTCTTCAATAAATGCTGCTGGGAAAACTGGATAGCTACATGTAAAAGAATGAAATTAGAGCACTTCCTAACACCACACACAAAGATAAACTCAAAATGGATTAAAGACCTAAATGTAAGATCAGAAACTATAAAACTTAGAGGAAAACATAGGCAGAACACTTGATGACATAAATCAAAGCAAGATTCTCTATGACCCACCTCCTAGAGTAATAGAAATAAAAACAAAAATAAACAAGTGGGAACTAATTAAACTTAAAAGCTTTTGCACGGCAAAGGAAGCTATAAACAAGGTGAAAAGACAACCCTCAGAATGGGAGAAAATAATAGCAAAGGAACCATCTGACAAATAATTTCCAAAATATACAAGCAGTTGATACAACTCAATACCAGAAAAAGAAACAACCCAATCAAAAAGTGGTAAAAAGATGTAAACAGACATTTCTCCAAAGAAGACATACAGATGGCTAACAAACACATGAAAAGATGCTCAACATTGCTCATTACTAGAGAAATACAAATCAGAACTACAATGAGATACAACCTCACACCAGTCACAATGACCATCATCAAAAAGTCTACAACAATAAATGCTGAAGAGGGTGTGGAGAAAAGGGAACCCTCTTACATTGCTGGTGGGAACATAAATTGATACAGCCATTATGGAAGATGGTATGGAGCTTCCTTAAAAAACTAAGAATAAATCCACCGTTCAGTTCAGTTCAGTCACTCAGTCATGTCCAGCTCTTTATGACCCCATGAATCGCAGCATGCCAGGCCTTCCTGTCCATCACCAAATCCCGGAGTTCACCCAGATTCACGTCCATCGAGTCAGTGATGCCATCCAGGCATCTCATCCTCTGTCGTCCCCTTCTCCTCCTGCCCCCAATCCCTCCCAGCATCAGAGTCTTTTCCAATGAGTCAACGCTTCGCATGAGGTGGCCAAAGTAGTGGAGTTTCAGCTTTAGCATCATTCCTTCCAAAGAAATCCCAGGGCTGATCTCCTTCAGAATGGACTGGCTGGATATCCTTGCAGTCCAAGGGACTCTCAAGAGTCTTCTCCAACACCACAGTTCAAAAGCATCAATTCTTGGCCTTCTTCACAGTCCAACTCTCACATCCATACATGACTACTGGAAAAACCATAGCTTTGAGTATACAGACCTTTGTCAACAAAGTAATGTCTCTGCTTTTGAATGTGCTATCTAGGTTGGTCATAACTTCCCTTCCAAGGAGTAAGCATCACAATATTGTGAATGTACTTAATGCCACTGAACTGTACACTCGAAAATAGTTGAAATGATCAATTTTACATTATGTATATTTTTTTTCTTTTAATAGAAAATTATTTAATTAGTATACATGTGTTCCCCATCCTGAACCCTCCTCCCTCCCCCCTCCCCACACCATCCCTCTGGGTCGTCCCAGTGCACCAGCCCCAAGCATCCAGCATCGTGCATTGAACCTGGACTGGCATCTCGTTTCATACATGACGTTTCACATGTTTCAATGCCATTCTCCCAAATCTTCCCACCCTCTCCCTCTCCCACAGAGTCCATAAGACTGTTCTATACATCAGTGTCTCTTTTGCTGTCTCGTATACAGGGTTATTGTTACCATCTTTCTAAATTCCATATATATGCGTTAGTATACTGTATTGGTGTTTTTCCTTCTGGCTTACTTCACTCTGTATAATAGGCTCCAGTTTCGTTGTGGTTTTGATTTGCATTTCAACGATGACTAATGACGTTGAGCATCTTTTCATGTGCTTGTTGGCATTTGTATATGGAATTATTTTCCATTTGTTTATTAAAAGTGTTGGGGAGCATGTGAAGAAATGGAAACCTTCACACATTGCTGGTAGGTCTATAAAATGGTGCAACCACTGTTCTACCCCTAGGTATATACACAAAAGGATTGAAAACAGGTTTCTAAACAAAAATTTGTGCAGGAATGTTCATAGCATTGTTCCAAATAATCAAAAGATGGAATTAACCTAACTGTCCATTAACTGATGCACAGATAAACAAAATGTGGTATATCCTTATGATGGAATATTATTTGATCATAAAAATGAGTGAAATACTAATATTTGCTATAGTTTGGACAGATCCTAAAAACCTGATGCTATGCAAAAGATGCCAGACACGAAAGGTCACATGGTATATGATTCCATTCATATCAAATTTCAAGAACAGGAAGACGATAGATACAGAAAACTGATTAGTGGTTGCCAGGGGCAGAAAGGAGCGGGGAGATAGGTATCCAATTTCTTTGGGGAGGGGCTAAAAATGTTCTGGAAGCTAATCATGGTGATGGTTGCACAACATGCTGAATTGTGAAGTTTACTAAATCATAGAGTTTGAGAGAGTGTTAATCACTCAGTCATGTCCGACTCTTTGTGACCCCAGGACTGCAGCCTGCCAGGCTCCTCTGTCCGTGGAATTCTCTGGGCAAGAATACTGCAGAATTAGATATATGTATAACTACATCCTTTTGCTGCACACCTGAAACTTAACACAAAATTGTCAATCAACTGTACTGCAATATTAAATAAAAATTTTTTAAAGGGCAAAAATGCACAAAGTTTATGCTGACAAATCAGCTGGTTATCTTATGGATGTTCCCTTATATTTAACAAGTTGTTCTTTTCTTGTTACTCTTAATATTCTCTTGTCTTTAACAGTTAACTGTAATGTGCCTTGGTGTGGGACTCTGCTTCTAGGACTCGGATGACTGTTTCTTTCACCAAGTTAAGGATGTTTGGAGCCATTATTTCTTCAAATAGGTTTTCCATCCTTTTCTCTCTTCTCTTTCTGAAACTTTTATGATGCAAATATTTGTATGCTTGATGTTGTCCCAGGGGCTGCCTTAAACTACCCTTAATTACTTTTTCCTTTTTAGTTTTCTAGATGGGTGATTTCTATTACCCTATGTGTCAGATCTCTGATTCACTCTTCTGCCTCCTCTGATCTGTTGATTCCCTCTGGTGCTACTTTATTAACTTCAGTTATTATGTTCTTCAGTTCTGATTGTTTTTTCAAAAATATTTTGTATCTGTTTGTTGTGATTCTCACTGAGTTCACACATCCTTCTCCTAAGTTTGGTTAACATGGTTACGACTATTACTTTGAACCCTTTATCTAGTTAAGTTGCTTATCTCCATTTTTGGTTAGTTCCTTTTCTAAGGTTTTGTCTTGAAAACATTCTCTTCATTTTGCCTTGTTCTCTTTATTAGCTATATTAGCACCACACCTGGTTTTGAAGGAGTGACCTTATTATAGAACATGTCCTTTGGGTTATGCCACTGGTGGCATAACCTTCTCTGATCACCAGAGCTGGGTGCTCCAGGGTATGCCCTGCATTCTTTACTGGTGAATGGGCTTCCCTGGTGGCTCAGACAGTAAAGAATCTGCCTGCAATGCAAGAGGCCCAGGTTGAATCCCTGGGTCAGGAAGATTCGCTGGAGGAGGAAATGGTGACCCACTGTAGTATTCTTGCCTGGAAAATCCCATGGACAAAGAAGCCTGGAGGGCACTGCAGTCCATGGGGTCACAGAGAGTCAGACATGACTGAGCGACTAACACCACACCACTACTCTTCTGGTGAGTGGGACTAGCCCATGGCTGACTGTGTGGCTCAGCTGTGACTGCTTCAGGTATCCCAGTGGGCAGGGCTTGTCCCTGGTCCAATTTTATCTGAGGCCTGACCATGACTGCTGTGGCAGTTTTGGTGTGTATGGCTGGCCCTCTGCTGTGGAGATGCTTTTTGAGGGGTATCAGAGCAGGCTAAGTCTGACCACTGGGTGAGGCTGTCCTAGAGGACAGCTAGAATAGATAGGTTGAGCACAGCTGGTCCTCAAGAAAATGCCAGGGTGGGGTGCAGGGTGTTAGTTAAATTGATGGTGAGTGACAGAAATAGTACCTACCAGTACCAGGCCAGCTAAGTGAAAGGAGAGTGAAAAAGTCTGCCACCTACCAACACTTTCATTCCTAGGGAAATTTCCACCAAAGCCTTGCCGTTCCACTTTAGATCCTAAAATTAGTCAGTGAATCTCCTTATATGACGTAGGTGCTTTTGAAGCTTTTGTCTCTGCATTGGAAATTGGAGACAGTGAAATTGTGCACAAATCCTTCAAGAATAGAGTCTTGGTTTCCCACAGCCCTCCCCCTCTCCCAAATGTAAGCCCTGTTGGTTTTCAAAGCCAGACATATTGGGGGCTCATCTTTCCAGTGCAGGAGCCTCAGGCTGGGGAGCCTGATGTAGGACTCAGACTCCTCATTCCTCAGGGGGCCCCCATGCTTGCGATGTTCCTCCTGCTTATGGATTGCTGCACCAAGAGTGCGGGTTCTAACTAGACTGCATCTCTGCCTCTCCTGCCCATTTTGATGTGATGCTTCCACACCACACACACACACATCCTTAGTTTCAGAAAATCTGCTCCCCTGGGCTTCAGGTTGTTCTCAGAGACAGTTGTTCTATATGTAGTTTTGGTGTGTCCATGTGAGAATGTAAGCCTGGGATCTTCCCATTCCACCATCATGATTTGGTGGCTACAACTTGAAAGTCAAGGCAGATGTAAACTTTACGGCCTGAAGTTTGTTTTTGTTTTTTTTAAACTGATGAATGGACAAAGAAGACATGGTACAACTATACAACAGAATAAAAAGGTATGAAATTGGGTCATTTGCAGAGACTTGGATGGACCTAGAGTCTGTCATACAGAGTAAGTCAGAAAGAGAGAAACACATACTGTGTATTAATGCACGTATATAGGGAATCTAGGAAAATGATACAGATGAACCTATTTTCAGGGCAGGAATAGAGCCACAGGTATAGGAAATGGATGTGTGGATAGTGGGGGAATTGGGTGGGATGAATTGGGAGGTTGGGGATGACATGTGCACTGCCGTGTGTAAGACAGATGCCTAGTGGGAACATATTGTATAGTGCAGGGAGTTCACTTTGGTGCTCCGTGATGACCTAGACAGACGGCACTGAAGGGTGGGGGGAGGGAAGTCCAAAAGGGTTGGGATTACATGTATACCTATAGCTGATTCTCTTTGTTGTACAGCAGAAACTAACACAACATTGTGAAATAACTGTACCCCAATAAAAATTTAAAAAATTTTAAAGGCAATTTGGCTTTTCTAATAGAGGAAAGATATGTCTTATTCAGCACAGCGTGCAAATGGCTGTATACATTGTTTATAAGTAGTATTCATTACCAAGCAGACTGGCTGATTCTGGCACATCATTTTTCCTATCTTGAAAATAAGGCTATGGGAATTTTCAACTAAAGGAACTTAAATTCCAGATGGATCATAAACGGAAACAGGAAATGTTGTTACGAAGAACTTAACACAGGTGTTCTTTAAAATCCAATTAAAAAGAAAACATATGTGGATGGGATTGCAAAGGAGTGAGCAGGATCAAGACATGAAAATAGGTAGAACTGGATGTTTCTGTTTTGCTAGAAGACTCATAATTCTTCCTCTCACCCTAAGGTGGAAATTCTTGCTGGGTTCAGAAGTTTTTCCCTGCTTATTTGCAAATAAACTCTGAAGTCTTTTTCATTCTTTCACACACCTTTCAAGACCAATAGAGGTAGTCTCTGTGAGGCTGCTTATAAGTATAGAAAACATTGGAAGTGTTTGAAAACTCTCCAGTTCCTATGTTGTTTTTATTCTCCTCATGCTTATGAAGTTATTCAAAATTATCTTCCCAAATTAGAAATGTATTATGTGCTTAGAATAAATTTCAACCATAAAACATTTTAGACAGCAGTTGAATATAAGTAAGTTTAATCTAACATATCTGGTATGTCCTTTGCCTAAAAGGGAGATCTTTTAGGGCAATGAGGAGGTTGGAGAGCAGATCCTGTTTAGGTCACAGGACCTTCTGGTCTTTTCTTTCCCACTCCAAGAATCCAATGTTTGACAGTAGAATTAGCCCAGGTGGTTATACAACTCAGGACAATAGACAGCTAGTTAGGGTAACTATGAAGGACCACAGGTTTAGGTGGGTACCTAGAATAGAAGGTAACAGAAGGGAAAGTTGAAAGAGTGGTTACACAGAGTACTTAGGACTTTCAACCACAAAAGAACCTCAATATTCTCAGTGGGTGAGAATTTTCAAGGATTTGATGCCAGACACTAAGAAAATATACAATATTGGTAAAATAACAAGAATATCACAAATACATTTTACGTTAACAGAAATTAAACACCTTCATGTGCCCCTGTTTGCCTGGTTACTCATTTTTTTTATTAAAAGGAGGTTAAAAGTGTGGTACTTTTATGGGTATGTATGTGTGCATGAATGTGTGCACATACACACACACACACACAAGGGTATTTTAAAGAGCTAAATCTGGTCATGTTGGCTGTTCAGATTGGACATTGACAAACTTGATTTTTTTTTCTGATAATTTGTGTTCATTTGAAGGGTTCCCCCAGCCTGAATGCAGAGCAATTCAAAGACACACATCTTGGTGAGGGCCAAAGCATGAACTCTTGCTTGGTTTGTCTACTTAGCCAAGCCCACTCAAACCCAGTTCCTCTGCTGGAGCAAGCTGGTTGGGGGAAAAATAATCAACTCAGTCAGCTGAACTTATTTGCTTACTTGGTAGCTTGAAGAATGGTGGAGTAAATATTATTTAATTAAATTATTAATATTTATAATTATGTTTGCAATAAAATATTCAAATTTTAAATAAAAGTATACAGTTCAAAGTGAAAGCTATTCTTTGCTTCCTCATTGCTACTTCTAAGCAGTAATTGCTAAGTTTTATATACAAAGCAATTAGATTGAAACTATAATTTTTAAAGTAATAATTTAAAATTAAAACAAATGTACAGTGCAGCCATAACTCTGAGAAAAGAAGTGTTGAAAAATCCTCAAATTAGATGGCACCGTGACTGGGGCTGGTGCCTAGGCACCATGGCAGAGGAGGCAACGGCAGCAGAAAGTAAAAAAAATTATCAAATTAACTCTGTATTTTGTGAGAACAGCATCAACTTTAAAAACAAGTGGGTCCAGGGAACTTTTTGGCAGTTCAGTGGTTAGGACTCTGAGCTTCCACTGCAGGGGCACAGGTTCAATCCCTAGTCCTGGAACCAAGATCCTGTAAACTGTGCAGTGTAGGAAAAAAAAAAAAAAAACACAAAAGCATAGCATATCTAGGGACCTTCTGCCAAGGTGGCAGAGTAGACAGACCCTGAGCTCATCTCTCATTGAGCATACCAAAATCACAACCATCTGTAGAACAACCATCATGAAACCCAGTTGCTGCTGCTAAGTCGCTTCAGTCGTGTCTGACTCTGTGTGACCCCATAGACGGCAGCCCACCAGGCTCCCCCATCCCTGGGATTCTCCAGGCAAGAACACTGGAGTGGGTTGCCATTACCTTCTCCAATGCATGAAAGTGAAAAGTGAAAGTGAAGTCGCTCAGTCGTGTCTGACTCTCAGCGACCCCATGGACTGCAGCTCACCAGGCCCCTCCATCCATGGGATTTTCCAGGCAAGAGTACTGGAATGGGGTGCCATTGTCTTCTCCAGAAACCCAGTAGAACCTATCAGAAAAAAATCATCTACAACTAAAGACATAAAGGAGGAACCACAATGAGACAGGTAGGAGAAACAGAGTCATGGTATAATCAAATTCCAGAACCCCTGGATGGGTGACCCACAAACTAGAGTATAATTACATGGCAGAAGTCCTCCCAGGAGTAGAGGTCTGAGCCTCACATTGTGCTCCCTAACCCAGGGGTCCTGCACTGGGAAGAGGAGCCCCCAGAGCACTTGGCTTTGAAGGCCAGTGGTGCTTAATTTCCAGAGTCCCAGAGAACTGAGGGAGATAGAGATTTCATTCTTAAAGGGCACATACAAAATTTCACATGTTCCAGGACTCAGGGGAAAAACAGTCATTTGAAAGAAGTACATATCAGACCTACCTGCTAGTCTTGGAGAGCAAGACTGCCTCCCAGAGAGGCAGGGAGCAACCACAAACTCCTGTGGGGATACAGACATTGGCAGCAGCCTTCTGAGGGAATGTCCACCACATGGACACCAGTACTAGTGGCAGCACTGCGGAATCCTCCTCTAACGTGTTAGCTCCAGGACAGCCCTGCTCCAGCGCAACAACATGTAGGTGTCAGTGTTGCAATGCCTCAAGCTAGGCAACTAACTGGCCAGGGACACAGACTCACCCATTAGCAGACAGGCTGCCTTATGATTCCCTAAGCCAACAGCAACCTCTAGACATGGCCCTGCCCACCAGAGGGCTCAGGACTCTGCTTCACCCACCAGTTGGCAGGTACCAGCCCCTGAATCAACTGGACTGCAGCCCTGGGAAGTCTGCCCTCTAGCTTATGGACCAGCCTCAGCTCCCAAGGGGGCAGACATCAGATGCAAGAAAACCACAAAGCACAGCCTTTGGGTATAGTGTGCCCACCAGCAGGCTAGTCCTGGGTCCCTACCCTGGGACCAGCCGGACCTTAGTCCTGCCCACTAATAGGTTAAAAAAAGCTTTAGGATGTCCCAGATCCAACTGTATCAGGAACTGGCACCTGCCCAGGAGCAATCTGACATTAACTCTAGATCCCCTGGTCTCTACAACCAGACTCCCTGACATTTGTTGCTGTTGTCTAGTTGCTAAGTCACATCTGACTGTACATAATCCCATGGTCTGGCACTAACACCAGGTTATGGCTCCACCCACCAGAGTATGGCAACAGTGCTGGAGTCTTCTGGACTCTGATGCCACCTATGAGTGAGCTAGCACTGGTGCCAGCAGCCCTGGGGTGCTGCGGCAAGCCACCTTGTGACCCAACCCTGCCAGCCAGCTGCTGTCGGTCTCCACAGGGCACAGCCTGCCTGGCAACCAACCAAGCCTGTAAGACTCCTCACACAGTCAGCTGGACACAATGGAGGCCCCGCCCACACAGCTCTCCTAGGGCATATAGCGTGGGTGGGGTTAGGGGAGTATGCTGCAAAAGTCCACTTCTTCAAGGTTGGGGAATGTAACTAACCTACCAGAATCTTAAAAATACAAACATCAGCTTAGGCAAAATGATGTGACAGACAAACATGCTCTAGATGAAAGAACAGATAAAATTATGAAGAACTAAGTGAAGTGATGGAGAAGGCAATGGCACCCCACTCCAGTACTCTTGCCTGAGGAGTCCCATGGATGGAGGAGCCTGGTGGGCTGCGGTCCATGGGGTTGCGAAGAGTGGGACACGACTGAACGACTTCACTTTCACTTTTGACTTTCATGCATTGGAGAAGGAAATGACACCCCACTCCAGTGTTCTTGCCTGGATAATCCCAGGGACGGGGGAGCCTGGTGGGCTGCCATCTATGGGGTCGCACAGAGTCAGACACGACTGAAGCAACTTAGCAAGTGAAGTGGAGTTGGACAATCTACTTGAGAAAGAGTTTAGGGTAGTAATCATAAAGATGATCAAATAATTAAGGAGAATAATGGATGCAAGAGTTAGTTATAGAATATAAAAAACAACCAAACAGATGAATATAATAACTGAAATAAAAACACAACTACAAGGAATCCACAGTAGACTAAATGACACAGGGGAATGAATTAGTGAGCTGAAAGAGGGAGTAGTGGAAATCACTGATTCTAAACAGAAAAGAAAAGAATTTTTAAAATGTGGACAGTGTATGAAACCTCTGGGAAAACAAGAACACTAATATTAGCATTTTAGGGATCTCAGAAGGAGAAAAGATAGGAAAAGGGGCTGGGAACATATTTGAAGACATCATAGCTGAAAACTTCCCTAACCTGGGAAAGGAAACAATCCTCCATGTCCAGGCAGTGCAGAGAAATTCCATATGGGATAAACTCAAAGAGGAACACACCAACACACAGTGTAATAAAAATAACCAATAAATAAATAAAGACAAAAAGAGAATAATAAAGGCTACAAGGAAGAAACAATGATTAAAATACAAGGGAACTCCCAAAAGGCTATAAGTTGACTTTTTGGCAGAAACTCTGTAGGCCAAAAGGGAGTGTCACTATATACTTAAAGTGCTTAAAGGGGAAAAAACCTACAACTAAGAATACTCTATCTAGTGAGTCGTTCATTCAGATTTGATGGAAAAATCAAAAAGTTTTATAGACAAGCAAAAGCTAAAAGAATTTAGCACCACCAAATTAGCTTTACAAGAAATATTAAAGGAACTTCTCTAAGCAAGAAAGGTCACAATTAGAAATATTAAAATTGAAAAAGGAAAAAGCATATAAGTAAAGGAAATTATAAAGTTGGGAAGTTATCCATAGACAAAGTTAGAAGGAAAGTTTAAAAAAAAAACAAAATAAGTATAATCATTCATACCCACAGAAGCAATTAAGTGATACATATAACAATTAGATATAAAATCTATAACAGATACATATAACAGAGAAAAAAGAATCCAAACATTACACTAAAGACAGTCACAACAGAAGAAAAGGGGGGAAAAGACCTATAAAAGTAACTGCAAGACAATGAACATGATGATGATATGAACCACATATCAGTAATTACCTAAATCCTCTAATCAAAAGACAAGTGGCTGGACACAAAATAAGATGAATTTACACACACACACACACACACACACACACACTGCCCACAAGAACTCACTTCAGATCTAAAGACACACACAGACTGAAAATGAAGAGATTAAAAAAGATATTCCATGAAAATACTCAAGGTAGCAATACTTATATAAGACAAAATAGACCTTTACATAAACACA